>NW_023336517.1:0-412606 GCF_012971845.1 Lasiodiplodia theobromae | reverse complement strand
GAGCAGAAACGGAATAGAAAGTTGTCTCGCGGGGGGGGGGGGGGATTATGGAGACTCACACGGCGATCAAGTCAGAGCAACGTGTGAGGAGCTGAAGAGAAAGTTGCCGGGATTCGCAAAGTCGACGTGTGGCAGGCAGCCTGTGTCATCTGTAGGCGATTGGCTAGGCAACTGGACGGTGGGGTCCGAGACATTTCTGATTGGACCTTCCAAGATCGGCTTAAATCCACCCGGTGACCCGGGTATCCTTCGGTAGTAACTATAGTGTGCTCGCCAAGAAGCTGCAGCATAGCCACAAGGCTGTGCGTGAAGGCTGCCACAAACCAGGTAGCTCGCATCTCCGATGGAGCTGCTCCGTGGCGGTCAAGTTTGTGTCACATGTCTGGCCCCCACGTAAACTCCGCCCTTGACAAGTATTCAGATGTATATATTGCATGATAGTACCCGAACTGTCCTCAGCCTTGTCTTAAGCGCCAGATTATGCCAATATCAGCTTCGATGGAGTCTATTCCTCTCCCACGCAACTCTATTTACGCACGCCCACGTATTCCGTATCTCTGCACTACAGAGTATGACCGTGGAGATTTCCTGTCTTATCCCGTTCGAGCCGGTTGGTCTAATGAGGAGATCAATAATCCGTTCACGTGGGCACATCTCGACAAGGAAGGATACAAGACATGTGGTGAAGCCAGCAGTTTCTTACAGAACTGGATTTTCTTCGGGGTCCTCGACGTTTTGTTCGGCAGCGTCGCATCCTGGGATGAATTCATCGACATCGATCCCCTCGGCGCCAAATTCGTGCACACAAGAAATTTAGCCGAAGTGGCTCAGAGAGCTTCAAACGGCCCATCTCGGGATGAGAATTTGGTGTTCAAGTGCATTTCCAGCGCTTGCAACGTGCATAGGGCTCTTATGGTGAGCTCACCGCTCGATCCAGACTTCGTGGTCTCACTTGGACTTTTCCTTCATGTCTTGCCCCAATTCTATTTACCGCTAGTCAATCTATCGATGAGTACCCGCATACTTTGGCCTAGGGTTCCCGCACAGCCACGGACAGAGATCATTGCCAACAATCGACAAACAGTGTCGTATTTCGAGTCTGTGTTGATGCACCATGGGTGGTGCCCATGTCATGTGGCTCGCCTCGAGACCATGTTATTGCAGTATGTCTGCATGTTCTTGGAACCTCCTCATGCGGACAAAGACCATTCCGAATGCACCGTCGCGAAGTGCGTTGCTTTGCATGTGGAGAAGAGCACATATCTCCACAAACACACAACCGAAGGCTGCGAATGCAACCACCTCACCGCCAATGCTGACGCCGTGAAAGCTATTCTCAAAGATGGTGGGATCCCAGTTGTCGAGGCATCTGCACAAGGGACGGATGACATGGGCCGTTCGACCTTTCAGCATCTGACTGTAAAAAGCACAAACGACATTGGTCATAGATACGTGGCTATCTCGCATGTGTGGTCTGATGGCCTGGGAAATCCAGCCGAAAACTCGATGGCTTCCTGCCAGGTGCGAAGAATTTCGCAATTGGTATCTCAACTGCCCGGATGGGATACCGGGCCTACTTACTTCTGGATCGATACCCTTTGTTGCCCCGTTGAACCGAGGGACATGAGGCATTTGGCGATCATTAGAATGAGGCAAACGTACCAAGAAGCATCAAGCGTGCTCGTTCTCGACAGATCGTTGCAGAAGCTCTCACACAGAAACATGGGCCTCTTGGAACTTGCCGCCCACATATCCTGCTCAACCTGGATGAGTCGTCTCTGGACGTGGCAAGAGGGCTCATCGCCACCAGTATGCTACATCCAATTTGCTGATAGGGTAATAACTTTCGAAGAGCTTGTCGATCGTGCGAGGGACGCCCAGAAATCAGCACACGAGCTCGGCTTTTTTGCGTTCCGAGAAATCATCGCTCTTCACTGGAACGCGAGACGGTGGTCCATCATGAGTGGACAAGCAGGCACAACCCAAATCCAACTGTCACAAATCCCAGATGCTCTGAAAGGGCGATCGACCAGTGTGCCCGAGGATGAAGCCGTCTGCATTGGTGCCTTGATGAACTGTGATTTATCAAGGATTCTCTCCGCCGACGGAGCCGAAAACCGCATGCGGGCCTTGTGGGAGACTTGCCCTTCGATCCCCCAGCGGATACTTTTCTGGTCTCTCTCGCGTCTTCCTCAGCCGGGGTTCCGCTGGGCACCGGCTACATTCTTGCATCGTGACGCAGGCGTCCCCATCAATCAGACCGATATGGTGCATACGGCAATGGTCACGCCTTGCGGTCTGCAAGCACAGTCATCAGGATTCTTATTCCAGGGCGGACTAGACCATCCAGTGGGCTCCTCCTTCTGGGTATCTGATTCATCAGGGCACTGGCTTTGGGCCGTCGTAGGAAAGCCAGAAACGCCTGACGGTGCATATGAGCGACCCGCGCTCGACGACGACACATCGCATTACATGCAATTGGCGCTTCTTGTGGATAGAAAAGTTGATGAGCAGTTGGTCGAAAAGTCGGCACACGTTACGCTCGTTTACGTTTATGCACAGAAGAACGGAGTGATTTACGGGAGAAGAAGCAATACGGCATCCATGTACTGTAATGATCATACCCACAAAGACAGGTGGCCTGCAATGGAATACTGGAGGAATACTCTGAGAGACCCCGAGAACACGGCAGTAAAGCGTGATGGGATGAATGTTTCGTTGAACGGGACATATCATGTACTCGAGGGTCATTTAGTTGGGGAAGATCAGCAGTGGTGCATTGACTAAGAAGGAAGGTTCTCTAAGAATTGATCACAAGGTTTGTTTCGGGCAGTCTTTATATATGCGTTGCTTCCAGTTGTTCTTTTCTTCCAGCTTCCACTCATTCAGCCCAATCGGCTTCTTCCCTGCAAAGCCGATCTGCAACCGGCGGCGGGACGTGGCGCTTCAGCCGCAGTAGATCAGCGCTCAAGTCTGGCTAGGGGCAAATGCAGTTCTAGAATCCCATAAAGAATTTTTTGCAAAAAGAAGAATTATTGTCGTCAGGCCTACTTTCACCTTTACCAGTTGGTCGCCGAACACTTGTCGTCTCCACGAAGGCACGTGCTAGCCAATCGGGGACTAGCCCGTTATCGATCGCCGTCCTCCGCCCATTCGCCGCACGGCGATACGGATGCTCTGGGCGTTGCGGAGTCATCCCCAGCCAAGCTAAGCCCCAGAAAAACACATTCCCCTTTCACCGTTGCGAAACCTTCATCTGCGTTGCCACTGGATGCAGAACTCCTGAGCGTAGTTCGTCGTGGCGATCAAAATAGCGAGAGAGAACGACGTCATTAGCCGAGGCCATGGGAGCGCAAGAACAGGACCCGGAGACGAGCTCGCGGACGTCGAGCCGGCGCCGCATCCCGCAGATCAAGGACTACAAGCTCCGCGAACAACAACAGGAGAAACAAGACCAGGAAATTCAACTGCAAAAATCGCGTTCGCAGCGTCAGAACGATGATCAACCACAATATGGCGACAACAACCCAGCATGTGTTCCACCGGCATCGATGAGCATGCGTCCACCTCCCAGGCCCGTTCGGACCATCTCCGTCTCGACTCCGAGTGGAGAATCGAAAAATGTCAAGGAAAATGAGGGCAACGATGACAGATTCTCCCGTCGGGACAAGTACAATGTCGGATGGCGACGAGTAGTGCGCAACTTTAGCCCTTCGTGAGTCTTGACTCTTTTTCCATATCCAAACACCATCCTTTCTCTTAAATGAACCTCCCTTACATCCAGTACCAAACTGCAACTAACAAACCTTTAGCTGGTTCTCCGTAACCATGGGCACAGGCATCGTCGCCAACCTCCTGGAAGGCATGCCATACAACGGCGTCTGGCTCTACTGGCTCTCGATCGTCTTCTTCGTTCTCAACACCATCCTCTTCACGCTCGCCTTCGCCACCTCCATTGTGCGGTACACGCTGTACCCGGAGATCTGGGGCGTCATGATCCGCGACCCGATCAACTCACTCTTCCTCGGCACCATCCCCATGGGCTTCGCCACGCTGATCGAGATGTGGGTGCTCGTCTGCGTGCCGGCCTGGGGCCCGTGGGCGGCGACGTTCGCCTGGGTGCTCTGGATGATCGACACCGTCGTCGCGGCGGCCGTGACGCTGTCGTTGTCCGTGCTGCTGTGAGTTTGCCCTTTCTCCCGCCCCTCAAAAAAAGCGAACTGATGTCACTGACAACGGCAGGATGATGCAAACCCACGAACTCAAATCCCTCGAGCGCTTCACAGCCGCACAGCTTCTCCCCATCGCGGCCACCATCGTCGCGGCGGGGACGGGCGCGCGCGTGGCGGAGATCCTGCCGGACCCGCAGTGGGCGCTCGGCACCATCATGACCAGCTACGTGCTGTGGGCCATGGGCACGCCGCTGGCCTTCGTCGTCATCGCCATGTACTACCAGCGGCTGGCGGTGCACAAGATGCCGCCGCGCGAGGTCATCGTGAGCTGTTTCCTGCCGCTGGGGCCGTTGGGGTTCGGCGGGTTTGGGTGAGTCTGCCTCGATATGCACACTTCAATCCTGTTTTCTACAATGTCCCCTCATATCTTACTGCCTTGGTTGAAGACGAGATACTAACACCCCACCAGCATAATGTACCTCGGCAAAGTCTCCCGCGACATCTTCCCACTCACTGACACACTCGACCCGACAGCCGGCTCCGTCTTCTACGTGCTCGGCTTCCTCATCGCGCTGATCATGTGGGGCTTTGGGTTGGTGTGGTTCTTCATCGCGCTGGTCTCCATCTGGGAGGCGCGGCCGTTCCCGTTCAACATGGGCTGGTGGGGTTTCACCTTCCCGCTCGGCGTCTTCGCCACGTCGACCATCCAGATCGGCGTCGAGATGCCGTCGCGCTTCTTCAAGGTACTGGGCCAGGTCTTCAGCGTCGCCGTGATATTGCTATGGTGCCTGGTCGCGGCGCGCACGGCAAAGGGCGCGTGGACGGGGAAGCTGTTTTTCGCGCCATGCTTGGCGAATCTGAAAAAGGATGGGGAGGATGGGGGGAATGCTGGTGGTGGCCGGGAGGAGGAGGAGAGGGCGTGATGATCGCGATATATTTTTAGATGTAGTTGTTGCGGAACGTGTTTCGTCAATGAACATCACGCAATAGATCTACCCGGCGCGCGCCAAGTCCAGAACAAAGCGCATTGCAAGTGGCCGGGGTGATGCCTGCCTCGGCGAGATTAGCATTAATGATGAGCCCCAGGCCCAGAAACCCCAGTCGTCATCTGGCCAAGCCCCCCGGCGCTTCCTGCCTCTCTCCCTCAGCTCTCACAACCAGTCGTCCAAACCGCAACCGTTCTCCTTCCTCTCTCCCGTGGTACATCCTCCTCCGTCAAATCCCCCGCCGACGCAACCCTACGCCTGCGAAACCGACGACTGCCCGCACACCTGCACGAGCAGCAGCAGCCACCTCCGCCAGACCCACCCCCGACGCGAACGAACGACCCTCTCTCAGCAACCATGTCGGAAGCCTACGAGCGCGAAAGGTACGTCCGCAGCCGCCCTCGCTCCACTCCAGCCCGCACCACACCGCGCAACCACATCCCACAGCTCCGCTCTCGCACACATACACGCACTGCAATCCCGCCTCGGCTGGTGAGGCGCATAGCGCCGCATCGCAGCGCATCGCATCGGCGCCTCATTCCCCAACGCCGCCCAGCGCCCCCGCCGGCGCCGCCAATCACACACACACATTCTGCAGAGCGCAAAGATATGAAGGGCTTGCAAGCTATGCGAACCAGACGCTAACACGCGCGCGCGCGCAACAGGCAGAACAACTCGCGCCTGGACGAGCTGGCCTCCAAAGTCTCGGCCCTGCGCGGCGTGACGATCGACATTTACGACAACGCGCGCGACCAGCGGGTGCTGGACAACACGGTATGCCTGCAATCCCTCCGCAATCTCCCCCGCGGCGTACAGACCACAAAGCAGAACTGAGGACTGAGGACTGACGCGACGATGCTGTAGAACGAAACCTTCTCCTCCTTCTCCGCCTCACTCAAGGGCAGCGCGACGCGCCTGACGCGCATGGCCCAGTCGGGCAACAAGGTCGCCATCCTCAAGCTCGCCGGCATCATTGCTGGCACTGTCATCGTGCTGTACTGGATCTGGGGTTTGGTCTTCGGGCATGGGAGCTCCAAGTAAAATGCAGGGTTCACAGCTCGCTCATGGTCTCGTGAGGAGATTCTGCTGAATGGACAATATTATGGGGTTTTTGAGGGTATGGGGTGGAGGGCTGTAGGAATCGTTTGGAAGAATGGAGTGGAGAGAATGACTGCCCGTGGGGAGGCTGATTGGCTGGGTGGATGGCTGGCTGGAAATATCAGGTTGAGAGCGCAGGCGGGAGGAGCGTTCGAGAGGAAGAAGCAGGAAAAGTTGAATATGGCCAGGAGGGAATCGCGCGCTCTTTCTCCCCCAGTCAAGAACAGTTGCGGACACTCTGGCGCTGGTATCGCTTGTTTCTGGAAGAGGACAGACAACCGGGACTTCTGGAGCAGATCCCCGGTCATGCTCCGGAATGGCGCACCATCGACGTCAGCGTGGACATTAGCAGCGGCAGACTGAGCTCCAAGGCCGGGGAGACGGCTCGCAAAGTTTACGTCCGCCCGCTCCCCTCCCCCAAACCCAACCTAGCACAAGCGCCAACTTTTTTTTTTTTTCGAGTATTCTTCAGAGTCCATTGCGGGTCAAAGGGCGCTAATACGGAGTTTATTATTCTATTTCCTGTCTTTCAATTCGCTGTTCAATTTGCGTCATTCCTGCATCCAGAACGCCAAGATGGCAACAAGAAAGAATACGGAAGAGAGCGAGCGTAGGGAGCGCAGGCACGAGGAGTGCCTCCGAAATGTCAGGACACAAGCATTCGGCGTTTGGGTTTCCTCAAGTTCAATCGTGTACAAAAAGAACAAGACAAAATTTCCTAGTATACCTCGCGAGACCCCTCGATTGCAATTCCAATCCATCATCATATTCATCAAAACTTTTTCCATTTTTTGATAATTAAGTCGTCCGCACGTACCATCTCCAGTCTACAATCATACACGACCGTTTAGTTCAGTTTGAAGAAAACAAAACGTAAGAAGAGAGGAAAAGAAAAGGAAGAACGGGGCGCTGCCAAGAAAATATATATATAATCATCTCATTAACCGCCATCCGTCCATCAATCCATCCATCCTCGTCCTCTTTATATAAAACTCCGTAAACTCCGACCTAATGCTCCAACCATCCGCCCCGCGCGCGCAAGAATGCTTTCCTCCCCATACACTCGCAACAAGTCAACGAAAGAAGGCCCCTTTACCACGGGTTGCCGAAGAGATCGTCACCGCTGCTCACCCCAGTGACGGGCTTCGACGCAGACGGGTTGGATGCGGCCGGCGCGGGGGCCGGAGCGCTGCTCCAGCCGCCAAAGTCGTCGTCCTGCGCCACCGCCGGCGTTGAAGCGCTGCCCCAGCCACCAGTGGATGACGACATGGCGGCAGGCGCCGGTGCGCTGGCCGTGGTGGTGGTCGCAGCGGGAGCGGCGGCGGGACCGGGGTTGGAGGCCCAAACGTCGTTCGAGCCCCACGGGTCGCCCATGCCGCCCAAACCGGAGGCGTAGTTGACGGACTGCGCGGTGGGCTGGGGTGCTGCTGGGGAAGGCTGGCTGGGTGCCATGGGGGAGGAGAGGTTGAAGGCGGAGTTGGTGGCGGCGGGGGAAATGGCCGCGGGCTTGGACGGCGCTGCGGCAGGGGCGCCGAAGTCGAGGCTAAACAGGTCGCCCGAGGTGCTGGCAGCGGGCTTGGAGGCAGCGGGAGAAGAGGACGCGAAGCCGCCAAAGTTGCTGCCGCTGCCGATACTGGAGGTGCGCTGGGCCTGGGGAGCGGCGGGCTTGGAGAGAGGGGCGTCGAAGAAGCTGCCGCCACTGCCGAACGATCCGAGGCCGGACTTGGAGCCGGACGGGGTGTGGCCTGCAGAGGTAGGCTTGGGGGTGGCACTCATCAGGTCGGCGAATGGTGAGGGCTTGGCGGCCGGCTGGGTGGTGTTGGAGAAGCTCAGGCTGCTGAAGGCATCCGTCATACCACCAAATCCACCACCTGCAGGCTGACCGGCAGTGGGTGACTGCTGAAACCCAGGAGATCCGAGACCAGGGGATCCAAGTCCTCCAAAAGAGCCAGAGCCAGAGCCGGTGTGTTGGTGCCTAACGGGTTGAGCGGCCGGCTTGGCGGCGTAGAGGGAGAGAATGGACTGCTTCAGGTCGGGGCGAGATTGGGCAGCCGGAGCTGAACCAGTGGTGCTCGCAGGACGGGCGGGCGTGCTCGAAGGCGAAGAGCCAAAGAAATCCAATCCCAAAAGCGAATCGCCGGGCTTGCTTTGTTTGGGCGGGGCGGCGTCTGTCTTCGGCGGAGGTGCCCTTGCGGAGGGCGGGCCAGTGCTCGGGCGCGAGGGCGGCGGGTCGTCACCGAAGATGTCCATGGTCGGCTGCTTTCTGACGGGAGCAGGAGCAGCATGGCTGGCGGAGGCAGCAGCGCGCTGGGAAGTGGAACGCTCCAACTTGGCTTTCTCCTGCACGACGTTCAATGGCTGACGGCCGGATCAGCACCGTGCCAGCTTCGCACTAGGTTGTAACTTACCACGTCGTCGTCGCCTTCAGCATCCAGAGTCGCGGGATCAGGCATCGGCCCGTCCATGACCCAGCGCTTGGAATCGTACTTGGTGCGGATGAAGTTCTCAATCTTCCTGTCGCAGGGTCAATCGTGGTGTTTCAGGATACGCGGCGTTGTGTAGCTTACGATTCCGAAGGGATGTGGCCAGGCGCCAGCTTTGCCTCCCAGTACCTACTGTGGTCAGCCACTGCTTCTGATCTCCTTGTCATACCGCCACTCACTTGTTCGCCCTGGCATTGCCCCACCGCAGCATGCTCTGCAGCTGCTCGTCCGTCCACGAGTCCAGGTCGACGGACTTGACTCTGCTGATATGGGTGCCCATGCCTCTGTGGATTCCGGAGCATCTATCGCCATCGTCAGCCGCCGTCCGGCAATGTCGCGCGAGTTCGTTGTCAGGGGTTGATATACCGGATGCAGATGAAAACTCCCAGGTTCCAGCTGGCCCATCGCGGGTCTGTAGAGGTGGCCGTCAGCTTCTGCGCTCACACATGCGGCTGAGATTGAGGGGAGAGCGTACGCTTGTTCCTCTTGCAGTCGGCGCAGCTCTTGTTCGCCTCGAGCTTTACCAGGCTCTTGAGCGTCTGCGTGTTCTGGGCCGCACGCTCGGCAGCGGGGTTGGGGGCGCGCCGCGACATTGCTGGGGATTTCTCGAATTGCGCTGACGGATGGGGTGCGGGGAGCGAAGGGCAGGACTCGGGCGGCCAGCGGGATCCGGTTTGGTCAGGCGCAGGCAGATGTCTGAAGTTTGGGTCGGGTTCCAGCTGGCGCCCGGCGGGACGGTGTATGAGGCCTTGGCGCGCGGGCCCAGTCCGTCACCGCCTTCTGCGGCCCGGCCGTTCGGCACAGCTAGGTACTAGCACGTAGCACCAACCAGAGCGTCACCATGTCAATAAGGTGGACAGATAATAAAAAAGAGCTTATCATTCACGTCTAGCACACTCTGTTTCACTTTGAGATGAACGCACGAGGACAAAGAACCTGCTGTTAGAAGCCCAAGCGACAGGAAAGAAAGATTAACCCACCGTGCTGCACATGTGTCGTCACAGGAACGTTGCCACGGTGCTCATTAGACGTCACAAGATGTCCGGACAGGCTTGGTAGTCCATCCTGCTTGCAATTGGTTAACCACAATCACCAGAGGCGGCGGGAGATGCGTACTCGGTGCAGTTGTTGGGCATTGGACCAAAGATTTCCGATCTACTTTTCCCATACCGTCCAGAACGCCTTGACCTGTCAGTTGAAAATGCAACAAGGTTCCATACCTCACCACCGCCCTCCGTAACCGCGGCCGCCCCTGTAACCACCACCTCCACCGCGGCCGCCGTATCCGCCGCCTCCTCGGTATCCTCCTCTTCCGCCGTAGCCTCTGTCTCCGAATCCTCCATCAGGATCGCCTCGTCCGCCGCGGGGTCCGTCATCGGGGTCGTGGCGGGCTGGCGGCGGCTTGCCCTTGAGCTCCTTCTGCAGAGCCTCGTACGTTTTCCGCATCTGCGCATATCCGAGGTGCATCTTGCCGTAAAAGTGGTCGGCCAGACGGCGATCGTTGTCGAGCCTGCTGAGGTAGGCGCCGCAGACGTCGCAGACCTGCAGCTTCTGGTGGCCCGACGGGCCGGAGGTGTCGGACAGAGCCTTGAGCTCGCGCTCGCGGTCCTCCTTGGTCTGCTTCGCCTGCTTGACCTTGAAGAACTCGGTGACAGCCTGGTTGACGGCGCCCTCCTCGCCAAGTATCTGAATCTCCAGCAGGCCGTTCTCGACCGTCTTGGAGAGGTCGCGGATCTGGGTGAGCAGCAGGTTGGTCTGGCGGATCTCGTCGGGTGTTTTCTCGAGGCGGCGCTGGGCGCTGTCGATACGCCGGTTGCACTCGTCGACGTACTTTTGCATGTCGCGCAGGTAGTCGTACTCGAAGCCCCAGCGCCGCTTCTGGTCGGTGTCGGCGGCCTCATACTCGTTCTTGAGCGCCTCGCTGTGCACCTTGGGGCACGGGCCGAAGTCTTGCTTGGTGTTGGTGAAGAGGTCGTGCGGGCAGGTGCCGACCAGATACGAGCGGCAGACCTTGGGGTCGGTCATGGACAGCTGCGGGGCGCGCGTGCCGGGGCCCGACATGAGCTGCTCGCCCATGAGCTGCTCTGCGCCCGTCAGTACTTGGATCGTCGGTCAGGGACTGGATGCGGCTACTCACCGAGCAGCTTCCTCTGTTCGGCGGCCATGGCGACGGCAAAGCAGTCGGTGGCGCGGATGTGGATGCAGCAATGGGGGTTGTTGTGAGAGGTGGTGTTGATAGAGAGGTGATAAAGCTGGGACGCGCGCGACGGATTTCTCGTTTCCCGACCGCGGCTGCGTCGATCGACCGGGGTGCGGCGCGTCACTCATCAGACAGCTGCGCCCCGAAACTCCCCCACGCAGCTCTCTACGGCTGGAGAGCCGCAATGTTCCTCCTACGCGCCCTCTTCGGCCTCTTGTCGCTCCTTTTGCTGTCGTCGAATGTCAATGCCGACGCTGCCGACTATCACGAGCGTCTCTTGCTACGCCCGCTCCCGCAGAACCAGCTCCTAGCCTCCTTCAACTTCCGCAGCAACGCCTCCGCTTCATCTTTCGAGCACCAGAACTTCCGCTACTTCCCTCGCTCGCTGGGCCAGATCCTGCAGCATGCTCACACCAAGGAACTGCACCTCCGCTTCAGCTTAGGCCGCTGGGATGCCGAACAGTGGGGAGCTCGGCCGTGGAATGGAGCGCGCGAGGGCGGAACGGGCGTTGAACTGTGGGCTTGGGTAGATGCCGAGACTGAAGAACAGTGAGTCGCATGCTGGTCTCAATCTTGCGTGCTGGTTGCTCACTTATCTTCTAGAGCGAATGCGCGCTGGCTGACGCTGGCCAACGCTCTGTCCGGCCTCTTCTGCGCCTCTGTAAACTTCATAGACGCCACCAAGACTATTCGTCCTGTCAAGTCTTTCCCTCCGGAGCGCTATCCACCGGCTGAATCTCTCGAAAACCTTCACCTACTCCACGGCACCCTCCCGCACGAGGTAGTCTGCACCGAGAACTTGACACCTTTCCTGAAACTGCTGCCGTGCAAGGGAAAGTCTGGAGTCTCCAGTCTTTTGGATGGCCACAAGCTCTTTGATGCGTCCTGGCAGACCATGTCTATCGATGTGCGTCCTGTCTGCCCCGACGATGGCAGTGAGTGCGTCCTGCAAATGGAGCAGGTCGTGGACATGGTTTTGGACATTGATAGGTCGAAACGCCCGAGAGGTACGTGTGAAGCATTCGACTCTATGCTTCGTTTTCTCACATATTCTAGACAACCCCATCCCGAGGCCTAAGCCCATTGAGGAGATTCCATGTGACCAATCCAAGCCCTATCCTCAGCATGACTCTTGCTTTCCGATGGAGGCCACTTCTGAGCCAGCATGGAGCTTGAACGAGGTTTTTGGACGGCCGATAAAAGGCGCATGTCCTTTGACCGCTGAGGGGCCTGCTTCCGAGACTGTCTGCATCAACGTTCAGCCGGAGCGTGAGATCAAGATTGAGACATCTGCAAAGTACCGAGAAGCCAAGTATGAAGACGGCCTATTGAGGTGCTACGAGCTTCCCAGTAAGTTTACGCAGCAAAATTTCCTTATCGCTAGCTAACAAGAACAGCCGGTGCGGACTTCGACTTGGTGCTTCCTGAACAAACCGTGGAATCCACCATTCCTCTCGCTCAGCCTCCCTTGTATGCGGCTCGCTCAATCACGGGTTACGGCCAGGAGCGTGGTGGTCTCCAATCTGTCTTGACGAACCCCTCCGAGACTTCATCCGTCGATCTGATCTATCTCGAATCACTGCCATGGTTCATGAGAACCTATGTGCACACTCTTCGCGCGTTCGTTACTTCTGGAGACTCCAAGGTGGAGTGCCCGGAGTGCATTAAAGAGATCTTCTACAGACCAGCCGTGGACCGAAGTCGAGGAACGCACCTTGAGCTGATGCTCACGGTTCCCGCGAACTCGACATTGACTTTGACGTATGATTTTGAAAAAGCAATTCTACGCTACACAGAATACCCGCCCGATGCGAACCGTGGGTTTGACGTGGCGCCAGCCGTCATCCGCCTCCTCGATCATGCAGCAGATTCAAATTCGAGGGGTGTTTACCTTCGCACAACGAGTCTACTGCTTCCGCTGCCGACTCCAGATTTCAGTATGCCATACAACGTCATCATTCTCACTAGTACGGTTATGGCTTTAGGTTTCGGTAGCGTGTTCAACATCCTTGTCAGGAGATTCGTCGGAGCGCACGAGGTAGCCGCTTGGCAAGGCGGTGGGCTGAAGAGTGTTATCGCTGGTAAAGTCCAGCGTCTAAAGGCAAAGTTCCAACCAAAGGGCTCCAAGGCAGAGTAGATTTTTCACCATCAAACCATTCACCGCCAGCTTGCATCTATTCCGAAACGCGACAGTGTTCAGGGGCTCTCCTCCTGCGCGGAGACGATTGCGGAATATGGTCAGATTGGGGGCGGAAATGTGTCTCAAGTGCCTCATTGGCCAGCCTTGTAGACAATCGCAGGTTTTCCGCCCCAGCCAAGACCTGCCAAGGACCTTATAATGCTCTAAAGTGCGTTAATCCAGCGGCTATTCCGCGTTAACCCAGCTTTCCAGCTGTCTGACAGGAATGTCTCGGGCCATGTTCGCTGGCGGGAAAGACTGTAATACTACTTTAGCTCCGAATATCCATCAAAGTTCCGTCCATCAGTCTTGCTCTCGCTTTGTCTGTCCTTACTTGTGTGTGCGATCATGTTTTCAGCGCCGCACAGCATGTTGCGCATTCTTTCTTGTTTGTGTTTGCTTCATGCATACGTATTAGCTGAGACGATGAAACCCATCCAGACGGAAATCACCGACATGGTGTTTCCGGAAGAACCTGACGAACCATTCGGCGTATTTGTGCCTTCTAATGGTAGGTTTTCATCCAACGCATGTTGCTCGGATTGCTCACAGGTGATCAGCATACTATTTTATGAACACAACGACTGCGAGTCCGCCAACAGCAACAATCGTTCCGGATCCGACATGCTTGGCGAATTGCTCTTTCGCGGTGCGCAAAGCCCTGCCTTGGGTATGGAAGAAAGTAGTACCAACTGCTACAATCACACATGCCATCGAATACCATGTCGTCAACAATCGTACCAATGCTACGTCCATATCGACTTCGTATTTCTCGCTAAACGGCACAAACACTTACGTACCGCCCATGACGAACTCAGCCGGAACAAAGGTGGCCGAGATTACGATGGTTCTGGGCACTCGAGCAGATGGTTCCAACGTCACATCTGTAGCGACTGTCACATATCCTAGTATATACCTGCAGTACAACTCTGGCTACAGATGGTGGGGCGTCTTGCCAACTACGACTGCGGGAGGCCAGTCGGTTTGTTCCTGGGCGCCTTGGTGGGTGACCGCATCTATACCGACGTCGACCACTACAGCAAACAGTACAAGAACAAGAACGGTCGTAACGGATTTCGGCCCAAGCTCATGGGCTACAATGGCAGTTGGGGACTTTGTCACCTACACATCCATCGACCACTACAACGAGATTCCAGAGCCCGACCCTGAGGACCCCGAGGGAATCTGGTACATGCCTCAACGGCGGCAGGAGCTCGAGGAGGATGGCATCCCTCCGAACATTGAAGATGCAGCGATCAAGGAGTGCTTTCACGACTCATACCATGACGCTGGCGAGTTTGGAGGGCTTGGGCCGAAGGCACAGAGCTCGGCCATGTACCTCACCCTTACCGAGACTATACATGGGGATGACGACGATACTCCTGAGGCGTCTATCCCAATTGTAGTGAGCGTCACACTGGATCCCGTCACTTCCGACGTCCAGACCACGGCCGTAGGTACAGTCCGCCCCGGAAGTACCATCGAGCCTGGTCAACAACCCACGCAGGCCCCTCCAACCGCTGCACCAGTGTCAGACGTACCAAAGACTGTAGACAACACCGCGCTCCCCGTAAACGAGGGCCAGCCACCACCATCCACGGCGCCGGCACAAGAAGCACCGCCAGCCACTATCGTCGTCGGCGACGCGACCATCACACGCAACTCCAACTCCGACCTCGTCATCGGCACTCAGACTCTCCGCCCTGACACGCCAGTCACTCTGCAACCACCAAACGAAGGCCCTGACAACAACAACAACAACAACAACGACGACGACGACGACGAAAACAACAACAATGACAACAACAACAACAACGAAAACAACAACAACAACAACCCCTCCCCAACCACCGTCGTCCTCCAAACCAACCCCAGCGGCGAAACCCTCCTCGTCGCCGGCGACACTACGACCACCCTCCCCGCCGCTGCCGCTCCACCTCCACAGGACGAACAGCCCACTCCTGCCCCGGTCGTCGTCACCGCTGGTGGCCAAACCCTTACTCTCAACCCTACCACCGCCAACGATGGCAACGTTGTTCTTCCCGACGGCCAGACGCTATCCCCCGGCTCAACCATCACCCTCCCTGGCGCCGGCCCGGACGGAGAGCCCGCCACC
The DNA here is from genome assembly GCF_012971845.1 of Lasiodiplodia theobromae. NCBI lineage: Eukaryota > Fungi > Ascomycota > Dothideomycetes > Botryosphaeriales > Botryosphaeriaceae > Lasiodiplodia > Lasiodiplodia theobromae. Next base: position 397,372 of record NW_023336517.1, on the reverse strand, counting down.
ATCGCGCTGCTGCCTGGCACCACCGCTGCCGGCGATGGCGAGGGCGATGGCAGTCAGGGGGCTTCGACCGGCGCGCCACTCCTCGTCGTCAACGGCGTCACGACCGCTCTTCCCACCGCCGCCACTACAGCCGGCTCGGCAGACGGGGCAGGGGGCGCCGCGTCGGTCACCGTGGTCGGCGGCGCGACGTTCACCCTCGTCCCGACCACTGTTACCGGCGGTGATGGCGCTGCTGCTACTGTCGGCACCGCTGTCGTCCTGCCCGATGGCCGCACCTTGGCCCCTGGTGCCTCCGCGACCCTTCTCGCCCCGACTGGCAGCGGCGCCGCTGCCGGCCCGACGCCCGTCGCGGTCGTCGTAGAGACGGACGAAGCCGGGACGGTGCACACGCAGTTGGTCGTCGGGAGCGTGACGGCGGAGCTTGGCGGCGGTGCTGCCGGCACTGGCACAGCTGCTGGTTCTGGTGGTAGTGCTGGTTCAGCAACCCCGACCGTCCTCCCCGTCACCCCGCTCGCAGACGGCGACGGCGTCGTCGTCGCAGGCCGCACGATTGGCGTGGGGGAGAGCGTCACGTTGGCTGGTGGCACGGTTGTAGCGGTGAAGACGGAGGGCGAAGGGGGTTCGGCAAAGACGGTGGTAGTTGTGGGGGGGAAGAGCGTGACGCTCAGCGGCAGTGCGAGCAAGACGGCCACGGCGGCAGCGACGACGACGACGGGGGATGGGCTTGGGGGCGATGTGTGGGAGGGTGTTGGGGGGACGAGGACGACGGCGGCGGGGACGGCTGCTGCAGCGACGAGTACGGGGGGTGGGGCGGGGAGGATTGGGGTCGGGGGCAAGGCTGTGGTGGTGGCGGTGGCGGGTTTGGGGTGGGCGGCGGCCTCAGGGTGCGGGTGGATGTAAGGGTTGCGGGTTTCTTCGAGAGTTCCTTATGCGTAATGCTCTTTAATATTTTAAAATTGATCTTTTCTTCGTTAATGCCCAGAGCTGGATCTCTGGGGGTATGACTTTTCCAGTTTAATCGCTTAAACCGCGGGTTAGGTTCATTTTAACATGTCGAATCACGCGAAGACTCATGAAGCCTACTTGTACGCGTGATAGAGGTAAACTTTCCAAGTCGTCAATATTCTATGTGGGTAGATGGTATATTTTTAATAAAAAAAGAAAATTGATCAGGAAGTAATCAACGTCTTTGCAATGACGTACAGAGGGATATCGCACCTGACAGCCAGACCTATTTTCTTTTCCCCGCTAAGTCTTACTTTCAGTTAATCTCACACGATTCTAGGTATCCTAGAAGGGAGCGTATAGTATAGATATATGTTTGGCATGCAAGCGGACAAAAGCACGGCCCAATATCTACTAGTCATATCAGGCTCCCCATAGCCATCCCCCTCCCCCCACCCAAAACGTCGACCACGATAAAGTCTATCCACCCTCCTAGAAGCCATCATCGACTGATGGATCCTCAAGGACGACGATTTGCTGGCCGTCGGTCGAAAAGCCGGTCGCGACCCACGCACCGGCTCTGAGGAGGAACTTTCTGACGACGCTACGGCCGAAACGGGCAACAACGTTGATAGGATCATCCACGCTAGGAACACCTTGGAACTGCAAGTTGACGATGCCATTGACGACCTTGTAGGCGATGGTACAGATGACGCCTTCGATCTTAATCTTCTCAGCATGGAGCCTGTTCTCCGGCTTGATGGTCGCGTACGGCCCGATGGCGCGGGCCTCGAGGATTCCACGCTCGTCAAGGTCTTGACCAGTGGTGCGTGCATTCAAATCCGCGCCAGCAGGGCCGTCGGCTTGAAGTTTTTGCGCGAAGCTGTCGGTGGAGACTATCAAGCACCGAGCATGCCCGCATGTAGGCTCGGGAGTTAGCCTAGCTCCAAGACCGGCATGGGTTCCACCTCGATGTACTGTACTACTTACGTTCTCCGCGAGACTCGATAGCCATGAGCTCGCCGGGGTTGACGGGCATGCCGTAGGCAAGGAAGGACGCCGGTAGCTGCGCCGAGCAGAATAGGAGTTCAACGAGAACTTGGCCACGCATTTTGGGAGAGAGAGGATCGTGGAGGAAGGAAGTGCCGATGAAGTGGGTAAGGTGGATTGAGTAGAGGACGAAGGCTTATGTATGACAGATACCGAAGCTGGATCTGAAGCAACCAGAATCCAGCTGCCACTACGCCGCCTTTTATAAGCACACGGCTCTTTAGGTCTGCCCGTCTTCGATAACCCTCACGTGGTGTGCTCCCACCATGGCATGATATGAATTTTTAGCTTTTATCGCGGGCCTTTACCTCGCATGCTGAGATCCACATCAAATTTCCCAGGCCACGATGGAAAGCCCCTCTATCATGCGAACTGACCATGCAGAGAGGCTGTGGGCTGATACAAACTCTCCCACTTCTCCTTTTATGGTACTCTAGTAAGAAATCGCAGAAGACTTTGATTAATGCGAGTAGACACGCGAGGTAGCCGACGATACAGTGGGGACTTGAATAATTCGGAGCCGATTCAAACCGGCCGTGGACACTGCGCGGGAGAGAGATCTAAGAGGTTGAGGATTCTAAAACTCTCTCTGTATGGCCTACTCGTCGATATCCATACGTTACGTCCACCAGAAACGATAAACAATCTACGAGTAAGATGTCTCGTATACTCTCGTATACTACTAGAGAAGAGCCTCGCCCGTAGGTCAGATGTGTTCTGAGTGATGTAAGTTAGGGGTGGGGCTTATCTATATTAAGCATACTGGGGTAGTAGATCTTATAATATTATACCATTATCGTCCGAAGTGGGTTAAGTGGTCTAAGTACCGATGACTAGTATAAGCTTTACAACTAAACTTAATTCTAGAGAACTAGCAATCGCTGCCGTAACGGTCGGCTCCTTCCGAAAAGCTTTCGGGTCGCTTAGCAGGCCGAGTAAAGCTTAAAGTAAACTTTAAAGTAATAAGAGGTAGGTCTTTCGACATCACGTTTCTATCTACGCCGAACGACTGCGATGTTAACCTGTATCTTACCGATTTTCTTCGTATGTCTACTTTCTAGCGTTCTATTTTCTAGTGCTGACTCTGCTGGTCAGCCCGTTCGCGCCGCCTTCCCGTAAGGCTTCTTTTCCCTCGAGGCTCTCTCACCCCTATAGGGCTTTCTCCTATACGGGCTTTCGGCCCTTAAAGACACCTTAAAGCCAAACGGCCCTTTTTTTCAGCGTTCTTAACAGATGGGTTAACTCGGTGTTAACAAACGGTGCTTCCCCTGGCATGCCCTCGTGTTGAATACGATTTATCTTGAATCGTCATTGGCGTCTGTCCGCGTGGACCCAGTATCAAGTGTCGTATTTTGACGGTCTAGACAGTACTGTGGTACTTGTCATGCCATGTTATGTCATGCTTAACTAGCGTCTCTATGTCAGGTGTATGTCAGAAGTAAGAAGGAGCTAGATAGGAGTATGTACTCTCTATATGAGAACTCGCGCTGTACTATATTCTAATAAAATCGATCGGTGCTTTCTATGCCATGTCTATGGTATGGAAAGAAATATACAAAGATAGATAGATAAGTGTCGGCGTCAGCGTGAATCAATACAGGTTGCAGATAGTAAGCGGAATAGGTTTACCATCGTTCATTATTCGGGGTCGTACGACTGATGCCTTTAAGTTATCATCGAGTCATACAGCCGCTCAGAACGTACGATGGAAACCGAGGCGTTAAACCGGAGGGTTATCTAGAGCTTGGGTATAAATTAGTACGGACGGCCGTCCTCGTTCTTCTCTCCATCGAACAGACAGCAACTCGTTCTATCTTACCAATCTTTCCTTCCAGACCAAGTCTACGCAAGCTTCCAGCTCCTCAAAGACATACCAATTCCGTCAAAATGCAGCTCACCAACATCGTTCTGGTTGCTCTGACCGTGTTCTCGAGGTATGCTCTACCCCAAACCCTACAGTCATATCTACCTCTCATGTTTATCGTAACGTTGCTAACTCTTACAAACGTACTTTTCTAGTTCCGCCTTTGCCGACCCTCATCGCAATCTTAGCTGCAACTACTTGGGCAAGTACGACTGGCAGCTGACCAAGGCTACGTGCGAAGAAAACTTCAAGAGCATGGTACGTGCTTCCTAGCAGCTTAAGACGACGTCGACCTCAGGCATCTAACGATCAATTTAGGCCAACTACGATCAGGCGTCTGGCTGGGTACGTGGCGAGACTCTCTCAATAACGCCCCCTCCTAAAAGAGCAAACCCTAACTCCTCCCCCCCTTATAGCAAAAGAAAAGCATGGACACTAATAATTTCTACTACACAGTGTGTTACCAACAGCCACCAGCGCATCGACGGCGACCGTTGGGAGAACGACTGTGCATCCATTGCTTGCCGTGGCTGGAGCCAGTACTACGATAGGGACACGGGCGATAGCAAGTATCGTTACCAGGACTGCAACCGTAAGAGTATCAAGGGGATTGCTCATGACTAGTGTTGCGGCACAGCGTTCACGGGGCTAGGAAACTACAGGATGAGGGAAGCAGTGGGGTGAAGCCGCTCGGCGTGAAAAGGACCCACGGAAGTTTTGTGACTTCCGTGACGCTGAGACTTTTGCTCTGCTCGAAGATTATTAATCTGCCTCAGCATGGCCCCCACCTCAGATTGTATGCACTCTCCTACATGTATATGAACCACACTCGTTAGATAGCGTTGACCATCGTGGCCAACTTCCCTGGTTTACTCCAGCAATAGAATTTGTACTCTATTGGTAACACGGCCTTCGCACACACAGTGCTGGAACTGCAGGGTAATCGTCAGCCATCATTTCCTCGGCAACTGGTTCCGGCGATTGTCCAGCGTCTGCCGACTCTGCGGGTTGTGCATCTGTATTGCATGGGTCCGGCTCTAGACTGTTGTCTGTTATTGCTTTATGAGAACGGGATCTGCAAGGGCTACCAAAGAAATGCCAGAGCCGGATCTCTGGATGTACAACTTTTCAGATGTGGGACTGCGCGGACCGCAGGTGAATGCATGATTTTGAACAAAGCACGTTCCCTAAATGCTGAATCACTTCAACTACCTAAATCATCGAGGAAAGCGCCAGCAAGGCAATGCGGGTTCATGTGTTTACATCCAAATCGAGGTCTTGGTGAGCTTTGGGGTGTTATATTTTCGGCGAGATTTAGCGGCCCAGTACGAACATCGCGGTCTAGGATTGTCGCTGTGTTGCCTCATTGGTAGTATAAGAATAGAATCCCCGTAGCACCGAATAGTGTTTCAGATGTATTCTTTTCACCGGTGGCTTTCACTTCTTGGGAGATATGTTGCGAATAGAATTTGGGGGCGGTTCTGCGTGAAACTATCGATGTTTTCGATTCCAGGGTGCCCTGTCGGCTTACCTGCAGCTACACGAATTTGACCTATAGGGCCCCTGCAAATTTTGAGGCTGAGAATCTTCAAAGACTTATTATAGGTAAGTTCGTATTAAGCGCCAGTGGATACCCCGTGCTGCCTGCGCTCGTATCTCACAAGTGTCGTGTCTGCCGCACTTGCCGCCTTGATTGAATGTAAGCGATAACATATGCATGGGGGCCAAAGAATTTGATGCATGATTCTTCTCAGCCTTACCCCAAAATTTTCCCGTAGTAATGGCTGAAGAAAAGTCACTATCTGTTGTTTCTAAAATCAGGGAGGCTGCATGGATAAGAACAGTGGGGCTTTACAGATTGCTCGCAAATAAAAAGTAGCCATTCTCGAAGACTCCAAAGTCTCACCTGTTAGCAAGTAGCCCACGATTTGATCGTCACACCTCCTGGGTCACCATGAACTCAGTTATTGCGCAGCAAGCAGTGGATCCCACGTCGGCTTTTGACGTGTACTGCGGAGTCTGGACAAACTGGTCTCGTGGAATAGTCCTTGGTGCGACGCTCACTTTGAGTCGCAACGATGGAAATCTCCTCATCGCGTTCCTTGCATTCTTCGTAACTGTCGTCGGCACCCAACTATGGAGGATTTTCTGCTTCGCATTTCACTCCCTATTTTCATCCGAGAGTCCAAAAGACGGGCTCCATCACCAACGGCAAGCCCTTCTCCGAAACTCAGGAACAGCCGCAGCAGGTCTATTTACAATGGTTCAGCTTCTGTGGGCGTGGCGCCAGACTGCTAAAGACTTATACCGGCGCATCCTACCGATCTTGACTGGCACGGCCTTGTTCGCATGTGCATTTGCAGTTGCAAGCGGCTTTTCTTCCCGAGTCTCCACATCCGCCGGCAATGAAGTTCTGCTTTCGGGCACCAGTTGCAGAGCACTAAACGATTCGAGCGGGTTGACGACCATGGAAAGAGAGACACTGAAGTTTCCATTCTACTCGAAAACCATTGCTGCGGCCTCGAACTATGCGCAGCAATGCTACTCTACCAACGCCACTACTGGATCACTGGAATGCAGCGTTTACATAAAAAAACACCTGGGTACCTCCTCGATACGAAACGCCAGTTGCCCCTTCCAACCAGGCGCCTGTCGTAGCGAAAATTCCTCTCTTCTTCTCGATACTGGCCTGCTGGACAGCAACGATGATTTCGGACTGAACGCTCCTCCTGACCAACGTTTTCAATACCGGCGCCGGTTACATTGCGCGCCGTTGGCCACTGAGGGTCTGACAAGCCAGCACAACATCTCATCAGACAGGTCTTACACCCGATACCACTTCGGCCGCATGACATCCCGCGAAATCACTGGCAACTACACATACGAGTACTCCAACGACGCAATCTGGGAGTCCAAGCAACTCCAGGACACCCACCGCGTAAAAGATTACAGCATCGGGTACGCGACCTCCCCCCCTCTCCCCCTCCCCTTCATCCCCACAAACCCCCAGCTTACACTCCCAACCACTAGCATCCTCGCTTCCTCCTTCAGCAACAGCAGCCTCGAACCCAAATCCGACTTCATCCCCACCCCCTCCATCGCCCAGGCCAACGCCGAACTCATCCTCTTCTTCCTCTCCGCCAACTCCATCATCTTCGCGGAAAACACGACAGACGAATGGTACCGCGCCACCCACGTCGCCGGCCGCAAGTACCTCAACGCCAACCCCAACGCCACCGTCCCCGTCTACGCTCAGGACGAACCCGCCTCCCCGCTCGCCTGCGTCCAGCAGGAGCAGCTGTGCTTCCCGAGCTTACCTGCGGACCAGCGCTGCACGCCGCTCGCGGCGCGGAACGCTGTGTACGAGAGTGCGGGAGCGCTCTTGCTCGGGGATGGTAGCAGCAGCACGTCGGCGGCGAAGGCGGAGGCGGCAGACCGCCTGCAATGGGTCATCGCGACGGCGTTCACGGCGCTGCAGCTGGAGTCAATCGTGCACACGCTCGGCACCCGCTCGCTGCTGTCGCGGTTCAGCCTGTATTCGAACGTCCAGGCGCCGCTGCCGGACGACCAGTGGCAGCGCGAGGTCGAGCTGTGGCACGACACCGTCCTCGCGTTCATGCAGGAGAGCTTCGTCGCGGCGGCAAGGGGGCAGTCGGATGATCCGAGGATGGATAAGCTGTTTATGGAGCCGGATAGCGCGGAGGCGAAGAGTATCTGCAGGAATCAGGTCAGTATTCTATCTATCTATCCCCCATTCCCTTTTCCCTTAACTCACAAGGGGGAAAAAAAAAGAAAATCCGCAGCACAGCCTACGTCTCCTTCTCCCTCCTCGGCCTCGCCCTCATCCTCGCCCTCGGCGCGCTCATCATCGTCGTCGCCGCGACACTCGAGCCGCTCGTCGGCTGTGTTCAGCGGCGGTGGGGGAAAGCAAGGGGTCAATACGCCCGCCTCGAATGGACCGCCACCGAGACGCTGCAGCTGCAGCGGCTGGCGCACGAAGAGCTCGGCTTCGGCGGTGCTTGGACGGGCGCGGCGGAGACGGTGCCCGTCACGGCTCCGGGGGAGCTGTTGGCGATGCTGGATGTGAGGGACTTGGAGCATCCGAGATTGCTGGGGAAGGAGGGGGCGGGGCTTTGTGAGGAGTCTGAGAAGGTGGGGGATCAGCAGGGAGGTGGGGAGGTGGTGAGCGGGGCGAAGCAGGGGGTTGATGGTGAGGCGGAATTGCGGGTTACCGTGCAGCATACGCAGGGCTCCTCGTTTTCGGGGGGGTCTGAGGAGACGTTGGGGAGGGATGAGAGTGTTTCGCCGACTGAAGTCGTGACGAGAGAGGCGTAGCCGCCTCATCAAGATTCAAATTTGAGAATATTGGACATTAGCTTTAAATGCATGGTTTTGTCTTGAAAGGTTATACGTGGTACAAGAGGAAATAGGCATTCAATCTACTAATATAACGTCCGCCGTGCTAAAGCACGCTAGACTAGAACTACGCAGAAGCGTGTGGAATCTCATTTCCCCTTCCAGCATTGGTCCAGCATCTCCCTGATCTTCAACGTCTTGACTTCTGGAAACTTATCGTTTAGCGCACCTTCACGGTCCAGCGCCATGAACCCCTGGACCGTCCACTGCCCAAATGCAGACATTGTCTCCTGCAGCTCACTCTTTGGGAAGTAAATATAGAGACTCTCCATCCCCGGCAGCTCAGTAACTTCGCCACGTTGTAGCTTCTCCATATCATCGTACTTGACGTCGAACTTCTTGCCTGCGGAAAGCAATCATTGTTAGTGTGTATTTAACTTCCACATGCCTCTCGTCCTTGCCTCGTAATCTGCTTTAGTTGTCATAGAAATAGTTCGGAACTTACCCCTCGCCTCCTCTGCCATCTTCAAAAAGTCATTGAGCTTGACTGTATCGCCAACGATCCTCATCTCCTCATCCCATCTTGGTAGATCCAGCGACTTCACGACGAATTGCGCAACGTCGAAGCTGTAAGTGAATGTCATTTGAGCTTCCCCATCTCCCGGCAGCGCAGCCGCCGCGTTGATCATGTCAATTGGCCACGAGTTTGGAGGCAGATACGTCTTGATGTGTGGTGCGCCAAAGTAATCCATGAATGTGCCTATAGTGAAGCGTGTCCACTCAAGTGAAGTCGTTGTCCTCAGGAGCTCGACAGATTCGACTCGATTCTTGATGACTGGAAGATGCAGCCAGTTCCTGAAGTTTGGAAATTTGTTAGACCTATTGGGGGTAGGAAACAGAGACAGAGATTCTACCGATCAAGCTGCGAAATGGCAAAGTCACTAGTGACGAACCGTTTCGGCGATTCGGCTGCATCAGCAGCACGGATAAGGTTCAGCTGGGATGTACACTCGGACGCATCGTTGAGAGACAGTGCTGAGATGACGGTATGGATGCTGTGTTCCTCAAGGGCGTCGCGCATGCTCTCGACGTTATTATAGTCGACCTGCACCGCGATAGCATTTCCAACAGACTTGAAATCTGAGGGTGCCTGGGTATCTATTCGTTAGACTCGTTTCTGCTATCCGTCATCCGGGGAGAGACCTGCCTTTCGAGAGAGCACAAAGATCTTATGTGGTGAATCTTGGAAGGCCTCGACGATGGCACGGCCCAAGGCGCCGGTGCCTCCTGCAATAGCAACATTGACCATCTTGAGATATTGAAATGATGAAAGCCAAGGGGATGTGTAGAATATGTGGTGCCGATACTTTCTGCTGGAAGACTTCGCCTGTACTCAAGTAAGGTAATCTCGTCGAAGCTTGAATTTATATTTGAAGCATAGGAACACGATATTTATATTCGATTCCTCGTCATTAACTCGGGTGCTACATTTATCCGCAATAATTGTTAAGCAGGACACGGGAATATTCGGATTCCGACCGGAAAGGAATATTTGCCGAAGAAGGCTCCGTAACACGGACGCTTCCACGCTCCCGCCCAATGAGATGCACCAAAAAGAGGCACCTCGAATGAGTCTAATACCGTGTCCACGCATCAAGGGAGCACGGAAAACAAAGTATCCGAACTCCACCGATAAAACTCGTCCGGCGAACAGTCTTAACTACAATCTTCGGCTAGTTTTGAAAAGGTTCCGGAACCCGCCCACCGCTGAAGCTTGCTCAATGAAAAAAAAAGACAGCTTTTTCTTTATCAGAAAGATCCTCAAAGGGGGGACTGACTGTCTTCAAACAATCCTTCACCCCTGTTTCTTCAAAGCTGGACAGGGCTGTAAGACGTCCCTCCAATCGATTGATGAACTTCTTTTATGGGTATGGAATATCGAGATCCTCTAAAAGTGGTGGTGTTTGTCGCTGTACAAGCTCAGACTTGGCCTTTGAGTCTGTTGAACCAAGATATCCAGATTTCTTCTTGGTAGAAAGGCGGGCATTCTCAAGGAAAGAGATACCTTCCAGGCAGGGCTAGAACATTCGAAGATTTGAGGAGCCGCAAGCAATGCCTAGCTGGCCAGCACCGTTATCCACGAAATCTTTCACCGACTGATGTATGAAGTTCACTGTTTTCGGGTTGCCGTGCGATACTTGTGCAAGCCCCCGGGTGAGATCCAACACCACGTTCACCAATAGCTCGTCATCAGCGTAAGCTCAGGTGGTGATCCCCTGACTTTTCGTCGAACGTGGGCAAAAAGCTATCGTCCGGACGAGAATGTGAAATTAAAAATTCTACATACACGTCCGGACGATGGCTTCAGCTACCCATGACGTGAGAAAGAAAAAAAAAGGTCCACGCGGGCCATCACCTGCGAGAGGGGACTGTACAGCTTTTGGTGTTGCTGCCTTCAAATTCAAACAACAGTATGCCTGTCCAAGCTACGTAGCGCGAGTCTGCGCCCTATTTAAAGACATGACTTCTTTCCGTGGTGTTGCCCACTCTTTCCTTCCGAGTTTCCAAGCTACTACTAATCGTTTTCACGAGGCCCCCATCCTTCCAACTATGCATGATGGATCAAATAAGTCCTGAACACCGCTGAAGCGTCAGCAGTGGAAGAACCAGCTCTGCATACTTGGATTGGCGGTTGCCCTTGCGTCGGAATGAATCCGGCGAAGCCAGCAGCTTCATGGAATTCAACTTCGACGATGACACAACGCACGGCTTTCCGCGGAACAGCCTCGCGCTTACTTCTTTGCGTCCAGCATCGAGATCACTGTCCTCCTACCATGCTCTCGAGCAAGAATCTGATTCTAGCACTACCACCCCGCAGCCACACTTTGGAGAAGTCCACGATATCACATCCCAAGACCCGCTCGTCGGCAATACAAACAAGAAGTCTGAGCAAGATGGTGCACATGCGCCGCGTCCCAAGCGTTTTTTCCAAGACTAGTGGTTCTGGGAGATGCTCGGTGCTCTGCTAAGCATTGGCTGCATGGGTGCTGTCGTTATACTAGGGTTGTAAATCGACGGTTTGTCACTCGCAGACTGGACCTTCGTCATGGCACCAAGTACTGTTATTTCAACGTTAATTACAGTCACCAAGACGTCGATGTTGCTATCAGTAGCCGAGGGACTCAGCCAGCTCAAGTGCATTTATTTTTTGACCAAGAAAAGACCTCTCAGTGAGCTCGAGGCATTTGATGAGGCTAGCCGCGGTCCTTGGGGATCAATTATAATCTTCTGGAAGATCAAAACAAGATCACTACTTGCACTATCCGGCGCTTTTCTGACCGTTACAGCTGTGGCAACGAGGCCATTTGCACAGCAGATAATCTCGATTGAAACCCGTACAGTTCCACGTGCTGGGGCCAATGCCTCAACTCTAATCACCAATAGATTAGAAGGTCCTGAGCATGCCCGCTACCCCATTTTCAGTCGTAAGTAAAAATGTTCAGGGGGAACTTAGGCCAATGGCACAGTTCAACTAACTATGTCCTTCCTTGTGACAGACACAGATCCAGATGTACAGACCGCAGTATACAGTGGCCTGCTCAAGCCTGGCCACCCGTTCGAATACAATTGTGTCTCAGGACATTTCGCCTGGCCCGAAGTTTATTCCCTCGGTTTCTGCAGCATATGCATCGAAATTCACGTTCTTATGCAATCATTGCTGGAAATAAGGGTGAGACGAAGTTTGTGAGAGATTGAGACAGGCCTCAGTGGTGCCATTCACCGGTGGTATCTTGTTGTATTGTGTGCTCCCAATCAGCTTACGTCCGTGTCTTGCTTTCTAAGGATATTTCCTTGTCTCTTTTGGTTTTTGTATCTGTACCATAATCTTCTCAATTAACATCATTTCAAATGGTGCATCGGTTCTTTCGTAACTCGGTGACGACTACCGGAAGTATTTAATGACTTTCCCTTCCAAGACTACCTGAGTGCCTTCACATGCGCTTCACAGACGCCCTTCACTGCCCGCGTAGTCGGCGGCTTGTCAGCTCGCTCGTTTCCGCAAGAGATTCGATATCGGCTCTCACGTTTTGCGCGTATTCGCCCAATCCCCAGAGATGGATCTCGTTGATCCAGTTCACACATTCCTCAACACCTTCGACAAGGTCAAGATTGCCGCGATCAACCTTTTTAATATCCGTTCCCATCCATTCGCCGTGTGTTGCAACTCGAGGCGCCGCGAGGTATACCTCCCATTTGTGGCCACAAATGATCATTCCGTAGTGTCGAATAGCCGCATCGTCAGCCGTAGACCACTTGACACCTCCAATTTCAGTCTCCTTTTTCATCCTTTCGCGAAGGTGGTACCGGTTAAACTGGCTGATTGTAGCTGCGGAAGCCATCCGATTGACAGCTTTCTGCACGGCCGAGCTATCCCAGGGGTCCTGTTCGAATGCTACACTCAAGTACGGAAGAATGGCGCGGTCTCGATAGAGACATGTATAGTAGCTGGCAACTGACTTCCAAGTACCCTTGAAAGCTTGTAGTGATAGCCAATAGGCGATGTCAGTAAACAGTTTGAAGTCGCAGGGTTTTGTATCGTCGTCTTCCGCCAGGATGGGCGGGGTGAACCAATCTAAAAACGACTCGATAAGCTCCTCGTCCTTCCGCTCCGCCATGAATAGGCCAGTCTTCTTCCGGTCACGGTTCATTACGTCTTGTCGAAACAAGAACGTGATGGCTATGTTTATCCAGCGCCGTTTGCTGTACCGCCACAATCGCCCTGTTTTATACTCCGCCTCAAGTCTCTCATTGAATGCAGGGCCTCCGTCAAAAAATTGGTCGATCTCGGGGCTGAGCAACTTCTGGTAATGCGCTACCTTTCCAGACTCGGGGGCGATTTTTGTTTGGAAATGATAGAATGGGTTTTCGTTTATTTCGCCAGGGATGCACCAAATCATCTTCACTCCACGCGGGCGAAGGGCCGTAATCTCGTAGTCTTCGTCATCGCAATCTGCGGACTTAATGGTGGTGCTGACATAATCCGTCGTCGCACCGTCCTGGGTGTCGGATCTCGAGGCAGTTCTGACTGCAGACCAAAGCCGGTCTGTTTGTGAGGGTGCGGAGTCGGGAATCGCAGAGTCGACGTTGGTGGCGGTGCTGCTTTGCGCCTGCTGTTCTTGCTGCTCCATGGCTGCTGCGATGGATCTTTCGCAAGCCGCACCTGTGCGAACACAGAATTATGTGGCGTTGCAGCTTTGCCTGTGCTGAAATTCAACGGAACGAAGGATGGGCCGCGTAGCCGAATTGATACAGCTACGTGGACTAAGCAGATTTATGTTTTCAACAGGGTCCACAGTAGTCCCTTGGTCTCGGAAGATAGGGATAATCAATACATATGGGCAGTAGAAGCCATCATCCGGACGTGAGCGTGTAATTATTAATTGTACATTCGCGTCCAGATAATTTCTTCAACTACCCATGACATGAGCCAATGTAAAATTATGTGCGTATGATATGCAAGAAGAATTCGTGTTAGCATTCGGTTTTACTTAGTCAATAAACACAGTGTCGAAGCGAGACCCTTTTCCCTCTAGACAACTTAAAACCTGACACAGAAAATTGTCTTTACAAAAATAAAATGAATATAGTGTAAAGGAATTCTTCTCTGCAAGTAAAGAAGACTTATATTATCTCACAGGTGCGCTCCTCAATATCTTCTCCGCGCTCCCACATGTCAATAACTTCACCATTCATGATACCATCAACATAACACTCCCCAACAAGCTTCCAACTTTTCCTGAACTGCCTCAGTACAAAAGGGACAGTAGAGCCAAAAGGAATAAAAATCGCGTCGCCTTCTCGCGAAGCTGCTGGGCCGAGTCCAAAACCTCCCCTGCGGGTAACGAAAAAGCACCTCGACTGGCAAACAGATGCAGCCTGTTCCAAAAAGAATAAGGACGCCTTCTCTTCGCTTTTATACTTGTTGGTAGCCACCTTCTTTGCGTCCTGTCCTCTGACAAAAATTCCATGTACTCCTCTTTCATTAACGCGTCTCTGAAGGCATCTGAGTGACGCCTCCAAGTCACCGTTCCACACCAAGGGGCTTGACTGGCCGCGTGAGAACCACAGATAGTTATCTGCAGTCAGGGTTCTCTGGTACGCTTCCCAGAAATACAGTGTCGAGGAAGCCTTTCGCGAAAGCCCGGCGAGCTCGGAGATATCATCCCAGATGGATGCAACCGGATTAACGCTGAACGTATTGTGATAGTCGTCAGGGTCGTCGGAATCTTCGTCGTCGTGGAATACTTTCGGGATCGTCTTCGGTAAACTTTTCAGGCGACTGAATGTTGTACTGGTAGGTAGTAGAAAGTGCCTCATCCTCATTGCGTCAGACCGATAGTGGATTTCGTCGAACAGTAGCCCGCGAATGGTCAAAGTCCGGCCATGGAGTTGCATTTCCGGTCGGGTCGTCCCACCAGATCCGTAGCGATTGTCCAATCCAAGGATGGTTTGTGTCATGTAGTCATGCGAATCCCATCGTGGTACCCATGTGGGGAAGGCTTTCAGCTTTTCAGAACCTGGAACTGGGTGTTGAACCGCAGAGAGCAGTTTGAGAGGCTCAGATCCCAGTATCAGCTTAGTCGCGATCTCGAAAGCAACTTCTTTGCTTGATTTGGTGTAGTCTGGCTGCACTATTGTGTCTGGGGGTTTGTATTGGCGTGCAGATGGATGACTCAAGAGCGCAAACACCTTATCGCGAGCATCTGTGGCTTTGCTTTTTCGTGCTCGGATAAGCACCTCCAGGAAGTCAAGCGCAGAGCCTTCATGCCAGAAGTCTCGAGTCATCAGGTCGATCCTGCTGGGGTACATTTTGATGCTGTTTCTGATCGTAGGGCCTTGCGCTTTGAGGAATGCGGAAGTGAAGACAACCATCTCCCACGGTATTATCAGCTTGAAATAATACACCTTCACCCTGGAAGCCAGGCCAACTTCTTGCAAGACCCAAACGCGGCCATGCCACTGGTTCGACAGGAGGTCTGCAAGGCCCTGTCCTGGCAGACCAACGAGGCGTTTCCGGATGCCCTTGAGTGGCACGGGACTGTTGGCGAAAAACGATGGCGGGGGATTTGGATACAGCGGGATCTTTTCAATCGGCTCATACGCACTTTGTATGTCGTTCATGAGTTGCGCACCGAATTGAGCTCTTATGTTGGCATCCTGGTACTTCTTTCTGCGTAGCCGGAAGTCGGCAGGACTCATGCATACGATGACTTGATCGGCCTTCGCATATATTGAGCCCATGATAGCCACCTGTTGACCGCGCTCCACTCTGTCTTTCTGGTTGATGCAGATTGCATCAATCCACACCCGGCTAAGTTCGTGATCATCCAGGAGCGAGCGAATCCTTGCAGTCCAGAGAGCCTCGAACGTTTTCGTTGTCGTCTTGAAGTGCCGACCGTTCAGTTGAATTTTTATCGATCTCATTTGGCTGCCTCCCCAGGCATAGGAAATTGCTTTATACGGAGGTAAATCATCAAGATCAACGTGTATCAGCTGTGCAGAGAGGTTTGAGTGCCACCGTCCCCTCTCTAGCTCCAGAAGCCTCATTTGGTTTTTCTTCAGCGGTGTGTATACGAACCTGTCCTCCATTACGTTTTGCAGAGATATTTTGCCTGTGGGCTCTCTGGTTTCATTTTAAAGATAGTTCCAGCAAAGGAAAACTCATTTAACAACCCTTTTCCATATTTCAGCATGCTCTTGCGCCAGGCAGCAATATGCAAATGTTGAATGCGGAGATAAGCAGCGTAAGCGAAGCTCAATCTGGGTTCGCCGACATGCATAGCTGCGGGGCGAAGACGTGTCACCATAAGTACATCATACAGTCTGCATGCATATCACGCCATGCATCTTTCCCCCACTTCATTCGCTTCTCAATTTGTTGAGACGGGGCAAACTCATCGTGGATGGACAGGATACCATGCATCGCCGCAAAATCGGGAACGGATCCTCCTCCGTGCAGATCAGTCAGCAAACCACTCATTCGATCGCATGTCAGACCATGCTCTCGATCACATACATCAATTCACCATCACATGAAGACCAGTGGCTAGATGTATGTTCATTGAATTTCAATGGGCTTTTCTTCATTTAGTCTTTTCAAAACAGGAACAAGACAGAGACAGAGGCGCGAAAAAAGCACAAAAGCTTTTTCACATGGAAATCCCGGACTAAGTTCCGAATACTTTTTGCAAGTAACGATAAACGGCCGTATGTAACAAGCGGATGCAGGCTGCTGTAGGGAGCATAGAGACAACTTAGTTATACAAGTATCATAGACACATGTCTTATGTATGTACACCCGCTTACGGCTTCACAACTCAACCACAAACCTCGAGAGACTACTACATTAAATCCAACAACCCCATCCTTATCTTACCTAGAGCATCCCAAACCCCATCCACAATCGTACTACTCCTCCTCGCTGTCCCATTCACCGTCTGCAACGCACCAGTCACACGCGCAACCACGCCGCCATCCGCAACGACAAAGTCGCTTTGCAACACCTTCTGGCGCCGCGAGCTGCTGGCCGAGACCCCACAATTCGCCGTAGCTATTGGTATCAACCTCCTCGTCATCCTCCTGTCTGTTTGGTGGCTTTAGTCTTTGGGCTTTTATCTCAGGGAGTGTGTGTGAATGGGGGCGGCCAGCTTACGATGTGGCCAGCACCGCGCTACCGTACGCGAAGGACGTGACGGTGGAAGACGCTGCAGTTGTTGTAGCAGAAGGACTCGATTCCATCGTACACGGCGCGATGCAGATGCGGGCGTGCTTGATGTCATGCACGTTGACGACCTGCTGCTGGGCACCGTTCGCATCCTGCGCAGCCTCCTCCGTCTTTCTGACATTACGGTCAATCGCTCGCGCGCCGTCTCCGCTGAGCATTGGAAGTGCGGATCCCGTCGCGCCGGGTCTGTAGGGAGGCGGCGGAGCTGTTGACTTGTAGGAGATCTCGTCTTGCTGGGGTTAGACGGACGCGTGTGCGGCGGGGCGTACGGGGCGATATTATTCTCCGCACTAAACATTCTGTTGCAGTATATCCACTCCCAGCCGACACCGGCTACCGCCCGGAGGTCAAGTGTGGTGAGGGTGGTAATATAACCCCCTCCAGCAACGCGGACTCAAGGGCAGACGTTAGTCCTTTTTGTTCCGTGAGACACATTCTCGTTCAAGCTAGCAATATCGTCGTTCTTACTGGCGATCTTCTTGCTCGTGTCGTCGAAAACAGCAGGCGAGGAGGTTCCCGTGCCATTCGCAGCAGGATTTCCGCGCGTTACATAGCAGCCGTCGGTGTTAATGCTTGGTGATATCGATGCCGTCGATAACAATGAGCCGGTCGATCAGACCGCGAACCGCATTGGCGGCCTCCAGGCACGTCAGCTGTGGGATCGACCTTGACGGGCAGTGAATTGTCCGAGGACCTCTGGAGCAGGTACACATCGTTCTTGGACACTTCCGGGGCAGGCGCCTTGCATCTCAAATCAATACAATCAATTACCCCTATCAAATCTCCACCACATAAAGCCCATGGCTAGATACAAGGCTGGCATTCAATCCATCTTCCCCATCCAAGCCTCACACTCGCTATACACATTCGCAAACCCGTGAAACTCGACAATCCTCCTGTAAACCCCCTCATCCACCAACCTCGCCGCCTGCATCGCGCCCGCGATCCAAAAATCCATCTGGCTCGGCCGCCACTCGCGCATCGGCCCAAACAGCCCCTCGTTCTCCCTCGCCATCAACACCTTCGCCACCTCCCTCATCTCCTCCTCCGCCCCCTTCCACACCTCCTCCTCCTTCTCCAGCAATTCCTCCAGCCGCTGCCCCCCGAGCGCCGCTTCCCGCGTCCGCCGGAAGTACTCCTGCGAGCGTGGCGAGAGGATAGACAGCTCGCGCGGCGGGATGGAGATGCGGATGGCGGGGCCGACGGCGGCGCGGGCGCGGGATTGGATTGATGGGTCGTAGGGGAGGAGGGGTGGGGTTGGGTAGGTGGAGTCGAGGAAGGAGGCGATGGGGGTCGAGTCCATGAGGTGTGTTTTGGTTGGTATGTGGTAGATGGCCGGGACGGTGTATGCGGGGCCGGAGGGGTTGGGGGGAATGCCGCTGAGGAAGCGTGACAGGTTAGGAGAGGGGAGGCGCGTGGAGGCGAAGGGACGAAAAAAAGCGGAAGAAGGCAAAAAGTGACTTACAGTTCTTTTAGCGTGGGCTCGATGTCTGGGAATTCGAGGAAGATGGTTTTGTAAGGGACTTTTTTGTAGTTGAGCAGGAGGCGGATGCGCCAGACAGTGGGAGAGATGCAGATATTTTTGGTAGAGGCTAAGTCATATAAAACGATCTTGGGTTTGCGTTGGGCGGGCATGATGTACTATACTCTGATGGGGTCTTTATTGAGAAGGTAAGGTGCGATTATAGTTTCTGACCGGCCCCCGCAGGGTCACAGAGAAACACCACGCTTTAACTCTTCGGGTATAGCTTATGATATGACGTCAGCATTCTAAATTCTTAAATTAAGTCCTGTCGTTCTTTTACTTCCCCTTCTTCCCCAGCTAACTTCAAAATGCTAGTAAGTGTCGTCCCAACTTGGAGCGATACTCGTTCCTGGTGATCGTTGGTACCATGGCTCAAAAGTTCGAAGAACTTCTAATATCAATGATGCCAGTAGCAGGAAGTTCTTCTAGGTATGATACCAACCAGAAAGACCGCCGCATTTCTCTCCTCGTAACCAAGAAACTTATGGAGAAGTGGCTGAAAGCAATGAGGCATTATTTGGCCCCTTCTTTATCTCTTTTTTTTCTCTTTCTATTTATTCTCCATGTATTAGCCGTTTGCATGTATCAACCCTCCATTCTATTCCATCCCAATTCCTTTTATCGCAAATCAACAAACAACAAATGTGCCCACCGCAATGATCTCAAAGCAGCCCAATGCACCAACGCCAAATCCAACCACACCCCTCCCTACTCAACAACCCTGACAACCACACCCCCCAACATCTCCAAAAACCTCTCCATATCCCTCTCCCCCAGCCTGACCAACACCTCCCAATCCTCCTCCCCACCCCTCGTGCCCCCCCTCCGCGGCATCACATTGACGCCCCCCTCCCCCTCACACCACGGCTTCCGCACACACGCCGCCTTCACTCCCTGCTGCTGTTCCGCACCAGCCACCCCGGGAATGCTCCACTCCACATCCGCCCCGAACCCAACCCAGCTCGTCACAAACACCCCCGTCTCCCGCAAATCCATCTTCGCCCCCAGCGTCGCAAGCAGCTGCCGCGGATCATCCAAGCCGCTCCACGCCTCGACCCTGTGCTGCACGAAATCCCCGTCGACGGCGCTGATGGCCCGGCGGATGGCTAGCGCGGCGCGCGCGAGCGCGGTGACGGACGTCGTCGTGCTCGCTTTCGCGACGCGCGTACGGGAGGTGGTTGAGTCGATGTGCTCGCCGATGGTGGTGGTGGTGGTCGTTGTGGTGCGCGTTAGCGTGATGGTGGTGGTTTCCGTGGCAGCGTTGGCGTCGGCGGCATCGTCGCCGAGCAGGAGTAGCTCGGCCATGGGCATGGTGGCGAAGGCGAAGACGACGGCGTTGCCGGGGTAGGTGGGCGCGATGAGTGGGGAGGCTTTCGGCTTGGCGCGGGCGTCGACGGGGGTGCAGAAGCGGGTGAGGAGGTCGTGCGGGTTGGAGTCCTCGTTCTGGGTGTTGTCTTGTTGGTGTAGCAGACGTGGCGCCCGGGCGCGCATGGTGGCGGTCCAGATGAGTGCGCTGAGCACGTCGTGCGTCGAGACGAAGGCGCCTGGTGCCGCGGTGGCTTGCAGTTCCGCCATGACGGCAGCCTTGAGGGAAGTGATGGTCGCAGCGCGGATGGTCAGGATGCGGGCGCTGGGGTTGCCGGCGCTGATACTGGCATCCTTGCTGCTGGTTACTGGAGGTTCGGGGTCCGGGAGCTCGAATTCGGGGACGGTCGGCGTCGACTGTAGGCCGGCCGCAGCGTTTGCGCCTTGGCTTCCGCGAGCGTTGTTGCTAACCATGTAGTTGTTGTCATCGCGGGCGCCAGCAGCGGCACCAACCCGCCTCCCCTCCTCCGCCGCCATCGTCTCCGCACCAGGCCGCAAACACCTCGCCAGCTCCTCCACAACCAACTGGCCCCCAACCCCATCAACAGCCGGATGCGCATCCATAACCGCAAGCAGCAACCCGCCCGGAATGAAGTTCGCCTGCACGCGCAGCGCCGGCAACCCCGTATCGACCACCACCCCCTCATCCCTCATCATCAACTGCCTGCAATCCAGGACCTTCGGCGGCATCCCCCTCGCCGCCAGCCTCGCATACGGCGTGAAATCGCTCCAAACCTTCGCCGAGAAGACGCCACAGCCACCGCCCTCGACCATGACGGCGTCGAGCGGCGGCACCGTGTAGCGGATCTCGAGCCTCTTCTTGTCCTCCTCCTTCATCGCCGGCCCCCATCCGTCATATCCCACGGGCACCACGGTCCCGCCCAGCCACGGCCAGCGCGCCAACGTCTTCTGCACGGCGAGGCGGAGCGCGATCGTCGCGGCGGAGACGGTCGACTGGCGTTGGTCGGGCATGGGGAAGCAGAAGATGCGCGGCGTGTTCTTGCGGACTTGGACTTGGTCGAGCGGGCCGAGCGGGAGGATGCGGCGCTGCAGGTACGCGTCGTGGCAGAGCGGGGTGAGTGCGGTTTCGAGGGTGACGGCGCCGAGGTCGTTGTCGTTGCGCGGTGGGGAGGAGGATTCCGCCGCGCTGCTAGTGGTGTTGCGGTTGTCTTCTTCTGCGTGTTTGCGCATGGATTTGAGGACGTCGATGACGGTGGTCATCGTGGCTTTGCTTCGGGTCGGCTTGGTCGGGCTTGTGGGTGAAGTGTTGCTCGGGCTGGTCGGGGTCCGCGACGGCTTGGTCGCAGTGGTAGATTGTTTTCGACAACTTCTTTTGGCCGGGGTGGTAGGCAGTCGAAGATGGTGCGGTGGTTAGGAGGAGAAGCTGCGAAAAGGGTGGTTTATGTACATACGACGGGGAAGTGAATGAGAGTGCAGTGATGTCGCGCACGCGCGAGGGTGTCGCCCAGGCGACTAACACGTGCACTCTCGGAATATCAATAACACACTGTCCGGCCCCGTACACTCACAAGTTAACACTTTAGAGACAATGAGGACACTCGCTGTCACTCGAGGCACGTTCTGACAGCTGACCGCGCGAATCAGGCATGGGGCTGACAGAGGCAAAGAGGCAGAGAAGCCAACGATTGCAGTTACCACCGTGATTCCCAACCCAGCTGAGTATGTCGAACTCCACCTTCCTGAATATAATTGACTCACCTTATCTATTACTTGTGAATGCTCATAGAGTCTATTGATATTACTTGTCCTTTACACCACTATCTCCAAGGTGTGAGAAGTCTGTTCAGAATTCTCGGATTCTCCATTAAACAGCTTGAAAAGCATGATGAATCCAAGCCTCTCGGCAAGCAATCATGAAGTATGGTGCATGTAGAACTACGGTTGCTTGGGAGATACCGACCGTGGGATTTTTACTGATGCAATATAATCTTTAAAATTACTCTAAATGGCAAGAACTATGAACGGGAGCATTGCTTGATGAAAGTTAAATAGTCACTCAGTCAATATTATCTCAACACCTTCTGCTGAGATGTTGAGTTTGCTGCGCTAAGAGGAACACCTACCCACCCAAGGAAAAAAGCAAACTGAATACCTGAGATAGTCCTATGAGAAAGAAAAAAAATAGGAAACGCTAATGGCTTTGGACAAAGCATTTGAATACCTGTCAATACCACAATACAAAGAGCCAACAGCGCGGGAGCTTGACATTCTCATTTTCAGCCGCTTCTACGTATCACGTATCGAAACAAGCTTAAATTTATTATTCTGTACCCAATCGCGGAACGCGATGTCCACGTCAGTTACCTGAAGTGTTCATTTCATATACTACTTAAACGTGACCGACATTTCCACCACCCGGCCGATATGTTCTTCCATGATGGCCGGAATGCTTTCACCACTTTGTTCGGGCTCAAAAGAAGCAAGAGCAAGGGCAGTCTGAAACGCTGGGTTATCTGAACATGAGTTAGCACATCAGATTCACTCGAAAGATGAAACCTGCTCCCCTCGACTCACCGTTGCGGATTTCTCGCCCGTTCCACCCGAGTTGTTAATGGGTCTTGAAACTCTGGACCAATTCCCATTCGAGCTGCAAGAAGCCACAAGCGCGAGCATGGCAGCTCTCGGCGTCATTCGAACCTTAGCCCTGGCAGACGCCCCTTTCATCTCATACATCCCCAGCCGGACAGCTGCAGTGTGTATGACACGATCGCCACCGCGAGAGGAAACCGGCCTTCTATCCGTGGTGTACTGTCTCATACGTCAGGTTCTCCGCTTCCGGCCAAGCGATGACTCGTTCCGGGCCGATACCGATACTCTGGAACACTTGGACGGGGGTATGGGCAGTTGGGAGACAGGGTTGAGTTTACTTCGGGATCTGCTCCAGCATACAGCTAGCCTGCGTTATTGCGTCATTCATGGTTTGAACGAGTTTGAGAGTGAAACGTCGGAAGGGTTGTGCAGGGAACTTGTCGCGCTGCTTGTTGATCACTCACGTCAGGCGTTGCATCCGCTAAGTCTTCTTTTCTCGACGAGCGGACAGTCACGGGTTCTGCATGAGTTCATTGGGTGGGAAGAGAGGGTGTACACGGATTCCTCAACGCGTATGGTGCGGAAGAGAGGAGAGAACATGGATCTCCTGGCGTTGCAGTAGCATCTGTCCCTCAAGATGGAAGGATAGCTATATCTCCTAAATAACCTGTTAGTTTAGTCTACTGATTTATCTATTATGATTAGTCACTTCATTCATTAGTGCATCATTAGCAGCCTCATGATTAGATAGCAGCCAAGTCGTGACCTCCAACCCAGCTGACTAAGTCAGGCCCCCGCCCTCCTTCCGAAAAAGCTTAGCCTACCTTACCTATTCCCCACCTCTATAAAACAATTCAAGCCACTCCTAAACAGAGACCTTCAACAGTTTAATCGACGCGTTAAATTATATATTATTACAAGTGGTATCATACAATCAATCAGTCCCAACCCAATCCAATCCCAAACACCCACGCCGACCGCCGACCACCAACCACATCCACCCCATTCCAAACCCCTACCAGCCTACCCTGCCACCACCAACCCATCTATATTCACTGCTTCCGGTGCAAATGGAACTCCGTCCCCGTCTCACTCCGATGCAACCGAACCTCAGACTTATTCGCCCAAGAATTCAAATCACCCAACCTCCCACTCCCCCATTCCCTTAGCCCCCCGCCGCGAGCGGCACCCTGACTCTCGTCATCAACCAACCTGATCTGCAGCAGGGCGAGCGTCGAGCTCTTCCAAATCGCAACACCGCTCGCCGCGCTCATCAGGATAGTACCGATGAGGAAGACGAGGGTGAGGGCGAGCAGGACGGCCGGGAGAATCAGCCACATCCAGCGCACGTGGACGTACGTCATCGAGGACCAGGCAAGGCCCTTTGCGGTGCTGGTGCCGTTGGCGAGCGTCTTCTGGGTGCGGATGAGGTGCGTCATGCTCATGGCGAGGGCCTGCATGGTGATGTTCTCGCCGCCGTTGGTGTTGTCGCCGAGCTGGTAGATGGCGTCGAGGACGTCCGAGGTGGCGGATGCTTCGCCCGTCGAGCCCGTCACGTTGCCGTCCCACATGGACCAGAAGTACTGCGAGATGGCGTTCCAGGCGTAGCTCTGGATGACGAAGGGCTGGCCCGTGTTGTCGGGGGTGATGGTGATGTTGTCGCTGGAGCCGGGCGTGGTGCTGTTGCTGTAGCTGGCGATGACCGTCTCGGTAAAGGTGCCGTTGTTGACGGAGGCCTGGTACTCGTTTACGCAGCTGGCGAGGAATTAGCTTGTCTGCAGGGTCTGTGCAGAGGGGCGGGGGTTGACTTACGCATACAAAACGCACTCCATGGCTATAGCGCCGTAAGCTTTTGTTGAGGAGGCGTCGTGGAGAGAGCGAATCGTCGTGAGGGTGGTAAGGGTTGCTTGTGTGTGATTAAAGTTGATAGAATCTACCGTGCCAGTGGCGTTGAGATACACCATGGGCAAGTATCCCGTCTGCAGTCTGAAGCCATTGGGTAAGGTGTGGTTGCAGATATGCCACATGGTACCAAAATCTTCACATTTGGTCTCAAGACTCTCGGTGACGTTGGCGCACTTGGCGCAAACAGCCAACGACTGATAGGGCTGCGTCCAGGTGCAATTGCCAGTTGGGCAGTAGGGAGAGATTTCGAAATCAGCGAGAGGATCTTCGTTGGTGTTCATGATGCCGGAAGAGATGGCTGCCTTCATGGAAAGGGTGGGATTTTTCACTGCGAGATGGTCAGTGTGGTCGCTTCTGGGAGATGTTGACAGTACTCACGGGCCATGATTGCGCCAGGGGCATAGTCATTGTAAAGGTGAGCAATAGGGATGGTCGAATTAACATCAGATATGACCATCCTGACCGGGTAAGCGACGATTTGTTGAATAAAAGGGTCCACGGCCAAGCTGAAGATGGTAAGAAAGGCTCCAAGCTTCGCAAGGTGTCTGTGCGTGGTCAGCATCCGCCGTGGAGGTCATTACAAAGCTGCAACATACACGCCTCTGGTGCCCATGAGCAGCTTCAGACTCCCCCACATTCCTCGACTGGCCTCGTCAAACGTTTGGATGTCTTTGAGGACGCCGGCCTTCTTGAACCATAGCCATTTCAACTGACTGATGCCCTCGGCAATGGGCACAACCATGGCCGCTTTCACGACGGTTCCCAGGATAGAAATGAACGAGTTCAGGGTGATGCTCAAGGGCCAGTGGGGTAGCGGATGGTCGTCGGTGAGGATAAAAGTAACAACGAGAACGCCCATGGCAATAGCGCTGATAACCCAGGCCAGAAGCTCAAAGAGCCACCAGCTGTTGACAACATCGGTAAGGCCGTCTGAGGGAGGACCGGGGCGCGGCGGCAACTCTGGAGTGAGAGGGGTTTGAGGCTCTTGGCCCGCACCGGAAGCGTATCCACGGCTCTCGTCCCGCTTCATGTCGCCCAATTCGACGTAGTTCCCGCCGTTCGGATTCAACGGCGACGGCGACCGCGGCGACGGACTTGTGGGCGACAGTGCCGACGACTTCATCACGGTTAGCGTATTCTGCGTATTCTGGCGGTTAGAAGTGGCACGGCCTCACCTTTGGGGGGATTCCAATGTGCATTCTGGAAGCAGCGCCACAAGTGCGGAGGCTTGGAACTTCGTGAAAGAGAGTGGCGCTTGGTCGGGTTTTGTCAAATAGCGGGCGATCAGCATACGCTAACTCTGAACTTCGGTGTAGCAACGGCGGGTACGACTGTCTTCGGATCGCAGCCGGGCCTGTTTCATTTGCAACGTGCGCTATACGAGGTAGCGCCGGGGCTTTGCCGATAGGGCTATGGTGGATTTGGGGCGTTGAGCGCGCTTGGATGTGACGTTTAGATCAGGATGTTCATCTGCTCGTGCTCTAGGGCTGCCCAAAGGCCAAGTGCAGCGCCAACGAAGCCGGTGATGGTGCGATAGGCGTTGTGCACGCCCCAGAGGCGCACCAGCTCGTCGGTCGAGTACTTCTCCTCAGTGCGCAGCGTCGCGGGCTCGTCCTTTCCCAAGCGTTCAGCATTAGTGCCGTGACCGGGGCCGGCCAGCTTTTCGGCGCGTAGACAGAGGGCGCCAATGTAGGGGCGCATGATGGTGAAAGTGTGCACGGGCAAGATCGCCGGAACCATCACAGCGGCAACGGCATAGAGAGCACACAGCGTGCGACTCGACCTGGCCGAATAGGCAAGGTAGCTGAACGACACGCACGAAAGGAAGAGCGGTGGGGGCGTCAGGTAGAAGCCAGCGACATAGGCAGTGCGCCAGTGGGCGGCCAGGCGGCCTTCATCGTCGCTCGGTCTGCGCAGTGACGGGACGACAGCTGTCGAGAAGGTGGCAT
Organism: Lasiodiplodia theobromae; assembly: GCF_012971845.1. Lineage (NCBI taxonomy): Eukaryota > Fungi > Ascomycota > Dothideomycetes > Botryosphaeriales > Botryosphaeriaceae > Lasiodiplodia > Lasiodiplodia theobromae. Next base: position 371,078 of record NW_023336517.1, on the reverse strand, counting down.
TTTGGCCTGGACAAGGCAGGATCAGCGTGGTGTCGGGGGACCTGCGGGGCGGAATGCTCACCCGCCGCAAACATTGAGGCGGTGATGCCGACGAACTGGGCAACCCGCACACCGGAGACCATGATTATTGTGTATAATACGAGCGGACGCGTGTGCGACAGGGGCGCGAAGGTGGTGAAGAGGCCGATCGTGGGCGAGCGCAAGTGGAAGGTGCGCCTGCCGTGTGTGAGAGCGGGAGGGAATAAGCTCCGGCACCGCAGGCGCGACCCCGCACCTTCCGCCGTCCCTCTGTGGTTCCTCCGTCTGACTGCGTCCGCGTCACGCTTTCGCGCCGGCCAAGACCTGCATTCTCCACCCCCGGCGCCAACGGCTCAGAGGCCCGCCGAGCGCGGATTTGGCCGACTTCGCAACCGCCCAGGATCCCTCGCTCGTGTCCGTCTCGGACATGGTCTAATCACCTCGTCCAAGCCTGCCCCTGAGTCTACGCCTACAAGCAGCCTTCAGCACCTTCGCCGGGTGGAGCCCAAGAAGATGATCTCTCGTATTTCAATAGAGCAATCTATTCTATCCGGAGCAAGCTGACGACGAGCTCCAGACAGCAACAACCACGTCTACCACTGTTGAGCTGAAGCCTGCATGTATAGATGAACGCCCTCTGCGTTGGCAGCAACACACTGCATGGCCGCATGAGAATTTGCAGAGCGCTGAGAAATCCAGGCCCGTTTTAAAACGCCTCTTTCGCCTATCACACGGACGCCCTGCGCACAGACTGCTGAGCCGCACATCCGCGCCGCTTTCTCGAAGCCACCAACACACCATCTCGGCGTAGGGCAGAAGGTTAATCTTCCTTGTGCCGTCTATCCGCTTTTCTCAATTGGCCACATCTCCAGCTGCGACACGTCCAGTGACAGAAGAAAAAACTCAGATCCAGCTCGCCAACAATTGGCCAAATTCGAAATTGAGGATCGACATCGCCACCAATGGGATCATGAGTGGGGCCCGAGGCAAGGGAACTGTGGCTTCGAAATCGCCCGCTTTCCCCGTGGAGGAATCAGGCCGGCACCCACGGTAAGCGCCCTTGTCAGGAATACGACCAATCAAAATCCCTCACAACAGAGAACTGCCCTGGTGAAACACCGTCCGCCGATACGGTCCGGTCCGCCGCATGCTGGACGCTCGTAAACCACCCCAAGACCCAGAGACTAAGGCTGTCTTGCTCCTCAACACCATAGAGCCCGCTATATAAACACCTGGCTTTTTGTTTCAGCTCGCAGATCATCCAAAGGCAGCGCCACGGAGGAGATCACCGGCAGCAGGCGCTTATCATGACGGCGGCACGGGCCCCTGTCCTTGTGGCGCGGCACGCGTTTCGGGGAGCGATTCACGCTTCGAAACGCCCAACTAAGGGCACTCCGGCTTAGGGCTCCTCCTTCATCAAACACCAAGCCCTTCCTTTATTGGCGTGCGCAGCCGCCCTATGGGGCCATTTCTGGGCGCTGCCTTTATAACCGATTTCAGCCCCGAACGCCTCTTTCTAGTCACCTTTCGGCTGGTACCTCTATCTAACTCCTCGTCACTGGCTTGACGCGGTGTTCTCCGCTCCTTTGCGAAAACTATTGCTCTTTAAGAGCTGTCCACTCCTTCCTGTATCTGATACAGTAGTCACTCCTTGTTGCCAATATGCGTTTCACTGCTAGCTACTTCGGTGCTCTCGCCAGCGTCGCGCTGAGCCTGATCTCCGCCGTCAATGCCGAGGACAAGGCCGTCTTCGCCCACTACATGGTATGCACCCGACACCCATCCAGCTGGATCCGAAGCTGACCCAAGACAGGTGTGCGGTCTTTCGTCAGTCGAGCAGGCTCAGACCGACGTCCGTGACGCCAAGGCCCTGGGTGTTGATGCCTTCGCTCTCAACATCCAGAATGTTGTCGACTCTTGGGCTCTCAGCGCCATCGACTGCCTCTTCCAGGCCGCTGCTGAGAATGACTTCAAGCTGTTGTTCTCTTTCGACATGGCCGTCTTGAACGAGCAGGACCCCAGCTCGTTCCTGCCCATCTTCGAGCAGTACGCTGGCAACGACACGTACTACAAGCACGATGGCAAGCCCTTTGTCACCACCTTCAACGGCGGTATCATGTCCAACGGCGGCGAGTGGACCCGCAACCTCCGCTCGAGCATCGAGGCCGACGGCTTCACCCCCTACTTCGTCTCCGACTTTGGCCTGTACAGCAGCTCCGACTCGTCGGCCGCCGAGAGCCTCATGGGCTCTCTGAAGACCTACTCGGCCGTCGATGGTGTTTTCTCCTGGGAGACTGCCTGGCCCGCCGAGCAGGATGGCATCGTCAGCATCCTCAGCTCCGTCACTGACAAGATCGGCCTCGACTCTGCCCACGCCACTGGCAAGTCCTACCTGATGCGTAAGTTTTACCCCCTCCTAACTCCCGTGAACCACTACTCACGTGATTTTCTTCAGCCCTCTCCTCCCACCAGTTCAAGCACATTGACGGTCTCGGCAACTGGTACCGCCGCGGTGAGCTCACCCTGCCCAACCGCATGACGCAGATCCTCGACCTTGAGCCCGAATTCGTCATGCTCCTGACGTGGAACGATGCGGGTGAGTCGCACTACATCGGCAACGTGTGGTCCGAGTCCATCTCGACCAGCGAGGCCACCCAGAAGTACGTCGACGATTTCGACCACTCGGCCTGGCAGGACGTCATCGCCCCCTTCATCTCGGCCTACAAGAACGGTGCTAAGACTGCCGCCGACATCGTCCCCACCAACGGCAACTTCACCGGCGCCATGTGGTACCGCCCGCTGCTCAAGGACGCCAGCTGCGCCGGTGACTACCTCGGCAAGCCCATTGGCTGGGAGAACGCGCAGGATACCGTCAACTTCGCTGTCATGCTCCCCGCTGACACCGAGGAGGGTTCCGTCAAGATTAACGTCTACTCGGGCGACAACCTGCTCGAGTCGTTCGACGGCAAGGCGGGTCTGAACGCTCAGGCTGTTCTGGGCATGACGACGGGCAAGCAGAGGGTTGAGTTGGTCAACACTGACGGCACCGTTCTGGGCGCCGGTCTCAGCGCGGCGGACGTCCAGGCTGATGCGGATTTCTGCAACTTCAACTACCACGTCGTTCACGTCGCATAAGGCGCTTTCCCTATACCCATTTGAGGTGTTCTTGTCTACATTTTTTACCTACTACTTTCTTGAGATACCTTCTTCACGTTCGCTTCGTTGCCGTTGGTTTCTTCCAACGGCCCCTCGTTCTTTCTATCAGCCAGAGACTTATAGACCTTTTACTCTTTTTCATTCGTTTGCCAAACAAAAAGCATCTTGATGAAAGGTCCATGATGAAATCCATAAACGAATTCCTCCTTAACCAAATGGCCCCCTCATGCATTGTGTCGCGAATTGATTAACTCTCTTCCAGCGGAAGGACCCGGAAATTGCCCCAGCTTCGTATTGCGCATATACTATCACGACAACGCCGCGCTCGCGCGTCCCTGCCCAGCCTCTGCCCAGTCCAGCTCGCGTTCAGCTCAGCCCCGTCCCTTCGTCAGAGAGTTTATGCGTATAGTACTATGTAGCTCGGCTCGGCGGTGCCGGCGGGATCCATGGCCGCCGCACCGCACTACACTACGGCTATCGCCGCGCGCGCCCGCGCGCACGCATGATTTTTTGAGTCTGGTCGCGTCTGGATCGCGAGTCTGGATCATCGCGTTGTTTGATGCGGCTGAGAAGTGCGGCTGAAGTGTTAGTTCGACTAGTAGGTACTGACTCTTATCTGCTTCGCGTTTTTGCGCAAACGTGCACGGCATGTGGCGTTTGCCGGTGTGTGTAAGTGTTGTGGCGGTGGCGCGCCTGGCGCGTGGCTGTGGCGCGGCGCGGCGCGGCGCGATGCGCTCGGTCCCCTGCAGGAGGCGGTGGGAGTTGGTGGGGGCCGGGCGGGCGGTGTGGTGTTGGTGTTTGCGGCGGATGGGCGGTGGAGGCGTCGTTTTAAGGGTGGCTTTGTGTTTTTGCTTTTCTCTTCGCGTGGGTAGGGAAGGAAGAAGGGGTTGAGGAAGGGGTTTGTGTGTCAATGGTTTGCAGTAGTAAGGAGGAAAATGGTGACAATGGCGATTTGTAGAAGCAACTGTTCAGAAGCAGATGTGGAATTATTAAATATATGTCGACATCCGGATGGTAGCTTCAACTACCTAAGTTGAGTGCCATCTCTTGAAGATCATTGCGGAGGTCGATCATCGTTCGCTACGTTGAGTCCACCGCAGTTTGAAGAGTAGAATTCCGGGCATGTTTAGCAATAAGACGAATGCTTGCCGATTAGTTGCTCCATCCGCTTCGTTTGTTCCTTTATTGCTACCAACCCATTGTTTATTCCTAATCGGGTTTAGCTTAACTCGCTTGGCAGTAGTATCACCACCACTCGCCGCATTTACTAATCAGCATCCTGATGCATCCCGTAGCTTCTGCTTATTCGCGCGTCATATCTCCTTCTTACTGCCTGGGTTAGGGCCGAAGAGTCTCACGTGAAAGACCATCAGTGGACTTTCTATAGTCTTGACCTTTCCTTATGAGAACTCTATTTGCATTCTCAGTCAAGTATTCGTCCTTATTAATCCTAAACACGGCTTGCTGCAAAAGCTGTGGTGTTACCCACGTGATCGCGAGAAAGAGAGTCTCCGGTCGCTGAAACGCGAGAACAGAATCAGAAACTGTCCTTCAAAACACCACCCTGATTGTCGAACTGCGGCTCATTCCACTGTCGATCATTCATATTCTCCACCGTACCTTCCATTCACTATACAGTAAGCTTGGGCTCGGCTCGCCTTCCTAACCAGTCCTGGCGCCTGGCCTTGCCCGCCGGACCGATCCACGAATCCTGAGTGAGTGTCTGGCACGTCCATGCACAATCAAACTATATGTCAGTCAGCTAATTGGTATATTTCAGTCAAGGTACAATTTCCACGTCGTTACATGCTGCAACAGCACCTATCCCACCTCCCACGTTGATTGGCGCGAAGCGTTTGATTGCCATGGGTATCCGCGACACCTTCGCAAAGAAACCCGAGAAACTGGTTCTCAGGTTTCGCAGAGAACTCGAAAAACTTGCTTATTGGACAAGTGAGGGCATCAACAAGGAAGAGAGGGAAATATTTCATCCTGATGATGTCAAGAAATTCTGGACAGAGGCATATGATGACGGGGACTCCAGGTTGAAGATACTCTGCAAGACGCTTTTCGAGAAGGACTACGAGACAGCCATGGCAGATATACGAGACCGAAGGCTACGCGTTCTGTCCGTGATGGTATACTGCGATTGGAGGGATTGGGATAAGTTCAAGAGCATGGTCCAGTATCCTCTTTTGCGTACCGGAACCGTGACCAATGAAGCCTTACCACTCAAGCGGGCGAACATCCCAGTTTACCTCGGATGCGACGAGATCACGTCCCGACATTTCGAGCGCAACCAATGGGCCTTCATCCCTATCATCATTGGGCCAAACAACACCCTCGACAGCGAGAGATACCGGCCGCCGTTCTTGGCTAGTCACATGGAGGAGATTGGCTCTGGTGCATTCTCCACGGTCATGAAGGTTACAATACCAGGAAAGTTTCTGGCACCTGGTGTTAGAGGCTCTACCCAGGAGGTAAAGTAAGGGAGCGCTATACTTGTACCACTCACTAATTACATTTGGCTTGGTAGGATGCCCTCTTCAGGTTTGCGTGGAAGAAGTTTACGAGCGGACGGCCCGGGGACTTTGTGAGAGAGCTCCAAAACCTGAAGAAACTCGAAAATTCGCGGCACGACAACATCATGGACAGTGTTGCGGACTTGACCTACGGACAAGAAGCTGGCATCCTTTTCCCGCTTGCGGTCTGTAGTCTACACGAACTCCTTCTGAGTGACTCGGAGCGAGGCAGAACAATTCGGGAAAAGATCCTCGGAGCACCAAATGCCCTTCAAGACATTCTCTGCGAAATGAGCAAGCTGGCAGAAGCTATCTATCATCTTCATCAGAACATCAAAGGCGAGTCTCGACGACACCACGAGGGCGTTCACGGAGATCTCCATCTGAAAAACATCGTCATTGCAACTGAACCCACGGAAAAGGCGCCGGCAGGGGAATGGAAGGTCATCGACTTTGGCCTCTCGATCATTCGGGAAGAAGCTGTGCCAAGGGCCGGATACATGTCGATCATGCCTCAGGAAACAATCTACGTAAGTGGTTTGTATCCACCTCCCGAGATCGTGATGAGCACTGGAAAGAAGGCGATTAGTCCAAAAAATGACGTCTATTCCTTTGGCTGCATCCTCGCCTCGACTCTTGCTTTCTTATTGGGCGGGCAGCCTGGAGCTTTGGAATTTGAAAACATGAAGGAAGGACCGTTCTTCGACATCAAAGGAGGAAAAGCAGTGCGGAAAATTGAGGTTGATCGCTGGCTGGAAGACATGACATCTCGATTCGGAAAAGAACACCCCTGGATCTCCCAGACAGTCGATATCATCAATAAATGCACCAAAAGCAAACCTGAGAGAAGGCTGCATTCAAAGGAACTTTCCGACAGACTAGACAGTACTGTCTACGCTTTGCCCCGCAATGCTCAACCGCCCGTCTGGGATCCAAAGCAACCTCGAATCGTCTCGCCTACACGTGGCCTTCCAGTTCTCATTGCTCGTCCTTCCTTCCACATCTCGAGACCCGAACTGCGACGGCAATCAGGTTCTAAGGAGTCAGGCAGCTCAAAACCGCAGACGTTTGAATCTTTCTCATCTACTGCGTAAGTCTTTTATTTCTCAACTCATTCGTTTAAGATTCGTCTTCCGACTGAACCTGTCAAATGAAAGGTCCACTCTCAGAGTAAATTTCAAAGGGATGTTCTCTCCTTCAGATTCAATTGAGGGCTCACAACCAGAAAGCGATCAGAGCACTGAAAATTCTGGCAAGGTTTGAAGTAGAAATAGGGAACAGCAAGGTTCATTTCTCTTTAACATCACGTTCCTGTACACACTCGCCCCCTTCGCACTCTGGCAAACAAATGGGTGTTCGATTTGCCGCAATTCACTGTTTTTTGTACGGAACAGAGGCTTCCAGATCCGCAGCTCTACCATTCTCAACCCGCCTCTTGCGCATCACATAAATCCACCAACCAACAGTTGCTGTAGTCAGGCAGATGGACATGATAATGAAAATCCATACCTGTGGCGACATCAGGAGAGAATGATCATCGCCATTGAATTCAAAAAAGTTGGAGCCAAAGACCGTCTGCTAAATTGTCAGTGTGGTCACCCGTACTTTTCGAGTCTGTAGAGGAGCTTACGGCAATAAAAGTTGTCGGCAGATATAGCAAGGTCACGAAAGTTATCATACGGACAGCAGCACTGTCGTCGGCCGAGTTCTTTGCCAAAGACAACATGTCTTCACTGATGGTTTCTCCAACAGCGTGATTTTGTATGGCCAAGGTATCAACGAGCTGGCGTCATGGCGCATGTTAGTATGCATGAGCATATAGCTAAAGATCAGATACATACCAAGCCTAATGCACCAGAGATCTTTCGCAGCAGAATCTCGATACTCTCCGCTTGTCCGCGTGCTGTATCGGCGTGGAATCGCAGGGTGCGGGAAGTCAATATTGCCGTTTCTTCATCAACGTACAAGCCCTCGAATAACTGAGTATTCAGCTCTTCAAGAGACTGAATAATGTTTTGAGAACATCGAAGTAATGAAGGAAGCGGTAGCAACCTTTCTTCCAGGCGGCGCAGCTGTTGCATGCAATGAAGTTCGGTGTTGGCGCGTAGCCCTGCGTGTTTCTCTTTGTCCATCATGAAAACTTTGTCGGCCTGGTCAAGAGACTCGTTAAGGTATGCCTCATTATCTGGGTGAAACGATCCGGAAACTTACTAAAACAGAGAACTCTTGACCTTGTGCATCCAAGTAAGCTTTCCATTGGCCAAAAACATGGCCAAAGAGCATACAGTGGATACCCAGAGGTTTCTCGATGCAACATTCCAGAAGTCTCAGCTCTCCCCCTGATTCTTCAAGTTTGTCCTGGAACTCTGACTGCATGACAGGGTGGAGAAAGATAATGTGGCCTATTCTGGTTTTTGGAGAGAACTTGTGGTGTACGCCGATTTGTCGAACGGACCATGGAGATGCCCCTGGGCTGCGACGACCATTTTCCTCGGCATAACGCAATCGGTATTGTACCGCTAAGAGTTGTAGCATGCAATTAGCGGTCTGCTGTTTGTGCGAGGAAGCATACTTACTGAAAGTGCCTTCGGGAGACATTCCAGCAGAGAGGCCATCTACTGCTTCCCAAGCAAGGTTTGAGGAAGAAGAACATTGCGTCAAGATTGGAGTGAACTCGGGTTGTACTTCATAATGCTCAAAAATGCGTTGGACAACCTCTCCCGTTGCTGTTATTGGAAACATTTGGTTTTCCCTGTCCATCGACCTTTGTCCTTTACCGTTAGCACCTTCTCCAGTGGGCTCATGGGTCTTCATTGGTTGAGGCACATACAAAATTGTGAAGGAAGGCCTATCATCTTCCTGCAAACATTTCTCCAGTTCCGAGATGTCCTCTACCGTCGCTCTCTTGATGGATTTAAGGCAAAGGTCATGGCTCGATACTGGGTCGTCATGTTTCATGGCCAAGACTGCCTGTTCGCTCCTGATTTTGATGAAAGAGCAGAATGTCTCGTCGGAAAACAAGCCATCATGGCTGCTATTCTTCAGGTACTTCCATTCAGGTGTATTGCTCCTTCTTGGTAGCCGACGGGAGAGGGCTGCTTTTGCTGCCCATGAAGTCATCGGAAAACGTCAAGGTCAAGATGACAGTGTAGAATTAAACAATATACTAGCTGGCTCTCAAAGTATTTGCGAAGGATGAAAGATAAGGACAGCTGTCATGATAACTCGAGTGTCTTATACCCCGCTCAGCCCCCCGTCGCACGTAATGTGTATGACGCGTAGAAGTCTGTCAGCCTCGAAGGCTACCGCCTCCTAATTTGCCTCTTCACCCAAGACCTATTCAATAGCATTAGTTAGCTGATCGATCAGCCGTCGGGGTGCATGAATCCGTACCGCACCGTAATCTGTTCATACGATTAACGCCCTTGGCCAAAGCCAACAGAGATATGGCTGCAATACAGGGGCGCTTACCTCGTCAACCGGTTCTGGCACAGTGAACTCCCAGCGATCGGCGGCCATGTTGTGCTACCACAAGATCCAAGATTGTCAGTAAGTTGAAATCAGCCTTGTCCAGGGGCTGTGGCAAACCTTCACAGCAAAATCAGTAATGCTTGAGTTTGGAAACTTGGTTTTGAGGCCTTTGAGTAAGCTTTCCTTCGAGAAATAACCAGACTGCGATTCAGTGATTGTCTGCAAGTGGGACATGTTGGCAAGGTCTTGATGAAAAGCCTTGGAGAACGAAGATAAGGCATTACAGCTCCAAAATATGTAGTCCATGCGGCTGTGTTCGGCTGTGTTTTTCGACCCCGCGGTTGCCTTCTCTCAACGTCGCATCTCAACGTCGCACATATTATCGCAGGCAGCTTATCCTGCATTTCAGCTATATTCGTCGTGCAGTCTATTCTGCCTTACATCGAGCGCCGGGTTCGTCGGCCAATGGGGACGTACATGAAACTGCAACTTTTGACGCTCCCGTACGATATGGGTTGCAATGCCGAACACCGGGAAGTGGGGGACAGACTGTAGTCGCACAAGGGAGTACAGCGCACCCGATCTCATACACATGTCTGATTCAATGAATCATTATCGACTTATCTGGTCAGACTTGCGTCTGGTGCTTCATCCATCGGTTAATTAACCTGAGGGCCATCCAAGGTTGAGTTGATGGGGGAAACGCGGCTCGAAGGACCATCAGATCCCAACCGGATTCCAAAAGAAAGTGTTTAACCAGCTGTCAATCTCACTTAAGCGGTAGGCTCTGCATGACCCGCGCTACAGGGTTACTGAGTTTTGCGGCTGACCGTACGCCCGCGCCTCATCAGCACAACATAATTGATTAGCTATGAATAGATGAGTTCTTGAAGAACTTGAGGCGGCTGTCTAGAGATAATGGGGCTTTGTGTGACAGCAAGGAAGGTCATGTGAATCACACGTGACTTGCACACTCTTTGCATGCTTGTTGCATGGTGCTCAGTCCTCAACCTAATCCTCGGAAATGGCCTCTGGTAAAAGAGCTCATCGCTAGTAAGCTTTGAATGACAACTTCATTCCTCACAAGACATCAGGAGCCAAAGTAAACCCGCAAATAGCCCATTCGACCGTCAAAAACCCTACGATTTCACGTGTTAAAGGCCTCAAACAAATAGACGTGGTGTGTGCTCATTTACTGGTTTCGTCGCCCGCATAGCGCAAGGCTGACTAACAAGGCTGGAAAGGTTGATGGTGCAACGCACAAACGGAATAGCCGCTGCGGTTGCTTCGTATTCCAATAATAACATCTATCGAGAGGACAGAAGATTGTACTTGAAGTACGGATGAAAACCCCACGTATTGCATCGTAGCCTATATTGAGAACTGCTTCGGGACTGACTAAGGCTCTCTAAGAACCACTTGGATGATATCCGGTGTCTCTTGGGATTTCTTTCCGTTCTGAGAAGGCCAGAAAAAATAGCAGGCGCATTTTATAAGCCAAGCTCTCTGTCATCTACTGAGAGTTACCGTCGTTGACTCATATGTAAGATATGCATTTCAGTAACGAGCACGGCTAATTATTGTAGTAATTTCTGTGAATATAAGCGCTCAGATTCGAAGAATGCCTACTAAGCAATGAGGACGCAAGACTTGAGAAGACGGACTCGCCCGTCTCTAAATCGACCCGTTTTTGCATCACCTCTCACCAGCCCACCAAAGACAACTCGGTCAATGGTGTAGTCCTCACCTTTGTCCAGGTCTGGACCTAAGCTTCCAAGAATATCCACGTCCTTACTGTTGTAATGAGAGGCAAAAGCTTGTAATTTCTGTTCCCACTCGAATTCTGTCTTGGTTGACCTCAGGAGTATCGCGAGATCCAAGGCAGATGCGCAGAGTCCTTCAAGTCCTTTGACGGCAGGCGCTGCTTCACCTTGTTGATAGCGGCAGAGAGCTTCAACATGGGGCCAAATCTTGTCTACTGCCTGTTTGACGCCGTCGTGTTTGCCAGCTATCTTCAACTTCTGACACATATGAACTGTGCGAGCTCGCCATTCGAATACTTCATCCAGCTCCTCTATTCCAAAAATTAGCTAAGTCAAAATTATGGCTAATTTCAACGTTACCTGCGCCATTCCCGTTGTGCAACATATCTCTTTCAAAGCATGCCAAGCCGTCCTCCAGTTCTGGCCTAATGCCGAGCACATAGCTGTGATTGTCAAAAAAGCATTCGTATAGCTTGGTCGCACCTGCCGCACGGTTGATCAACTCCGGAGCATCAGATGAAGCCGTGGGCGAGAACGTCTCGTGTTTCACAGTAAAATGCCTTTTCACAAGTTGATATACCTCATCTTTAAGCTTCTCGAAACTAGCCTGGATTTGAGGATCATTCGGTGCAGCAGTCGCATGCCCGACGGATTTGATCATCATCTTGTGGAGATCTTGTGTCTTGCAGCTCTCGCTTTGAAGCGTCTCCACGAGAGATGCAACCGTTCCTCTCAATAGCCTGCTCTCTTCTTCCAATGATTTCAACTTGTCCTGTGGCGGGGAGCTATCGGCCGTACGTTGTTGTGTCTTCTGACCCTCGGCGTGCTTCGACTCTTCGAGAAATTGTGTCAAGACCCGTATAGTACCGGCGATATCTGTAATATTCTCCATGACCTACTCTCAGTTTGATTAAGGGAGCTCAAAGAGAGTAGGGCAGTCATTCATAGATATACATTCGTCAGGATATTACGGATCTTGCTGAAATAACATTTGCATAGGGTTTCCATAATAGTGCTCATCCATGAGGCAGCACTAAGTTCTCCGCTACGTTTTGCGGAAAGAATAGCTACCGCGGAAAGAAGATAAAGTTGTGTGGGAGCGCGACGACAATGACAAAGACTCTCTCATACTCTGAAACCGTCCTCTTTGTTTGTCACACCCGAGGAGCACCTTGGCATAGGCGAAAAAAAAAACTCCCATGAGCGTTAAGACTAGTCGGCAGCTTTGTTACTCGTTGCATGCATGTCCCCGCGGCTGAAAGCCGCCGCGCCATTTCATTCCCAGAACAAGGGCATCAGATTGAGCACTTTCCACGACACTGTGATTCAACTTACCTGTTGTGCAAATTATGGAGAGCTTTGTCGAAAGTGCGCATTATCTCCATCAAGTCGAATTTACATTCCATATACCCAGAACAATAATTCACGAGAGTGAGCTGCTGAGTCAAAACTCGAAGTCTGATATTCTCAAATAATTCTAGGAGCTAAATTCACCACTGTCCGTCCCGTCACCCCCTAAAGTCTCCCAATCAAGCGCTGCAAACCCTCCCGGGTGATTCGCCACGTTCGAAACCTCCATGATTTCAGCCTCACCAGCGCTTTCATACTCCCCAAACACATTCCACAAAGAAACCGTCGAAATAGGCGCGGTCATGAGAAGCTTATACGTAGGCCCGTCCTCCCTCGACCCCAGCTCCAGCAGCACTCTCGTCGCATCCTTCATCTCCCCGCGATGCGCATCATCCTCAAAGCAGCTCACCGCATCCACGATGACGCACAGCACGTAGTCCTCCGGCACCTGCTCCTCCACCCTCGCGAGCAGCCGCCCGATGCTCCCGACGTCCGCAACGTCCAGCTCCTCGATCTCGCGCTGCATGCTGGCCGAGTCGATCCGCACGCCGTGGTCCTTGAGCTGCTGGATCAACTGCAGCAGCAGCGCCAGCATCATGCCGGGCGGGTGCGCGCTCGGGTCCTTGGCCTCGTTCGTATGCAGCCCGCAGAAGAACGAGAGCAGGATGATCTTCGCCGACGCGTTCTGGAACGCCGTCGCGAGCTTTGCGCTTGCGAAGCTGATGGGAGATGTGCAGCTGTCCGATGTCCCGTTGCCGTGGGCCAGCAGCCGGCACGGGTCTTGGGAGGTGGCGAAGTGTTGGATCTGCTCGTCCTGCATGAAGGCGACGGCGCGGTTTTGGTCTTTGATTGGCAGCGTGTACCGCAGTTGGAGCAGGCTGTGGTAGTCGTGCCGGGCGGAGCCGGAGGCGTCGATGCTGTATTTCTTCATGAGGCTTTCGGCCTTGTGGCGGGTCATCTGTTTCCGCTTCAGTCGCTTGGGTTGCTTGGCCTTTGATATTCCCATCACTGCCTCATACCCTTTTCTACACCGTCAGTCGTGTTTTATTTTCTTGTGGAATAAGGGCAGCTTCCGGATTCTTACAGTTGATGGCATCCTGCTCATTGCAGAAGACGACGTACACGTTCTGCAGCGCGTCTTTCGTCTTGACAATCTTGTGTTCTGTGATGGTACTCCGGCGCTCAGGGCTATCAAGCTTGTCCTTGACTGTGAACGCTTAGCAATAGTGAAAAGCTTGGAATTGGCATAAGTACTCACGGAAGCTCTTCATATCGGAGATATCTTCCGCTATGTGAGCTATGCTCGTGTTGAGACAGGCGTTGACTTGGTCCTTGAACTCAGCTTCGCGGTCGTCCATGTCCTTGATTTTGTCCAGTATCGTGTCTCCATAACTTCCAGGCTTGCCGGCCGCGCCAAGAAGCTTTTCTACGGAATGTCAATGACTTGTTGGTTGTTTCCTGTGGTTTTACGTTGAGCTCACTCAGTGGGTTTCTGTTGAACCATTCGATGGCTGCCTCGATAACGTCCAATATGGACAGGCAAAGCGCCGCGTTACGCTTGTGCAGGATCGCGCTGTCTTGGTACGCATTGACGAATTGTTGATTGGTCTCGATGAGAACGGACAGCTTCCCCAGAAAGTTCGCGATGGTGCTCCGCACGTTTCCGATATTTTCAGCCATCTATAGTTGTGTTACATGTACATACAATGAGAAAAAGTGTAAAGATAGTAGATGCCGTGCTTACCTTGCAGATGAAAGTGAGACCGCCGCATAATACAGACGTGTATATGCTATCGGCGGGGACAAGGCTGATGAATGCCTTCGCATTGCCGGCGTGCTCGCTAAACCAGCGCCCCCCTCGGCGAACATGGCCCCAGAATCCCCTCGTCACTTTGTCCGCATATTTGCTCTCCTCCTTGGCCACGCATCTCGCAAAGGCCGTTAGGGGGTCATCGACAGATGTCCAGTCATACGTGTGGATTTGCTCAGTTTTTACGAGTTCTGTCTTGTTGGCGACTTGATACTGCTCAATGCATTTGATTATGCGGGCTCCAGCGTCGCGGCATGGGTCGTACAACTTCTCAACTGCGTCGGGACTGCGAAAATGATCAGCGACACTGCACATGTCTGTAACAAATTAGACGCGCACATCTCTCGGACCGCGATTTCTTGATTTGAAACGCTGTTTTGCGCGTTGTGTGGTAGTGCTTGGGTTGCTTCAGATTCACTTGGTGTCGGTTTTTCGATGATAATGAGCTTGTCCGATTTCGCCTCAACGCCTTGAATGGTCACCGGCGCCTTCACCGTCTGATCTAAAGCAGGATGTGTGGAGCCATCTAGCCTTTTCTTCATGTAACTCAGTATCCTGCCCCCGTGTTTGCCGCTGGTAGGCGGTAACACCGCGTCGTGACTTGCCGACATCTTCAGCCTGCGCTGACAGTGTTAAAAAAAGATAAAACACGAAATCAGAGTAAAATGTTCTTCGGGAGGAAGCTGGAGTATGGCAACAGAGAGCGGGGTGTGAGAGCAGCGAATTCACCTTGCATAGGGACACCCGCCGAGGCTCAACACACGGGAGGCTGCGGCACATACCTGCAACAGAACCCAAGACATTGCTTATTGAGCAAGCCACACACGGCCGAACTACAATGGTGGGGCCTAGATTCACCACTCTGCATCCAAAGACTGGCGAAGGCAGGCAGTTGCCTAAAATAAGCGCCCCAAACGATCGCTGATTTGGAGGGTCACTTGCATCGCGCATGTAAGCAAGGCTAGCCTGTCCTATTCGGGCGATGTGCAGATTAGGCGTCATCCGGAGATAAGGGTCAAGGCTGAGAACACCAACCAAGAAAGCCACTTCCGGGTATTGAGAAACAGAAAGGAGGGGACTAGCGAGCTTATATGACCCATGTTGAACCAGCCAATTGGTTCATCAAGGAGGCTGAGATGTACGCACATAAAAAGTATGCGACGCGTAAGTTCCTGCGTCTTTCGGCTGATACCGTATCAGAGAGTTGCGTATAAAGAGTATGAGATGTTCACAGGGAAGTGTAGGAAGACCACGTCTTTCGGAAGCCTAGCCTTGCCATAAAAGTACCCAATTGTTGTTTGGTACCTTCAGCTCTCATACACACCCAGAATGACCGAACCAGCGACTACCACCATCGGAAGCGGCCTGCTTCACGATGTACATGAGAATCAAGACTGTTCTCAGACAACCCAAAAGAATGCCACAACGGATGATTTCAGTGGCTTGGAGGATCAGCCAAACCTGCGGAACGGATCCAGTCGATCGACCCTCGACGAACTGGAGGATCTGAAGGCCAAAGTGGCTGCGCTGACTGCGAGGCTGGACGAGATGACTGGAAACAACCAATGGTATGTAAGCAGGCATACATTTAGCATCCATGACGAACTGACGACAATTTAGTGGAACGCAACCACGTATTGACGAGGGTGCGAAATCTGGGAAGAACACTGAAGATAGCTCCGAGGAAGATGAATCTGAGGACGACGACTCTGAGGACATCGACTATGAGGACGTCGACTATGAGGAAGACGACTCTGAGGAAGAAGACTCCGGGAAAGGAAACTCTGAGGGAGAAGGCATACCCGAGCAACTCTGCCTCGAAATCAAGCGGCTGTCGCTAGACACTTGGAGTACTTACAAAGATCTAAAACGCAAAGAAGTTTCCGAGAACGTCCTTGTTGTGTACCAGAAGCCAGTGGCTATACGAAACCCGGGCAAAGAAGAGGTTTTGGACACCGGCTCCCAAGACGGGTGGCCTGAGGAACGGATCCAGCACATACCGTATCGGCTTCAGATTAACTCGCGTCCCCTTCTTCAAGCGCTGAAAGCTATCACTAACACACGGATGCCTTCTGCGCCCTGTGTTATGGTCCCACCATTCAAAGCCATCATCGGTAGCCATGATAAGATACAGAAGGTACTTGAGAGGAAGGAAACTGCAATCAGCCAATACCAGCAGCAGAAAGATGAAAATTCTACATCAATCGGACTTGCAACGTTAGAGAAACCCAGGATGGAGGAGGAGTTGAAGAATCAAAGGATTGTCGCAGACCATCTAAAATGCCTTCTTCAGTTTATTGAAGTAGACTTGAAGGAGACCTTGGAGTTACGGAGCAAGATTAAGGATGGAACCCTGAAGAGTATCTCTTTCAGCAACTTGTGGCATCTTTTCACGCACGGAGATGTCATTTTTCCCAACCCCGAGATCATTGGACGCTCTAGGAGGGAGTGTTCATACCATCACGCATTCATTCTTTGGTCCGTATCAGACGGACGCCCTACAATGCCAAAGAAGCAGTTCAAGATGGAGTCAAATCCCTTCGCCTTAATAGGCATGGAGGACGGTCCCAGAGCTACTAATGAGTTGTCAGAGGGGCTCTGCAAGCCGTTCAGATTGGACCTTTACTATGCAGCCTATGATGGCGAGTGTCTGACACCTGACGGGTACAATTACAGCATCGAAGAATACCGGGGAGAGAAGCAAATCACTAATCTTCCATTTTACCCAGCCAGATTTTGCCCTCACTACAGCCAGACGTATCAGGAGCTGATCAGACGTGGGAAACATTATATTCAGCTTCTGAAAGATTCCTACAACCAGTATCAAGGGCTGACTATGGGTGACGATCCGGAAGAGGTAGATGGAGAAGTAGTCACGGATTCAAAAACTGGGTACTCGATGGACAGCAAAGACGCCAAGCTCAGAAGATACGACTTTAACAGTGCACGATTGAAAGGTGATGAGGATGAGTGGAAGGAGTACGCTATCGTTGGGGGCACCAGCTACGATGACGAACGTTTCGAAGATGAAACATTTGATCAATCTGAGGCCTTGCAGCCAATAGACCCCGGAGAACCGACGCAGATGAAGAATATCACGGACAATCACTACCTTCTCTTGGGCAAAGATATACTCGGATTTGTGTTGCGGATCCGCAAGTGGAGTAAGCCTCACGCATCGCTATAAGACACCTAATAGGCAGTCTACTAACTAATTGCCAGAGTACTTAGACGTTGATCTTGTTCGAAAGCCTGTAGAAACCATGGAAGGAGACAAAACGTCTTTTGATGAACTCGCCATCAAGGAGAGCTACAAGAAAACAATTCTCGCCCTCGTTCAAAGTCATTTCGCCGGCCCAGACTCGCTCAAACAACGCATCCAGCAGGGCGAGTCCGTATCTATGGACCTAGTGAAAGGGAAGGGGAGAGGTCTTGTGATCCTTCTTCACGGTGCTCCGGGAGTGGGCAAGACTTCTACTGCGGAAACCGTCGCTGCTCACACAAAGCGCCCACTCTACCCAATTACCTGCGGAGATCTAGGTGTGACAGCCAGGGGAGTTGAGAAGGCTCTGGACATGCATTTTCAGCTGGCCCACAAATGGGGATGCGTCTTGTTGCTCGATGAGGCAGATGTTTTCCTGGCAAGGAGACAAGCAGGCGATGTTAAGAGGAATGCACTTGTATCTGGTACGTGTTTCCTCCGCCTGAAGGTTTGTGTTTTGTTAACGGTATTCTGCAGTATTCCTGAGAACGCTCGAGTACTATTCTGGAATCCTGATTCTCACAACTAACCGCGTCGGCGAAATTGACGAGGCGTTCCATTCCCGCATCAAAATGTCGTTCTATTACCAGCCTCTGAATGAAAAGCGTACGATACAAATATGGAAAAATTCTCTGGACAAGATCAAGGAAGCCGCCAAGCGAAACAAGGAAAAGGGCACCATCATCAAGATTGACAACGATGAGAGGGACGAGATCCTCAAGTTCGCCAAAGACCACTTCAATGAGAATTCCAAAAACAAGAAGAAGCAGCCATGGAACGGCCGCCAGATCCGTAACGCGTTTCAGACGTCCCTCGCGCTCGCAGATTACGACCGACTGGAGGAACTAGAGAGCAAGATTGAGAAAGGAAAAATCACATTATCCGACATCGAAGCGAAACCTAAATACCGGACTGTGAAGCTCAAAGTCAAGCATTTCAGGCAGGTTGCAAAAGTCACGGCAGACTATCACAAATACGTCACTACGGTACAGAAAGGAAAGACAAATGAGACCTTGGCGGCCATGCATCAACTCCGAGCGAATGACTCGGAACTCGATGCACCGGCAAACCAGCGAGCTATCCAACAGGCTGAAGGATCTTCGAGGGGAAAGCAAAGGACAAATAAGGCCAAGGAGGCCCGTGTGCCGACGCCTGTTTTGAGATCGGATACAGATAGTGAGAAGGCCGATACCGACAACGATGGCGGGGATGACGATGACGATGGCAATGATGATAGTGAGAGCAGTGATGAGAGCGATGATTGAGCCAATTGCCTACTTCGGTTTAGTTCATTCCTATGTCAATGAATGTTTTTGCGGGAACCGGTTTTTGGAGAACTTTAGACTCATTTTGGTGTTAGACAGTGACAACCTTGAGTAAAAGGTAATAATAGTTTCTGTGAGTAGATCACTAAGTGGGGTTCATACCGTTGCGAGAAGTCAGGGTCATCAAAAATTGACTCTCTTACTTGAATCTGCCCGCCTGCTAGTCGAGGAGAAGGCTCTCTACTCTTTTGGGATCAGGCAGCTTTTTTTTTCAGTTGAGGTATTTTCTTGTTCTTGCAGGGATTTTAGACCTTGTCCAGTAAAGGCAAGTAAGCTGCATAATGGTGTGTCATGTTACAATTTGTCACTTTTCAACACATGAAGGTTTGCTTTGACCCCGCAATATCACATGTCAACAATGACTCGCTCGCTGCTCTTTATAGTCTCTAGTTTGCAGAATAAAGTTACCGTAACAAATTCGTTCAATTTTTGTGTTCGGAAACTTCAAATGGACCTCACAGCTCCACAGAATGCAAAACGCATCAAATGAACGGCCTTCTGGGCCCTCCTTGGAACCCTCTTCGAACTCCATTGTTGTGCGTCGTCGTAGGCCTGTTGCAAGGCTACAACCTACCCACCACCTATTTCCAGGAATCAATACCGATTTTGAAACAGATGCTCCGCTACTTGTGAGGTGGGAATGCGTACGAATAGCGCTTGATGCCGACGTTTCACCCTCACGCATGCTGCCAATTCCCAGTGGTGTTTGGGATGACTATCGTGGCCTAAGCGAACACATCGCTGAGAAAATACCTGAAAGAGCAACTCGATTCCAACACTCCGTCAGCTTGGATGCTTGGAAGGAATGTATCACGTCGCCTGGAGCCGTATCTTTGAAAGGATCTCTTGTCCTTAGATTCCACGAAACAACGCCTCGCCCGACCGCTCGGCTCAACCCGGTGACCGAGCAACGAGACGGAAGCTCTTTCCGACTTGGCAGGGCCTTCGGAGGTGACAGATTTCTGGCGATAGATGTTTCTTGCGCCGATAAGACCTCGTTTCAACAAAAAGACAGACTTCGTGACTGGCTTCAAGGATGGCTTATGGAGGAAAAGACTTTTCTCGGCCGCACATGGCGCGCATTGTTCGTTCGCGAAAAGAAGAAGTCTCCGAATTGCTACGAGGTTAAGCTCTTCGCTACGAAGGGAAAAGACCTGTCTGAGCCTATGTGTACAGCAAGACCATCAGCTTCTCTCGAAGACGTCATTCACTGGCTTATTCCTCTAAGCCTTGAAGGGAACAAAGCCATGCCTGCAAGCAAGATCTACTCCCGCCTCGAGCTTGGCTTTTCAAAAACCTACCCAGCTATCGAATTTCGCCCCAGTCAAATCCATGAAGTAGATGACGAGCATGGCGACGAAGCCGAAGAGGACACCAAATTCAACGATCCAAGTCTCGACTGGTCTCGGTTCTTGGATTCGGCGCACACTTCAAGTAGGATCATGAGCGACGGATGTGCCCGAATTTCCGTCGCAGCTGCAACTTTGATATCAAAGTATATTGGCACAACAGAATCTGTGCCTAGCGCCTTCCAAGGGAGGATAGGCAACGCCAAGGGGCTTTGGCTCAAATCCGTTGATCCTGAGAGAGATGAAAAAGACCCAATCTGGATTGAGACAACCGCGTCGCAGAGGAAATTTGTGCGTCACGAGGAGGACCAGGATGATGCTCATTACGATAGCCACCGTACCACATTCGACCTTCTGACTTGGTCAGATCAACTCGCCTCTTCGCAAATGAGCGTTTCACTCCTCGGGATTCTTCACGACAGAGGTGTCTCCAAGTCGTCTATCGCGCAGCTTGTCCGCGCTCAAATGGACTTTGAGAAAAATCTGTTTTTCGATGCGCTTGAAGACCCAGCTTCCCTCCTGAAATGGATATCAGCAAAGCTTCCTGGAGCATCACCAGATGGCGATCCTTCCTCGTTACAAGCAAGCATGCCTAAACTGCGCTCTGAGCGAATCGCTCGCCTCGTCAGAGCTGGATTTCAGCCTTATACATGTTACTACCTCTCTGATCTCATCAACAAAGGCTTTTCCGACTGGCTAAACCGCCTAGGCAACAAACTGGAGATCCGAATACCTCATTCGACATCTGCATTCGGCGTAGCTGATTTCCAACACGTCCTCAAGCCAGGGGAGATATTTCTGTCATTTTCACGCGTCCTACCCGACGTAGAACTCCCATACTTGTATGAGAGAGATGTACTCGTTGCTCGATACCCTATGCACCGACCATCCGATGTCCAAAAGGTTCGCGCTGTCTACCGTCCTGAGCTCGCCTCGATTCAAGACGTTGTCGTTTTTTCGGCTCGTGGTGGCTTTCCACTTGCCGAAAAGCTCTCCAACGGAGACTACGATGGTGACAGGTACTGGATTTGCTGGGAACCTTTGCTTGTACGGGATTTCAAGAACGCGCCCCCTCCGGATACGGTTAAACCAGAACTCCTGGGCATTCACATCGAATCAGAGCCTGTTTCGGGCGTTGGGGGGGCCGACGGCCTTCTCAGAAAATCCTTTGATTTACGAATCTCTGAGAATATGCTTGGTCTTTGTTCAAATTATCAGGAGAGGTATGCGTACGGGACAAACAATCTCAGAACGCCCGAGATGGCCCTGCTATCAGACCTGCGGGACTGTCTAGTTGATGGGCCAAAGAATGGGTACCGTTTCACCAAGAAAGACTGGTACAGCTTCTTGAATCGCAGAGAATACCCCTGGAAGTTGAACGAGCCAGCGTACAAGCAGCCGATTGAGAAAGCGATTTGGTATAAAGAAGGGAACATCATCGACTACGTGAAGTTCGCAGTCATGAGGGAATCCTTGCGGGATTTCAAGACTGAGGTGGATGAACGCCTTCAACACGTGCCAAGTGAGGATGAGAACCTATCCGGTCTTTATACAGCCAGGTACCGCAGCTCGTGCAACGAGGAGGATGATGAAGTCAGAGAAGAGCTCGGGAAACTCGCCGAAAATCTGATCACACTTGTTTCTGGTTGGAAAGAGAGGCGTTTTAGAAAGGGCGGCCGGACCGAAGGCTACGATGACGACATTGAGCAAGCGTATCTCGAGTATCGGCAAATCACTCCGAGGAACACGACTCACCCAGTCGTGGCCAGTTGGATGGACCGAGCTGTGTCGAACGGATTCACGACCTGGGATCTCCTCAAAGCCTCAGCGCTACATGTTAAGATTGTTGACCAGAAAATGTCGCACTTTGTTTTTTCTTTGGCTGGCCGTGAATTACTCTTCATGAAAGCGCTTGCAGTCGATCCAAATACGCAATTTGTCACGTCGAACATCATGACCACGCTGAAGGTCAAGAGGCCGCGAAATACTGGGAACAAGCCATAATGACTTTCGGATACATGCACAAGACTGACTTTCGGTGTCTCTTCAGTTATACTACCTTTATTATTTTTCCCGTCTTCTTCAACGATGTTAGATCCATGAAAAAAAAAATAAGTGATATCGGCTATTTATGCGTATTCCCTTTTCTATTCTTTCGCGACGTCTCCTTAAGAAAAGCAGTATTATTTTGAATATCACGACTATTAGCGCCTATTCATATACACCACTTGCGAAAGTCTGCGAAATCAATACGTGGATGAATGGAGCCACTGCATTGAAATTACTCATCGCATGAAGCTCATCAAACTGTACTGCTGCTAAAAAATAGTCGCAAAGTTTGAGGGTTAATGTTGATATATTTGAGCGCAGGACGGGTTAGTCATGTGTGAGAAAGTCACATGGCTTTCCTTCTGCTCACCCGCATGTCATCTTTCCCTCTTCACAGGGTCATCCGGAAGCTAGCTGCAGTGCCATGTATGACTGCAGTAAGCCCACTATAGCTTGCGTGGTCATGATTGGTCAATAGCCCTTACAGCCCCCAAAGCTTGAGGCTTAGCCGATTCCTTCGCTCCAGTGGGGGTTTTAATATAGATCCAAGCCCACTTCAAAAATCAACGTCGCCATTACTTCCTCCATGGTTCATCAACTTTTATTCGTGTCTTTTATGCAGGCAAATTCTTGAAGATATTTCGCGAGGTATCTTTCATAACTGCCGCGCCTTTATTCGTCGGAAATACAGGGTACTTATAGCGAAACCATCGCATGGATTCACCTATTTCCTTATCGCCGCTTAGTCCCCGAGATGGAACATCACGAGAAGACGAGATAGTTTTCAGCCCCATGTCTCCATTAATTCAAGACCACGCATTTAACAGGACTCGAGACGATACTACTAGATACGAGAGCCATCAAGACTTTGACAAAGGGGCGCTGGATTTGCCTACCGGCCCAAACGATGACGGTCGCAGTTGGGTTCCAAAACCTCTACGCAAAAGCTTCACCAAGATATCCCAGCGGCTCCCAACGGGCTGGAGGCTCGGTACTTCTGGTGCAGCCCTATTAACATTCCTCATACTAATAGCCAACATTTCAATAACGGCCGTGTGCTACTCCAAGATCCGCAGCCAAGGCTACAACACCAGCATTGCCCCGATAAGCACGGGCGACTGCGGCAGCATCAAGAAGCTCGGTGTTGGTATCCATCTCGTCATCAACATCATCAGTACCCTACTCCTTGGCGCGAGCAGTTACTGCATGCAGAGCATCAGCGCTCCTACACGTGTTGATGTCGATAAAGCCCACGCAAAGGGGTCCTGGGTTGACATCGGCATACCGAGCTTCCGGAACCTTCGGTTCATCCAACGGAGAAGGCTTTTAGCTTGGGTGTGTCTTGGCCTGACATCTATTCCTCTTCACTTGGTGTAATGAGTTCCACAGCCCTTTGCCGGCTCTTTTTCTGACTCAATGCAGATACAACTCCACCTTTTTCGTGTCAACCAACAACAACATGTATCAGATATATTACGCCGACGAGTCCTTTGCACACGGCGCTCCCTTCAACGAGACATTCTTCCGAGACAAGCACGGCTATTACTCAGTCGTCGACCCATGGAAAATCCAGGACCAGCTCCTGCACACTGAAATTTACCAAAACCTCACAAACGACGAGTGCATCGAGAGCTACGCGAAGACGCTCATAGAAGACAGAGGCACCTTAATCCTGGTCGTAGACCGGCCAGATAATTGCAGCATCTTCCGGGACCCCAACATCCACACCTTCCACTACGAAGACTGCGGAAACACCTCGGCCACATCTCTATACGACATGACCGTCTACAGCGTCGGCATCGAGCCAGCCAGTGAGCCGTACGTCAGCAACTGGTACTACTGGATTTGCTCGCAAGAAGCCGCCTACCGCCGCGACGGCGGCGACCCGGCCTACAACAAGCCGCCAGCGGAGCTCTGCAGCGACGGCGCCTGGAAGAAGCAGCTCGGCGCCGACCCGTGGCTCGTGAGCGGCGGGCGCGTCCGGTACTGCCTCAGCGAGACGGTCAGCAACCAGTGCCACCTCAACGTCGCCGTCAACCTCCTTTGGGTCGTCGTCGCCTTCAACGCCGCGAAGCTCGTCATCACCATCGTCATGGCCGCCAGCAGCCTGATCAACCAGAACCCGCTCGTCACGACGGGCGATGCGGCGGCGTCGTTCATCGAGTCGCCTGACCAGAGCACCAGGGGCATGTGCCTGTACTCGGCGCGCGAAATCATCGCCGCCACCCGCACCAGGAAGGACCAGCCAGCGGCCGCCGTCATCGCCCGCGCGTACCACCCGCAACAGCAGCAACGATGGTCCGCCGCCGTCAGCAAGCGCCGATGGATCCTCGCATCCGCCCTGTAAGGCAACCTCCCCTCTCCCCCCGGGGTCCCTCCCACACCACTAACCACCCCCCACAGCACCCTCCTCGCCCTCACCACCATCCTCTCCCTCCTCGCCTACGCCTCTTCCATGCTCTCCAGCCACTACTCCCGCGGCACCCTCTCCTCGCTCTGGTCCTTCGGCCTCGGCGCCATCACGCCGTAC
The DNA here is from genome assembly GCF_012971845.1 of Lasiodiplodia theobromae. Classification (NCBI taxonomy): domain Eukaryota; kingdom Fungi; phylum Ascomycota; class Dothideomycetes; order Botryosphaeriales; family Botryosphaeriaceae; genus Lasiodiplodia; species Lasiodiplodia theobromae. The sequence continues at coordinate 346,473 of NW_023336517.1, read as the reverse complement.
ACGCTGATCATGACCTGGGCCATCCCGTCCACCGGCGCCACCGCCGCCGCCGTCGTCGGCGCCGTGCTCGTCGCCAATTTACCACAGCTGCTCTTCTCCTTCCTCTACCTCGTGCTGAACGGCGTCGTGACGAGCATGGCTGGGGCGGGGGAGTGGGCGGGGTACTATGGTCCCGGTGGTGGAGCAAAAGGCGAGGCAAAAGGGTTGCGCGTCTCGTTCCCGCAAGGCAGCCAGCGCTCGACGTATTTCCTGGCGCTGCCGTACCGGGTGGGCGTGCCGCTGATGGCCGGGTCGGCGGTGCTGCATTGGCTTGTGTCGCAGAGTATTTTTGTGGCGCAGGTGAGGACGGTGTGGACGTATGAGACAGACGTGAAGCCAGAGGAGGAGGATGAGGGGGAGGATACGCTGACGACGTGTGCGTATTCGCCGATGGCGATGATTCTGACGTGCGTGGTTGTTGTGGTGTTGTTTGCGGCGGTGGTTGGGCTGGGGAGGAGGAGGTTGAGGGGGGCGATGCCGTTGGCCGGGAGTTGCAGTTTGGCGATTGCGGCGGCGTGTCATGGGCCGGAGGGGACGTCGAGTTTGGGGGTGGTGGGGTGGGGGGTTGTGGTTGGGGAAGGGGATGGTGATGGGGATGGGGATGGGGAGGAGGTGGGGCATTGTGGGTTTTCGAATGAGGAGGTTGAGGCGCCGGTTGTGGGGAGGCCGTACGCGTGATACTTGTTTGCTTGTCTCAGCCTGAGCGGGGGGTGAATGGATTCATTCTACTTCAGCAGAGAGCAAACTGACGGAATCGTTCACTACTAGAGTTGAAACAAAAACACCTCGGCCGCCAGATTTTCTTCAAGTCCGTCCCCCACGCTATTCTTGAAGTCATTCAGCACAGCCAGCTTCATTGTTCGTATAGTCTCACTTTCAATCGAAGTCGCTGTGAGGATGGCCTTATCATTGGGCCCTGAAATGACGCTGCTGTGCCACTAGCTTCTCGCTAATTCGCTGCGGCAGAGGCCTGCAGATCCTAACCAATCGGAATCACTGCGCCTCGCTGCTGCCTACAGTGGGCCCAACGTGACCCCAGCATTCAAGAATGACCGCTGAGTGATATACTCAATAGACTCGGATAAATCTTGTATATTATAGAGCTAAATTCTCTCTATATTCTTTAAGTGCGCCCGTGCACACACGGAATCAAGATTTTCCTATTAAAAACGACGCTCATCTGCGAAATCACGTTGGGCCCCGCAGTCAAACCGATCCTCGCGCTGGCTGTACCATTACCGCCTTTACACCTAACGCCAACGCATCGCATAGCTCACCAACCCATGGCCACACTCATAGATTTGCCACAGGAGCTCCGTCAAAGGATCCTTCTCACAGCCGTACAGCAAGAAGACCGGCTAGCCGGGAGCAAATGGCCCAAAACCATCATCGCGCTCCTCCACGTGTGCAAAACGCTGCGGCGCGACATGCCGTGGGTGCTCGACCAATGGACCCCGCTCCGGCACCTGCAGCGGCCATCCGACCTGACGACGGCGCCGTCGCTGTCCATCGACGGCGTCGCGTGCGGGCCGTTTCTGACAAAGCCCGCGGAGATGCTGTACATCGACCTCTTTCACGACACGTTGGCCGCAAACATCCGCAAGGCTACCTGGAACCCGCTTGACGATGGCGTCGAAATGCACCAGGCGCTCGTCGACGCGTGGCGTGACGCCGTGCCGCAGCTGCCCATGGACAAAGGCCTCGTGGTGCTCGACGCTACGCCGGCGCCGGGCTGGGCGCGCGAGGGCCACGAATACACTCTGCAATGGCTGATGTTGCGCGGGGCACAGGCTTTCCTGGCTTATCACATCGATGGCATCGTGGACCTCGTGCGGCGCATATACCAGCACTATGCGGGGAACGTCGAGGTTATGCTGGCCGGTAGATATGATACGTTCCACATTCAGTCCTTGCTACGCATCTGTTTTCTATTGCGCGACTTCGGTATTAAGCTTCCAGAGGGGAGACAAGTAAAGTTTTCGAACAGTTTGCGGGTGAGGCGGAAGACGATCCTTTACGCCGTGCATAACCTGGCGCCAAGGAAGGGGACGCCAGAGGTGGAGGACTGGTCGCAGGCGATGAGGCTGGCACCGCTAAGGAAGGTCAAGTGGTCGGAAAAGGCGGCCTGGCTCTTCCAAGACCTCAGCACCGTGGGGGGCAGCTTGGACAAATTGACGGATGACATGCGAAAATTGGCTGAAGTAATGGTCGATGAGCACGGGACCACTGTTACAATTACGGAATGGACACAGCTTCACCTTTCGCGTCGCAGGCTAATACGCCATATGGCAAGAGATATGGGACTGCGGGTGAAGTCGGAAGGCGAGGGCGAGAATAGGTACGTCGTCATCTCCAAGGAGTCCGTTTAAGGTTGATGAATTCAGGCGATATTGGAGTTCTGGGATGAACTAGTCATTTTTCAACAATGCGCATGTAACATAACAAATATGCCCGAAAGCCAGCCTCCGGAATGAAATGGTTTAGGTATAGGAATTAGTCGGTATTGTGGTTGAGACAAACCCAAACTCCATACAACCGATATCATTTAGTGCGAAGACAGGGAGAGAAAAGAGGGTTAGAGAACTGGTTTGGGAGTTAAGATGTAACGGGAGTATAGCCCTCACTTCTACTACCCCAGCCTGAAGACCTTGAATAGGCCTCCCCTGTCGAGTTCCCTTCGTTCTCTTGTAAAGCCGATAAATGTATCGAAAAGCTTCTGCTACACTGAGGTAAATTGTGATGAAGAAAAGGAAGCCGGCCCCAGCGAGGATACTTGGAAGATGTTTTTTTTTTTTTTGCAGGCTAACGGCGAAGGAGAAGAGTGGTACGATCTCGGTGAGATCCACTGTCTCATCTAACAGAGCATTCTGACCAAAGAAAGCCTTTACAAGATCCGACGCCATTTTCTAGAGGAATAAGTACACTGCAGGTCTCCCGGGATACCTGCACATACTCCTATCAACTGGTTAGTAGGGAACCTCATGTTATTTTCTCAGGGATAAGTACCAAAGTAGCCAACTTGGACAGCAAAGCCATCGTCTACCGCGGCTCCTTGTGAGGTGAGTTGCAAAAGGTATATGTTGGGTACTCCTGGAAAGTTAAAACGCTTCCAGTTAGTGCGAGAGCTGTACACGGCTTAGTTATATTGTTGTAAAACAAAACAGTAGAGTTACGCACCGTAGAAAACGAGTAATGGTATAAAAAGAAAGTAAATCACCGAAACAAGGATGTATCTCGCTGTCTAGTAGTTAGCCTCCGTCTAATGAAACGCTAAGCCTATTCATACTAGGTTTTTACATCATTTCCAGTGCTTTCTATTCGAGTTTCGAAAGGTAGCTCGAAGAGATTAAATTTAGAGATAATAACAAAGCCAAGGATAGCTCGATTAAATAGTTCTTAATCACATCTTTTACATAGACCTCGACTTACCTTATTGTCTTAGATCTACGATCCGGAGGCGCGCGAATTCAGCCACTAAAGAGCTTTCTTTTTTTTCTCGTAAGTTTAATCTACTAGCTATTACTATCGTCTTCTTCCTAATTATTGGGACCGACTATTGCTTTACTCTTCCTCCCCATAGTTATGCGCGCGGTAAGTCTTACAGTCATTTACTCCGCGTTGGTATTGTACTACTCTGTAAGCATGAATCTAGATTCTAAATCTATTATACCGCCAAGACATCTACTGTATAGAGCGGCGTAGTAAATGCGCTAAGGTGCCGGGGTCCGTGTCGTCGGTGCCGAAGTCGGTTTCACCCGGAGCCAGCCGCATATGTTCTAGAAGCCATCACCGTGGCGCGGGAGGCGGTGAATTAGTCCGAAGTTGGTGTGTTGTGTTGGCGGCACGTTTGCGATCGCTTAATAGCTTTACGCCTAACCAATGAATGTTCGCGGAGTACTTGTTCCATGGATGCGGCGGGGAATTCAAGCCTAACTTGTGACATCCAGAATTGTCTCCAGCGAATATTCCTTCGTCTTCAGACTTATAATTGTCAGCTTTTGAGATAAATTCCCTTGCTTTAAAGACTGCAAACGTATCAGTATAGATCGGTTACTGCGAACTGTACGTAAAAGGAATGCAAGTCTCTTTTCAGCATTCGCTGCGCCGTACGCTAAACGAGATCTCACTGTTGGACTCCACCACTTGTGGATTGTTCCTCCGATAATCAGTCAATGGACACACGACAACCCCCAGTGGGACTTACAGTCCGTCCTCAGCTTCTGATTCCTGAGCCGCGCGCATCGCGAGCTCCACCATTTTCCCATTGTTGCAGGCGGCGAGAATCCAACTGAGTTGGTATAGATCTTTAACCCAGCATATGGCATGTTACTTGAGACGATGAAACTCGGATCAGCCTCAGTATAGAGATGAGGGCGGCTAAGAATCTGGCACAGGTTACGGCGGTGACAGTGGTGGAGGGGCGGCGTAGACGGGGTTGCAGACGTACACGAGATCCTTTGACACCGAGATTACCAATCGCATGAGAGCTCTAGGTCTCAGTAGACGCCAGAAGTGATCTCTGTAGGATCTGTAACTACTGTGCCTTTTTTTATAAGCGCCGAATTCAACATATAAAGGTCGTCCTTATCCGCGCACTTTTTATACATCACACTCGAACAACACAGCCCTGCAAAGCATTCGAATCTTACCAATCTTTTCGCAAACGCATTTGTCAACCACTCACTATCGATTCTTACTGCTATCACTGTCAAGATGGACCCGTCTCGCGAAGATGTTTACGAGGCTGCTCAAGTCCTTCAAGAAAACCTTGACAAAATTGGTTGTACATTTTCTTTCATGGGAGGGCTTGGACTACTCCTCCACGGCTTAAAGGTAGACCGTGACATCAAGGACATTCAAGTCGTATTTGAGGAATATACGGTGCTTGACGATGTTTTCGCAGAGCTGAAAGCAGAAGCAGACGACCGGTGCGCGGATAACCGTCTTTCACTTTCTGAATGGGGTTAAACTAATTAATACTTGTACAGACTTGTTTTCAGCGCACCGCAAGATGTCTACACGTGGATGATCACTATACGCCCATATGGAGACGAGAGCGATATTATTGTTGACGCACATGTCACTCTTACAGGTAGGCTCTTATTTCATTTCTAATGCGCTTACACATACTATAACTAATATAATACTAACGAGCCATATCAGGTCGCAAGGGGATAGAGGGAGGGATAGGGGTACTCGAGCTGTCCGTTTCAGGAGAAATTACTTATGAAGACGACAAAGGCAAACAGATTAGCTTGACAGGTAATGTCCTTAACATTGAGCCTATGGTTAGGACGCTGTTGTGGTCGTGGGATCAAGAGGATGATGTTACTCATCGACAAGCCTTCATGGATCTCCACCTTCTTATGCGACACGAAGACTATAGCGAAGTGATCCGGAAGGTCCCTAACGACATGAACTTGGTTCCGAGGTGGAATTTTGTCAGAGAGGTGTATGACAGAAAAGACCGGAGCTGGAAGGACTTCGGGGAGTTGTTTAACGTCAACCCAAAATCAGAACCACCATCAGACGAGTCATCCGGACAGGAAGCCGTATTCTCGGAGGGTGAGGAACATGGTTCCCTGGATGGAACTGTCTAATTCGCAGTCGCTAGCCCCTCCATGTGTGGCTAAGAGGATTTTTTCCTCTTTCTTTTTTTTTTTGTTAACAACTGACCTTTCACTCGTTTACTTGTCCTTTTACTCGCTTCCCTATTATGTCATTCGTTTACTTGCTGTATCCATATCGTAGCTATACAATTAAGTCTTATAAACGCTTATATTTATTACTACTATATATATCGTGTTTTATTACTTTGACTTTAACTCTAAGGTAAGCCTCTAACTAAAAGATTCGAATCGACCGCGACCGTAGTCGATATAATACAATCTAGTTACCGAATTTGTGAAGCACTTTTCCATCAGAAAAATATCTCTATAACGGTTCGGCAAAACAATCTATAAAAAGCTCTACTCTCTAATCTACAAATCTAAGTTCTCCTTGTGTGTGAAACCATCCAGGATCGTCGATCGTATTTAGCATTCATTACCATCCCCTACAGTGGTAACGACACTTTTCTTGCATCCTTCAACAGCCACAACGATGAGTGGCGCGACGAACACGAATCTCAAACCCATATTGGGCCTTGCTGTATCGCTCAGCCTTGTGAGAAAAAAAAAAAGCACAATGTTCCAGTTGAGTATAAAATGACCAAGCTTGCCGCTCCAATACCATGTTGTGAAAGGATAAAACTATTATATCCAGCCATCACGCATATTTATTTAGAACAAATGCCTTCTATATAGCTTCCTTCGCTGCAAAGATGAGTTATCAGCAACCGCCAGATCAACCCCGGAGACCCCTCCTAGCCATGATGACCCAAGGCAAGTAAATTTCAAAACTGAAATGAAATATGATAGTAATCTACTTCCGCTTCAAGGTCGTTCTGATGAGAACCTCGCTCAACAGGCTCCAGAAACTCTCAATGATTCCAGGGCTTCTACGGTCAAACGCCTGATTCCGCAGTTCCTCATACTCGTTATCCCAGCCTGTTTCATCGGTCTGGAGCTTTAATACCCTCTGGCATTGTCCCATTGCTGATATACTTTCCAGTTTTGGGAGCTTGCATCGCCATGATAAATGGAAAGGCTGAGTCCAAGGCTGGGGAGGCCATTGTGCAAGCGACAACAGTGTCGGCCACCTTGTGGCCAATTGCCTTCGCTACCGTTGTTGGGCCAATGGCCAAGGCCATTGCCTTGCATTCAGCGGAGAGAGGAACCACCCCAGGTGTAAGGCGTTCCATGTAGGCACGCTTGCCGTAGTCCTCAGGCTTACCTTTCTTTTAGACACTCGAGGTAGTTTCCACAAGCCAAACGCTGGTCAGCACTTTTCGCGTATGCCTTAATTTCCGCATCTTTAGTCTATGGACTCCTGGTCTTGCTGCTGTTTGGACATTAAGCCCGGCAGGCGGCTAAGGTGTCTCTAGAGCTATGCAGTTGCAGAAGAACCGTACTTCATTCCGCATCAACATTCAATCATTCCCCCTAAACGACCTCTCACAAAGTGGTAATGCCTTCAACGCGGGGACATCCGGCGGGGTATCGCTGTACAACCGGTGGAGCAGAGTATCAGAAGCAGCGTTTTTAGCATCGGATGTCGGACTTATACATTCAAACGGACCCAATAATAATTTCCACCTCGCTGTACAACAAGCTGGGAGTGACGCACTAGCCATCCAGTCCACCAGCACGGATCTATAGGGAAATGTACGAGTACCAATGCTGCATCTACTTCCGGACTACCAACTAAGTCAACCGTTTAAATGGGTCAATATATCGTCGGGTACAATTCCGCCCTCCGACTCCTTGATAGGACTTCCCATGCGAGGAATGAAATCAGACGTTGAAGGCAACGGAACGACTATTATCAGCTTATATTACCATTACTTCTCTATAAGTGTAACTATAGAGACAGAGAGTGCAAACCTCTATGTTGGCTAACGAACTTTTCTAGTATGGCTCATGGGTCGATGAGAAAGAATGGCTACTCCAGAATCCCATTGATATCTCTTACGCTTCCATTATAGATGAAACGATCGAGCCAAAAAAAAAAAGTGCTAGGCGGAGATCCCGGGACTCTGACCATATACATGTCTATTTTGGATTCGTTCAAGCTAAATGAACAGACAAAAAGCAAGAAAGTGTTGTTGTTCGCTACCAGCAGATCGAGCGAGCCAGGTAATATCACCTTATGTGAGATTACAGCTTCGCACATCGACAGCAGTGTAGATTGCACCAGGTCGTCCGAGGGCGGAGAACTTTCATGTGCTGCTAAAGCGGCCCGGCATACAAAAGGCTTTCCTGTACCAGGGAACTCCACCACCTTTGACTTCGGATTAACGTGGACATGTCTTCGCAAATTCCCTTCATTTTAGCAAACGTCCACCTAAAAAGCATTGGGATGCTCGAAATATTTCTCCAAGACCCCCCTCCGACCCTTGACAACATAATCGAAACGCATTCTAACCACACACATCTATCGCCCAAAGTTTTTTCAGCTCGCCTCAGCATGCTCGTCAACACATTCCTTCGCTCATCAATGGACATGCAAAGCCTGGTTGGAATGAAAAGTCTGAGCGTGGAAGAGAATTCTGATTGGAACAACTCGACAGGTACTTGGCAGAGGTTCACAGCTGATGTATACGTCGTCAAAAAGCCTTGGTTCACGTTGTACATGGCTTCGACCCTTGTTATGACTCTCTGCGCGCTAGCCAACATCGTTATTCGTAGCATGACACGAGCCCCGGATTTCCTTTGGAGCGTTTCGGCTCTAACACGAGATTCGCCTTTCGTCGATGCTCCTGCAGGCGGCAGCGTTATGGAAGGAACGGAGCGCGCAAGGCTGCTCAAGGGCAAGTGGGTCAGAATTCAAGATGTGAAGCCCGATGAAGATGTTGGCAGGATTGCTTTCAGTGACGCAAAGGGTCCAGGATGTTTGCGGATAGACAGACTATATGAGCGAAACGTCTCAGGGTCGGCATGGATGTGATGAAGTGATACATTCTGTCTTTACCGGTGAGTTCGACCTTCCAATCGGTGCATTTGAATCTCCTTGTATGTAGGAGAAGGGATATTGCAGGCTAACGCTGGCCAGGATTTAATTTCTTGAGTAGTACAGGCTCGTCGTCTGTCAGGAACAGTAGATGCCACTGTGTTCTACCTATCACATCACTCGTACCGGCAGAGCAATTTCATAGTCTGAGCTATTCTTTGCGCTAGTGTTCGGCTGTAATATTCTTTTGTAGACAACATGAAAGCAAACTTCACCGATTTTCTTGGCATATCTCAGCTGCAAACAAAAACAACCCGTGACATGCTGCCTACCTGGGCGATTCTGCACTTCATGTGATTGATTGCTTATTCTGATCTAGCCTCAAAGTACAATCGCTTCCGTCACTGATTGGCTAGCCATGGACGCCGTCAGCTCTAGGCACCCATATGCCTATTCAAGAAGCCATACCATCATAAGCGTAAGTTTGGCCGCAAACGGCAGCCTCTGACGCCCTTTACTGACAAGTCCGCAGCGGCTGCACTGTGATGTGGCTTGCAACGTGAGATGGCTTGCCAAAATGAGTGCACAACTTGCATCGCATGCATATGCGCCAAGTTGTTGGTCGGGAGCAGGCTCGAATCATGATCCTCGTACGAAGTCGCATCACGGGACCACATCACCCCAGCCGCCCCAACTACAGCCAGGGCGAAAAGCAGGGAAGCCGAGAGCATCTGGGCCGGTCTGCGCAGATCGCGTGAGGAGATGCAAGGGGCTTAACAAGCACGATACTCGCCACAAGGACCTGCGCCTCAGATTGGTACCACGGTTGGTGGGGGCTGTTGGACGCGTGAAAGCTGTGGTCATACATATGCAGTCAGCAAGAAAAACTGTGGCGCAATCCCGCGGGCTGCTGATGATGATGAGCAAAAAAACCTTGTTCCTTGCTTTTTGGTGTTCTTGGGGCCAAGAGTCCACACCCACATTTAACCTTCGATGTAAGGTTGCGGCCTAGCGGCGTAATCCGAAAAGGGCCCCCACGTGGCGTTTCTTACGGGATTGCTTGGAGGGAGAGAGATCAGCCGGGCCAAACAAAAGCAAAGTGGCTGGAAAGGGAATATTGGATGCTGCTGGAAGAGGAGCAACGAGAAACGTCCCGACGTTGTCATTGGGCATCACGAATAATGAGGCTTTATTTTTGGAGTAATTGGCTGACGGCCGCTCAGGCGACGTCATAAGCCTATGAGTGAGCCGCCCACATGCAGGGTTCAGCGCTTAAGCACGACCGAGGCATGGCAGCACATACAGATGCAGCCGCCGTCATCGGCCGAAGTCCGATGGGATGTAAGGCTTGGAGAGCCGGGCGCTGTGGCTGAGCTGGGCAAGCACGGCTGAGCTGGTGGGCAGCGGGATTACTCCGGTGATCCTTTCATGGGTACCATATCCGGCAAACCGGCATCCCATTAGCCTGGCTCTCTCCCAAGCTTAGCACAGGGCTTAGTTTTCGCAGATCACGCAGAGGCGCCAGCTCTTAACGTCCTACTTACCTTGTACGGACTGGCTCCAACAACCGCTACGTGTCAGTGCTTCGACGATGGATCATCTGGTGGAGATTAGGCAGCCGGTAGAGCATTGCCGGACGTCATTAATAAGCGACGAGGTGATGATGGTGCTGCGGATCAACAACTGTTCGGAACTTCCAAAAGCGGCTCACGATAGGAAGACGTAGTGCGTGTAGTGTTGCTAAGTGTCTGAGCCAATGCAGGCTCTGACGGTGTGGCTCATCCCCAGATCCAGATCCTTCGTATGAGGTTCACCCAACCACGTGCTAGAGCCAACCGTTGTCCCGTTTTTGGTACCAAGCATGAATCGCTACTGATACCCCACGCATCCGAAGCTTGGAGTCTGAAACATGGCGGCGTTATTTCCACACGGCATCAACTCCAGAGAGATAGACTCTAAGATATGACATGCATCCAGTCACATGTTTATGGCTTGCTTTCTGTACACAACTGCTAAGGGTCTCTAAGGTCACCCGCGTTTTAGCAGATTAGATTCTGCATGAGCACCTCTGATCTGCCGTCTTCAGACCCTTGCAGTAGCTCCATTTTGACCGAACGGCGGTGACGATCGTGAAATTGAGGGTGGTTCGCTGCAGTCAGCGTGGCCCTGCATGAGTGTGGCTAAATTGATCCAAACACCATTGTCTGGTGCCTTTCACACGGCTTGACCGGACTTCTGATCCGAAATCAAAGAAGGGTGCTTTACGGAGAGGCATTTGATGGTGGAGGGTAGATATATAACTCAGATGTGAACCTGCACGAGTGTCGATCATCATTCCCAAACCAGGGCTTTCCCAGATCTTTTTTGATCCCGCAGTGATCTTCTCGTCCAGGATGATCGATTTCGTTGTTCTGGCTGCGGCCCTGCTGTCGACAGCGTCCCTTGCATCCCCCACGGCGGACAGGAACGCCCGAGACACAGATGGATGTGCGCAGATGAACCAATGGAGCAAGGCCAATCCGAACAAGGATGTTCCCCCGACCCTTGCATACGGTTGTCTCAAGGCGGTGCCGGTGGATGTTGATGGCGATGCCCAGCTGGTGTCGGAAATGTCCAACATCGTGAGATGGCAGTCCACCATCGCGTATCTGAAGAACCCACCACAGGGGTATCCCGCACCGCCCCTGGACCTCCTCGGGGGTTTGAATGATATCAAGAATAAAATCTCCAGCAACGGCTACCAGAGTGAGTACGATGTGCAGATGGATATCGTCAATTTGTTTAATCTTGCATGTAAGTTGATTATAAAAATGTTCCCAGCATGTTTAAAAAAAAAACTAAACATGTATATAGATGATGGCCATCTTGGATACACACCCGACATCGCAACTACTATCGGCTTTGGTAGGGTCCCAGAGGATTCTAACCTTGTGTCGGTTTCCTCGGACGGAAAGTCACCACCCAAGGTTTATTTGAAGAGTGCGTTTTCCCACAACCACGAAACGTTTTAAACTGACACAAAATAGCGGATATCGACAAACAGCACAACGATGGCAGCTTCATCCCTTCAGCAATCCAATCAATCAGCAACCAGCCCGTCAGTGATTATCTCAAGTGGCTCTCCGACACTGACGGCTCAAGCCCGGACCCTGACACACGGTACCAAAACCTGTTCTACAATCCCGCCGGTGCATCTCAGTCTCAGAACAACGGCACTTACTTCACCGCATCCGGCATCTACGAAGGTGATTCGATAACCCTCACTCACGAAGACAAAACAACAACGCAACTCCAGAACGTAGCCAACATCCAAGTCGACCTCTCCAACATCAACAGCGGCTCCACCTTCTTCAACACCTTCCTAACCGGCAAGCAATCCTCCAGCTCCTCCAAGCCCCGTTCTTCATCTTCAAAGCCTCACCCACCCTACGGCTACCCCGCCCCGGTCTGGTACACCAGCGACAACACGCTCGCCGGCTACTTCCTCACGGACGCCAACTACAAAGACGTCGCCGTCATCTCCAACCCGGACTTCCAACCCAACGACGACGACGAATTCCGCAACACCGTCTCCTCCTTCCTCGCCGATGCCGTCACCGCAAAGAAAACGCACCTAATAATCGACCTCCGCCACAACAGCGGCGGCAGCGTCGAGCTGGGCTACGACCTCTTCAAGCAGCTCTTCCCGCAACTCGAACCCTACGGCGGCACGCGGCTGCGCGGCCTGGACACCATCAACGCCATGGGGCAAGTCGCGTCCGCGCTCACCGAACCCTCCGCCGGGGACCAAAAAACCCTCAACACCGCCCTCACCCTCAAGCTCCCCGGCGCCAGCCACTCCACCTCCATCGCCGAGTTCTCCTACCACGCCTCCCTCACCTCCGCCCACACCGACTTCGCCTCGTGGTCCGCCCTCTTCGGCCCGGACACCTACGCCGGCGACACCTTCACGCGGCTCCTCCGCGCCAACCTCTCCGCCCCCGCGCTCTCCAACCTCGTCGTCAGCGGCTACGGCTCGCTCGCCAACGTCCCGCCGCAGCCGTTCGCGGCGGACAACATCGTCCTCCTGCTCGACGGCGCGTGCGCGAGCACCTGCGCCGTCTTCGCGGAAATGATGCGCACGCAGGCGGGCGTGCGCAGCGTCGTCGTCGGCGGGCGGCCGGCCAACACCGGTCCCGCGGTGGGAGTCGGCGGGACGAAAGGCGCGGAGACGCTGCACTTCGACCAAGTCGCTGACAAGGCGGGCGCGGTGCGGGCGCTGCTGGACAACTCGGACGCGGATGATAGCACGTGGCAGCGGTGGAGCGACGTGCTGGGCAGCGCGGGGGTGGATGGGTTGGCGAATTCGTCGACCGTTAGGCGGAGGACGGCGAAGGATGGAGGGTCGTTGAACGCGCAGATTAACTACAGGAATAACTATAGGCAGGGAGACGACAGTGGGGTGCCGCTGCAGTTTGTGAGGGATTATGCGGATTGCAGGCTATGGTATACGGTGCCGATGATTTACAGCCCCGTGCCGCTGTGGGAGAAGGTGGTGGATGCGATGTGGTTGGATGGGGATCAGGCTGGGTGTGTGGCGGGCTCGACGGGGCATGCGCAGGCGTCGGAGGCGGTTGGGAAGGGGTATACTGCTGATGCTGTCAAGACCAGCGCGGCGGCGGCGTCAGACCGGGGCTGGTCTGGGGTTGCGGCGGTTGTGGCTTGCGGGGTTGCGGTTGTGATGGGGGTGTTGTAGATGGCATTGTGTATTCTTTATTTCCTTTTTTGGTTTCTGGCAGCTTTGAGCGCTGATGTTGGACAAGGGAATTCACCACGCTCAGTTGTTCTATACCTAAAGACCCTCTATCGCACTTCATGAGACACTGAGATGAGGAAATGAGCGAGGTAGCAGTGTCTCTCTCCCAATACAAAATCGTCCATGAATCCAATAGTCTCGTTTTCCGCAAGCAGTGAAGTCCCGTAGGGCTGTCCACGCGGGAAGGCACGTGCTGGCTTACTCACTCATCACTACTGCTACAACCATCGGACACCACCTCAGCCCAGGCCAGCCTCTGCCGACGGACCGCCGGTAGTACTGCGTAGTACAGGAGACCGGTGCGAGTACAAGCCACGGCGGCGCCGATGACCGTGGTGAGTCGCACACGATCCAAGCGTTGTTTTTTGATCCTTAGGGCTGAAATTAAATGTAGACACAGACCTCAACGCACGCACGCACGCACTCACTAGTCAAAGCGTTGAGGCTGAGAATAGCCCGGCAAGGAAACAGTCGCGCGGTGAAGGCCGTTGTAGGCTGGCGCGTAAGGTTGAGTAAGAGCGTAGGGGATAGAGTAGGTGGCGAGTCAAGGGCGTGCAATGTCGGTCTGGCCGAGAAGGGTGCGGTCTGCCGAGTAGACGGTCAGGTAGGGCATTGCCTGAGACCCTGCAGATGATGATGATGCTTGTTTCTGTGTAGAGGTTACGTAGGAAAACGGCGGTGGGCCAGAACACTGGCATTGACGGAGCTGCTGTACAATAGTGGAAGTGCCAGGCGCCTGTCTATTGGTGCGTGTCTCGGGTCATGCCGAGTTTCGGTTTGAGCTTCGCTACTCTTGTTTCAATAGGCATTATCCTTCGCCTCCGTAGTAGCAGCACTCTACACCGCATAGACGGTACTACAATAGCAGTAGTAGGCGGTGTTGTCCTCAGAGTCCTACAGGGGTTCGGACGAGGGCGAGACAGGGCGATTTCGTCCGAGTCAGGCGTACGCGCCAGCGCAGAGAGCTTGTTGGGCGGCGCAGGAGCTCATCGTCATGCTTCCGTCCTCCTCCTCCGGCTCTTCTCTCACATCCCACGAGTTTAGCACTGTAACCGCCCACCGGGCCCTCTCTTCGGCCCGTGTGAGCACGGCTCGGCCGACAGACGACACAAAACAGCGAGCTGGTAAAAAAGAGGGAGAGTCGCGTGCTCCGAGCAGAGGCCACGATGCCGTCCCCGTGCGCCGCGGCCGGCCATTTGGTCGCATCATCGTCCTGCCCTACGGGATATTTTTACACCCCCTACTACTGGCACGAGGGCCCCGCCGCCGCGCTTTTGCCAGCGCAGACCGCCCACAGGCACGCCGGGTCTAGGTCGGGTCGGCATGTCAATCGCTTGCCCATTACGTCGACGGCGAAGCCTTCTAGAAGCACGGGGCTCCTGGGGGCGACCTGGCTCTCGCCTCGTTGCCTTGCCCCCCCGTGGTGGGCCTGCCTGCGGCTCTCGCTGGCCACGCATCATGCAACCACGTACCCGAGCTCCCTGGGGGAACAGGAGCAGGGCTCGCGCGAGCCACGCCTCACGGCCGTTGTTGCGGTCGCTTAGCCGCTCCTCCAGACGCCCGGTGCCTTCCTGTCGCGTGGTGAAGCAGCGGAAGGAAAAAAAAAGGCGTGGCAAACCGACGATGCGTGGACGTGTGAGATGAGATCAGGGACGAAAGCCAAGCAAGGGGGGTGCGGCGCGGGCAGAGCAGCAGCACCTCGTACAGGAACCCGAACCGGGGCCCCACCTTCCCTACTCGCGCGGGACGGGCGACGGTTCCGGTCGAATGCTTCTCTGCTTTCTGTTGACTCGGTGTTTCATCGCTTCCGGGCGTCGCGCCTCGTGTTGCGAGAGCAGCAGCAAGCACCTAATCACATGTCCCCTGCGCCCGCCCTGCCTATCACCAATAACACGATAATGAACACGGGCAGTGTGTTGAGACATGATCGCACACCTCCTGACTTAGATACTAGCACCGTGTTCCCACGAAAATTTTTTCTCTTGTTGTCAGTTGCCGACCGAAGGACCCGTCGCCGCGCACATGGCCGAGTCTTGGGACCTAGCGCACGTTATTTGTAACTGCTCGGCAGTGTGTGGTGCCGATGTGCATGGCATGGCATGGCATGGCCGTCGTTCGGCGGTGCCTGCGGAATGGAGCCACGGGCCAGCAAGCCGGGCGACACTGGTGACTAGCAGCTGAGCTAACGCACGAGGGTCGAGGGAACGTGCTCGGCCCTAGGGTTTGACCGGGGGGTGCTGTGTATTGTATTGTAACTAGACCCGTTCGTCGGCAAAGGCACATGCTAGAATAACCGGCAACCGGCAACGTTTATTGTTGTGCGCGCCTAAACGCTAGTCTCACCACCAATTTCCACCGAGCGACAACGCCACCGCCGTCAAGTTCGTTGCAAGCACGTCGTTGGTCTCGTGCTACGGTTCCTGCAGTCAGCAGCCTAAGCGGGCCGGCGCCACCGCGGCCGAGCGAAAAAAAAAAGACTTCTGACTGCTGAGATCAGATCAGCCCCCAAAAAACTCGCTATCGGATCTTCGGAATATTATTTTTCTGTGTCGCACCGCAGTATGCAGGTGCTCAGGGGTACGTGCAGCAATGCTGTGGGACCACCACCCCCGCCCTATGTTCCTTGTGGGCTTTCATGAGACAACCGTCGTACGGGGAGGGTCCCGCCGCTGCATAACACAAGCACCGCACACCGCACACTCGGGTTTCGTCCAACAAAACATTCTGAATCAATTCCCCTCCTCCGCCAGTCTAGAACGCAGGGACAGCAAAGGCATATACACACGACGATAAGGGCCAATAAGCGATTGACAGGGGTGCGAGGCAGTGAGATAACGAAAGAAGAAAAGCGCAATTTCTATATCCGTGCTACGAAGAGCCCATAGTCGTTCTATATGCATACCCAGAAAAATGATGTGATGTGACCGCGTGCGTGAAAGGACATGAAGAGGAGGGAAACTGATTGGGGTAAGAACACAGCACCCATTAGATTTGTTGGAAACACATTATTCGCCCGCCCAAACTCAGCCCCCTCAAAACGAGGAAATGCGATACCAGGATGTACCCCGATAAGGAAAACCACCGTCCAATGAAAAACCGTCAGCCCGGCGCAACGCCGCACACGCTTAGGGGAGGCGTTCGCAGTTAATTAAACATCAGAAAGCTTGAACTGATAACGTTCAGCTCACTGCGTCCAACCTTCCACAAGTAGCCACAAGCCCCCAAATGAACACGGCGCACGCCGCGCGTCCTGCTTTCCGATTTTTTTACTTGCTGTTGATAGGCGAGAGCGCTTAGAAGAGCGCGGCCAGGAGACCGGCGCCCATGAGCAGGGAGTCGACGCCGAAAACACCTGCGGCGTTGTTACCGTCAGCGGAGGCCGAAGCAGAGGCGCTGGGAGTGCTGCCGGGGGTGCTAGCACCGGCGGCCGAGCTGGCAGCCGACGAAGCGGAGCCCGAAGCGGAAGCCGAGGCAGCGGCGGAGCTGGAACCCGAGCGAGAGGCGGAAGCAGAAGCCGAGGACGAACCTGCAGCGCCGGTGGACGAGGCACCGGCCGGGGTGGAGGCCGAGGAGCCGGTGGAGGCGGCGGCGGCAGAAGAGCCGGAGCCGGAGCCGGACGAGGCAGAGGAAGAGCTCTCAGCGGTGGCGGAGGCGGACGAGGAAGCGGCGGCGGTCGAGGTGGCCTCGGCGGAGGTGGAGGCGGGCTTGTCCGACTTGCTGCTGCTGGTCTCGGAGGGGAGGTTGGCACCGCAGTTGGCCGAGAAGTAGTCGTTCTGGTAGACCCAGGTGGGGCAGTAGTTCTCCTTGTAGCTGGAGTAGCAACTGTATTGGTGGTGACGTCAGTGGTTGTTCTTTGGGAGAGAGATGGGGCCATTGAAGGGTCAATGGCAGGTGGCACCTACGCAGACTGGTGGGACAGGACGGAGCAGGAGCACGAAGTGACGGCACCGGTGGTGCAGACGTTCATGGAACCCTGGACCTGACCGCAGGACTCGAAGAGGCTGTTCGAGATGGGTGGTCAGTGAGGAGGCACAATATTGAATCGATGCACGGGGCAGTGTATAACTCACGAGATGGCGGCGGCATTGCCCTGGTTGCAGTCGGCAGCAACGACGCTGGTGAGGGCCGTGATGGCAAGAGCCTGGACGAGAGTCTTGGAGAACATTGTGGATAGATGTTGTGAACAACGAAAGTGCTGTATAGCGGTGGGTGGCGTAGAGTGAACGAGCGACTACGCTTGATGATACCACGAAATGGAGGAAATTGCTTTGACGGCCGGAAGAGCGAGCGTTGGGGCCATGGCTTTAAAGCTGGAGATTGTGCAGTGCTCGTATTGTTGCCGGAGCCTACCGTAGGGCTGGCTGCCGCCTCTCGCGCTGCGCCTTCCGCCCACTCTGTAAAGTTGCTCGTATTATGTCATTGTCGCCCGTACCGGCGCGGAATACCATACGAACGAGGGCGGATGGTCAAGCAGTTGGCTGGTGCGTAGGGCGCCAACGGCCAAGACCGGCCAAGGCCAGAAAAGGGGCAGCTCGCTCCGCCGAGGAGCTTAAAAATAGCCGCAGATTGGCGGCGACGCAGGTACATCACCCCATGACTGCCGGCCCTCGTGAAAGCTTCATTACCAGAACGCCGCAGATCTCGAGCGGCCACAGTCCGGCCCGATGTAGCCTAGCACGTACCAGATTGGGGTGCAATTAATTGCAATGCAAGTGAGCCACTGCTGCGGCGCGCCCGAGGGGGGGCTTCACTGCGAAACAGCACCCTACAATAAAAAGAATGTTTCTCCCCCGCGCTGAGTTCTGCACCGCAAGATCCCGGCCAGTCATTCGTTACGTGTCACTCCTTTGACCACCAACACACGCTCGTTCCCTCGTTTTTTCACGCTAGTAAATCCTTCTCACAGTCCTTATCGCAAAAATGAAGTACTCCGCGCCCATCATCGCTCTTTTCGGCCTCCTTGGCGGCGTCTCCGCCACCATGAGCCCTGCCAACATGCAGGATACGGGAAACTCGCTCGCCCGCCAGGCTTTCGACATCAAAGATCTAGTCGTGCAGATCAACTCCACCATGAACACCGGCCCGATGCAGGTAAGTGCCCTCCGCTCTCTCTCTCGTCAGCGCCCAAGTGAGGCTGAAGGAGCATGTTTGCCCGACGTGCCGACGTATCACTGGTCCAACCCATGCTGACCATGTGGGTCGCTCCCTCGTCTAGGATGTTTTCGAGGAGATGGATGATCTGTACGATACCGTCCTGGCCAACATCCAGCTCATCATTGGCTCCGCTGCTCTTACCGAGGAGAGCGAGGACACCCAGCTCGTGTACGAGGCATACTCCTACGTAAGTTATCTCCCACCGCCATCCGCCCGCATCCGCCACGCCGGCCCACCAAAACCAAGGCCACCGCCTCCCGTGTTCCCCGTGAATTTTTAATCTCTTTGCCGTGACGGTCGAAATATTACAATTGCCGAACGTCGTGACTTCATAATAAAGATGTGCAATGGTCGCTGACACACTCTCCCACAGCTCGTCCAGGGCATGTTCGAGCTGATGGACGCGCTCGCGGGCTCGGCCGACAACTTCGTGGCCATGGACGACCAGAACGAGTTCCGCGTGCCGGCGTCGATCCGCGAGGTCGGCGGCGTCGTCGACGCCTGGATGTTCAACATGATCGGCCTCTTCCCGTCCAACAGCTCCTACTCGGACCAGGCGGCGAACCAGAAGAACCAGGTCGACTCGCACTTCCGCCGCTCCATCGCCGCCTACCACCTCGCCACGGCCAAGACCGCCGCCCCCTACGGCAACATCACCAGCATCGTCTCGCTCGACGCCCTCGATCTCACCAAGAAGGATGTCGAGTCATCCACCTAAGCCGCCCCGCTGTATCTCATCTAGATGAGGATCTGGCTGCTGCGTTGTTCCGTCGCTGCCTGATTCTTTTTTGAATGCTGACGTGAGATCTGTGTGATGTGGAGAGGTGGAGATGGTGTGGATGTGTGGATGTGTTGTTGGTGGTGGCTGCGAGTGGCGGTGTGAGATTAGGCTGTGGCAGCAATGAAGGAAAGTAATAGCTATTTTCTCTTCGATTGAAAATATTATTTTTGACCTTCTACGTTGTGTAATACACTTGTAACTTTCTCGGCCAAATGCGTTGGCCCTTTTTTTCCAATTCGTCGGTGAGAAGAGAGACAACACCACAGGCAGCAATTCAACAAGTCCTTCCGACTCGTGCGTGCATCTCTCGTGTTTTGCCTGCAACCGCATTTCGCGCGCGCGTGCGAGTGCGAGCGCTGTGACTGACAATCCCCGTGTGAGAACACATCACTGCCTCTTCTCGTTTTTGCCGAATCTCCTCGCTCGGGCTGCCGATTCGGGTGATGAGCGGCGCGCGAATCAACCGACACGGGGGAGGGCCCGCGGCAAATCGCCATGCAGGACCCATGGGGAATCTTTCGAGCCGTCCCACGGCCCCGTCCCCCCTGCAAAAATGCTAATGTGTCGACAATTTTGTTTTGCGTGAAAGTATCGAAATTGTGGGTATATCTCTGAACGAAGTAGATGATCGCGGAAGTAATGAAGTTCTCGACCGAACGCTCGCGTGACTCAGGTTATGTTGATCTTGGACGGAAAACCCAAAAGACAAAAATGCAAAATGCTGCCTTCCCCAATATGCGTGCGTATGTTCTGATATATCCCCCCTTGAACGCCATTTCTCCCAATGCCTGACTAGCGCTGTCCACTAGATGCTCTCATTACTTGATAAAGTTTTTACAGAATTAAGATTACCAGGAAGACGGCGCTGAGTAGCGCCAGGCTGCTGGACTTGGCCGTGGCGGGCGCAAGCGACGACGACGACGAGCTCGAACTGTCCTCCTCGGAGCCGGATCCGCCCGTCGAGGGGTTTCCGTCGTTGTCGTCGGCCTTGATCGAAACGTCGGGGCAAATGTCAGCGAGGGTGCCGTTGAAGTACTGCGTCGGAACCCAAATCTAAACTCCGAGTTAGCGGTTTCTCGTACTCCCCCTATTCTCCACTGTTTTTCTCCGAAATTTCTTACCTGCGGCTCGCCGCCGGTCAAAGTGGTGGAGAAGACGCCGGCGTCGCCTGTGGTCTTAGTCTTGCACGTGGTAACGTCGACGATCTGCGCGCCCGCGTGGAAGTTCGTATCGCCGATCTCGAAGGGACCAATGTCGTCGGCGTTGCTGCCCTTGTTGGTGATGACCGTGACCAAGCTCTTGTCGTAGCCCTTGCGCATCACTAGCACGTCGTCGTGGGCGACGATGGCCTTGGTCTTGTGGGTCCAGTACGGGCTCCAGTAGTCGTAGGTGGCGTTGCCGACAATGGCGTTGCGCGCCCAATTGATTTGCTTGACCAGCTGGTACAGCGGCGCCGACGTGTTGTAGCCCGACAGCCACAGCGCCTCACGGTTGCCCGGATCCTCGCCGCCGTGGAAACGCTGCTCGGTGCCATAGTACAAAATGGGAATGCCGTCGCCAAGCAGGCCAAAGACCAGGGCGTTCTTCAGGTGCGAGAGGTCGTCCGTCATGTTGGCCAGGCGAGCAACATCGTGGTTCTCAGTGAAGATACCCATGATGGTGGGGTCGTGGCAGGTTGTGTCCAGGTTGTTAATGGCGTACGTGAGGGCCTGGACGGGGGAGGTCGAGTTCTTGAAGGTGTTCATGATCGAGTACCACATGGGGTAGTTGAGGACGGCGGACACGGCGTTGATCATGTAGTTGCAGATGTACTCGGTCTGCGAGGTGAAATCCTCGCCGATGGTGTAGGTGTTGACCTTGGACTCGAACTCGCTCCAGAAGGCCTTGGGCACGTGCTTGACGGCATCGACACGGAAGCCATCGACTGCAGGGCGGTTAGCTGAGGTTGCACAGCATCTCGGCAAAAGCTTACCTTGATAGTCGGTCGTCACCTTGACGCCCCAGTTCTCGAAGTACTCGATGATGTCCGGGTCTTCGGTGTTGATGTCGGGCAGAGAGAGTGTATCCCTTCCGAGCCAGCACTGGGCGGCGGTTAGCTTGTGCGCAGACGAGAAGGCGGTTGATACGCACGTTCTGGTAGTTGGTGGGGTTGCTGTAGTCGGTGATGTAGCAGAACTTGTGGAAGGCCGACTGGGTGTTGAAGGGCGCCGAGAAGTTGGAGTAGACGACGTCGGCGCCAGGGCCGGGCCATGCCAGGTTGTTGGCGACGAAATCAATCATCAGGTACTGCGGGGAGTCAGTCGAGGTTGGAATGCGGCGGGAGCGGGGTCTGGCGCACCATGCCGCGGTCGTGGACGGCCTTGGACAAGCTCTTGAGGTCATCTTCGGTCCCAAAGTACTCGTTCAACTGGCTCGGGTCCTGCTGCCAGAAGCCGTGGTAGTTTTCGCCAGCTGAGGGCCAATTGCCCTCGATACCTTTGGTGATGGGCGAGATCCAGATCTGGTTGTTGCGAAGTCTGGGTCAGCCGTTTTTCTGAGACACTGGTCGCGTAATGCGACAAACTCACAGCGGTGAATCCCATGCCCTGGATGTAGTCCAACTTGTTCTCCAGGCCCTTCCATGTGCCGCCGCAGTGAATCTGTTCCTCGACATCGCATGCGGCGGTGGTCGAGCCGTCAGTGCGGGCGTAGCGGTCGACGATGACCTGGTAGATGGAGCGCGACCGCCATTGTTCGGTGGTGGCAGCGAGGGCGGGCTGCAGCAGCGAGAGTGCGCCGAGGGCGGCGATAGCGAGCGACTTGGGTTGGAGCGTCATGACTGCGTCGAGTGCAGCAACATCAATTGCAGCACCTATTCAAACACCGCGCCGGGGAAGTTTAACGGGCTGTAGAGGATCAAAAGCAGAGGGCCAGTCGGCAGACCGCGGGCCGACTGGCATTTGGGTGGTGGCACGGGGGGGTCCAGGAGGCTTATCCGGGCGGCGGCTTAGCTTCATGCGACGTGCTGGGATGGTTGCTCGTATAGGTTTGATTGATGGGCGCATTACTCAGGCGAGCCGCAGGCCCGGACCGGGGGGTGCCCGATCGGGCCTGGCGCTATCGCCCAAGCGAGCGGCCTTTTTCGAACGTCGCCCACATCGCCCGCGTCCATCGCCCGCAGTCGAGGCCCATGCTCGCAGCGCACTCCGCCCTTCTCGCCGCCCGCCGTGAACGCTCCCGCCCGTCGCGCACGCCGTCGCCGCACCGCTCAGATGGCCCCTGTTCCGTCATCGCGCTGGCGCTGTTGGCACCCACCGCCCCGCGCCCGCGGTGCCTCCGTCGGCCGCAGTCCCGCCTCTCGTGTCATTCGTATCCCGGCAGCCCTGCAACATGGCATGGGGGCGTGCGCAGCGATCCACCGGCGTGGGGCGGCGCTCGCTTGGCGCTCGTGTCGAATTCTCGAGAAACGGCCGTGTTCTGTAACGAATCCTAATACGACGCCCGAAACGGACTCCCGTGCGCCCGCCTGAGGAATTCTGCGGCGCAACGCCCCCGTCACCACGCCTGCAGGAGCCAAGCCACTGCTCCTTCCACCGGCCTCCCGCGTTTCATTGGTGCCGCCGGCTTATTTGCCTTTGACATGAGCCTCGATCAGCCCGTGCCGGTCTGCTAGGGCTCCGACTGTGTCTATCAATAGTACTAGCCCACGGACGCTCTCCGCCGCGTGGATCCCAGCCGAGCTCCAGTCGGCTTATCTGCTTGCTAGCAAAAGTCGCCCGTTTCTTTCTCCAGCAACGTTGATTCAACAACCCAACCAGATCCATCCCCTAACCTCTCCCCCCCTGTTCGTATTGCGGTTATGCCTTTGCCGCAGAGCAGCTACATCAGGAGCAACTAATTTGAGCGAACAAAGGCTAAAGACCGGCACGGTACTAACCGTACCTGTCAAGCTCTCCACGAAGCAGAGAGAAGTCTCCCCTCTCTTCTGCTCCCTGCAGCCCTACACTCGCTTTCTCGTTTTTTCTTTGCATTATGGCGCGGTTGGGTCTTTCGTTCGCTACTCTCGCTCTCTGCTTAATCCAGGTTTACGCTCTGCCGTACCTCGACGAGTACGCAGACTGGAACCTTAATACCAAGCAGGGCGAAACCGACCCGACCAAATACTGGGGACAATGGGAAGACCACGACTTCCAGCCGTCGCCAGACAACTGGCGCTTCCCCTTCTACACGCTCTTCCTCGACCGCTTCGTCAACGGCGACCCCTCCAACGATAACATCAATGGCACCCTTTTCGAGGTCGACATCACCTCCAACCAGTTGCGCTATGGCGGCGACATCGAGGGCCTCATCGACACGTTGGACTACATTCAGGGCATGGGCATCAAGGTTCGTCTCCGCCCACGCGCGCTCTCCCGCAGCGCTGTGACTGACGCGCCGACAGGGCATCTACATCGCCGGCAGCCCCTTCATGAACTTGCCGTGGGCCGCAGACTCGTACTCGCCCACCGACCTGACCCTGCTCGACTGGCATTTTGGTAACATCACGATATGGCGCAACGCCATCAGCGAGATCCACGAGCGTGGCATGTACGGTACGCAATGATCTTCAACGATGCGCACGGCGATCGGTGCTGACGCGCAAGCAGTGATCCTCGACAACACGATCGCCACCATGAGCGACCTCATCGGTTTCGAAGGCTATCTCAACGGCACCGCGCCCTTCAAGTGGGATGAACACAACGCCGTCTACAAGACTGGAAGGCGCTACTGGGATTTCGACGTGTCCAATGACCAGAATGACGACTGCAACGTGCCCAAGTTTTGGAACAAGGATGCGACCATGGTTGGATCCAACGTCACGGACAACTTCAAGACCTGCAAGAAGTCCGAGTTTGATCTGGTGAGTGATGCTTTGAGCCGCTAGCGCCTCCTGTCCGCTGACCCTTCCCAGTTCGGAGACGTCGAGTCGTTCGGAACCTACCCCGAATACCAGAAGCAACTGTCCAAGTTCTCGTTCGTCCAGGACCGTTTGAAGGAATGGGACCCGACCGTGCTGAAGAAGCTGAAGCTCTATTCGTGCATTGCCATCAACATGCTGGATTTTGACGGCTTCCGTATCGACAAGCAGCTGACCATCACCCTGGAAGCCCAGGCCGAGTGGTCGCAGTCTATCCGCGAGTGCGCCGCCAAGGTCGGCAAGAAGAACTTCTTGATTTCCGGCGAAATCGTGTCGGACAACACGCTTGGATCCATCTACATTGGCAGGGGCAAGGAGCCGCAGATGAAATGGGCTACCAATGAGGAGTCTTACACGGCCAACCTCACCTGGCCGGAAGCGCCCGCCATCTACCAGCGCAACACCAGCGCTGTCGATGCCTGGGCCTTCCACTACACCGTCTACAGAAGTCTTTTGCGTTTCTTGGGCATTGACGGTATCTACGAGGCCGAGCGCGATCTCCCCATCGACTGGGTTGACGCGTGGAACGAGATGGTCAAGACCAACGACATGATCAACGCCAACACGGGCAAGTTTGACCCGCGCCATCTTTACGGAGCCACCAACCAGGACGTTTTCCGCTGGCCGGGTATCACGAACGGAACTGACAGGAATTTGGCTGGCCTTTTCGTTACGACCATGATTATGCCCGGTATCCCGCTCCTTTTCTTCGGTGAGGAGCAAGCTTACTACGTCCTGGAGAGTACTGCCGACAACTACATTTTCGGCAGACAGCCCCTGTCCTCGTCTCTCGCCTGGCAAGACCACGGCTGCTACAGCATTCCCTTCACCAAGTACACCAACTTCCCGCTCAACACGTCCCTGACAGGATGCAAGGACGACACCGTGAGCTACGATCACCGTGATCCCTCGCATCCCGTCAGGAACATCATCAAGCGCATGTACGAGCTGAGAGCCGCTTTCCCGACGCTCAACGATGGTTTTGAGCTGCAGAAGCTCTCAAACATGACGTACTGGAACTATCTGCCCGGCTCGAAGGGTACTGGCACGGAAATGGGTCTTCGAAGCGTTGTGAGAATGCGCCACGAGGCCACCCAGGACTTGTCCGGTTCCGGTGCAGGTAACCTGCCCGTCTGGCTTGTGTACAGCAACGATAACACCACGACCACCTACACTTTCGACTGTTCGGACAACAACAGGTCTTTGATCGCGCCCTACGATTCTGGAACCACGGTCAAGAACCTGTTCTATCCCTACGAAGAGTACACGCTCAAGTCGTCGCCCCTGAAGCTTGGCCTGGAAGACCAGACTGGCTCCAACGGCTGCTTGGATGAGCTCGAGATGAAGCAGTGGGGTTTCAAGGCTTTCGTGCCCGTTGACGATTTCGTCGATCCCAACCCGGTCATTACCAAGTTTGTGCCTGGTCATGACTCCCGCATCAAGGCGACGAAGGAGAAGGAGTCGGTTGACATCGAGATCCACTTCTCCCACGAGATGAGCTGCGACTCGCTCACGAAGGCCATTTCCTTTACCTCGGATTCCGCCGACGGCTCGTCTCCAACCATTTCCAACGCCCAATGTACCACTATGAGCAACACCACTGAACATGACTACAATGGCGCTATTCCCAGCGCTTGGAAGTACGCGGCAACGCTGACGGACGTGGCTCACGGTGTCCACCGCATTACCATCACCAACGCGACCACCACGGCCGGACTGAAGACCGGAACCAAGGATCACTTCATGATCCGCGTGGGTGACGAGAAGAACCCCATCACTTTCCCCAGGACTGCCAAGTTCTCGTCCACTCTTGTGGGCGGATCGAGCGACAATCTGATTGTTTCCCACAACGCGGCCGGTGCCACCAAGTTCCGCGCGTCGAGAGATTGGGGTTCGACCTGGACCGAGTGGCTTGAATACACGGGCGAGAACTACACGATGCCCGCGTTGAAGTGGACCGGTACCAACGATCAGAAGTGGGATGGCGAGCACGTCATTGTGCAGTACTGGGGCCGTCTTGTTTCCAGCAGTGCCCACCAGCAGGAGGGTGATCTGAACAGCGAGACGACGCGTGCCTTCCCGCACATCTTCGTCAACGGTCCTTACAACCAGTACGGTTACGACGGTGGTCTGCACAACACGGCGACCTTGAACACGACTGGCGGTGGCGGTTACCACTTCGATCTTGCTACTGAATGGCCGGCCAAGATTCAGTTCAACATCTGGGGCATGAATCCAGATGGCAAGCCTGACCAGTCTTTTATCTACGGCGACATCGACGGTGACGGTGTCCTTGACCGCCTTCCCCCGTCGTCGCTGACGTCCAACACGGTGAACATCTCGAGCCTTCCGTCCAGCCCCTACACGGCGTACAGGCTTGCCGTCTCTTACGATGGCAAGTCTCTGACTCTCCAGCCTACCGGCCACATGGGTTACCAGCTTACGCTGTTCATTCTGCTCTGGGTCATTCCCGTCCTGACTGCCGCGGCCGTCATTTGGCTCTACATGAAGTCGTTCTACCAGGTCAAGTTCAACACCAACGGTGTTGCGCAAGCAGCCAAGGCATCTATTCCTCTTGCTCTTCGTCGCAGGATGAAGCGCAAGGCCGAGTACGAGAAGGCGGCTATGGAGTCTACTCCCAACCTTCAAGTCACCACTGCGCCCGGCTCTCCTGGCGATGTCTCTGCTCTCGCTGCCGCAGCTGGTCATGGAAAACGCCGCGCTGTTCTCATTGCCACCATGGAGTACGATATTGAGGATTGGAACATCAAGATTAAGATTGGTGGTCTCGGTGTCATGGCGCAGCTCATGGGCAAGTCCCTTGGTCACCAGGATCTGATCTGGGTCGTTCCCTGCGTTGGTGGTGTCGACTACCCCGTCGACGAGGTCGCCGAGCCCATGTTCATCACCATCATGGACAAGGTCTACCAGATCAACGTCGGTATCCACAAGCTTCGCAACATCACCTACGTTCTCCTCGACGCCCCCGTCTTCCGCCAGCAGACCAAGTCTGAGCCTTACCCGCCTCGTATGGACGACCTCGACAGTGGTATCTACTACTCTGCATGGAACCAGTGTATCGCCGAGACGGTCAAGCGTTTCCCCCAGATCGACCTGTACCACATCAACGATTACCACGGAGCCCTGGCGCCGCTGTACCTCCTGCCTAACCTCATTCCTTGCGCTCTCTCGCTCCACAACGCCGAGTTCCAGGGTCTCTGGCCCATGAGGACGCACGCTCAGGTCAAGGAAGTTTGCTCGGTCTTCAACTTGGATGAGGAAATCGCCAAGCGCTACGTCCAGTTCGGTGAAGTGTTCAACTTGCTCCACGCCGCCGCCAGTTATCTGCGTATTCACCAGAAGGGTTTCGGTGCCGTCGGTGTCTCTAGGAAGTACGGTAAGCGTTCGTTTGCTCGTTACCCCATTTTCTGGGGTCTGCCGAACATTGGTTCTCTCCCCAACCCCGATCCTACCGATACCGGCGAGTGGGACAGGAATGAGAAGATTGATGGCGATGTTCCCGTTGATCCGGCCTACGAGGCCAGCCGTGGCGAATTGAAGAGGCAAGCGCAAGAATGGGCCGGCCTGAACCAGGATCCCGAGGCTGAGCTTTTTGTGTTCGTCGGTCGTTGGTCTATGCAAAAGGGTGTCGATCTCATCGCCGACGTGTTCCCCTCGGTTCTCAAGAATTACCCCAAGGTTCAGCTCATCGCCATCGGTCCCGTCATCGATCTGTACGGCCGTTTTGCGGCCATCAAGCTGCAGAAGATCATGGAACTGTTCCCCGGCCGCGTCTACTCCAAGCCCGAGTTCACTGCTCTCCCGCCTTTCATCTTCTCCGGTGCTGAGTTCGCTCTGATTCCGTCCCGTGACGAGCCCTTCGGTCTGGTCGCTGTCGAGTTCGGTCGTAAGGGTGCTCTTGGTGTCGGTGCGCGTGTCGGTGGTCTGGGTCAGATGCCTGGTTGGTGGTTCACTGTCGAATCGATGACTCCCAAGCATTTGATCCGCCAGTTCAAGTCTGCCATTCACGACGCTCTCGCCTCCGACACCGCGACCAGGGCCCAGATGCGTGCTCGTTCGGCCAAGCAGCGTTTCCCCGTCGCCCAGTGGGTCGAGGATTTGGAGACTCTCCAGTCGACGTGTATCAAGATCAACCACGAGAACGCTGGCAAGCACAGGGGCCTTGGTCTCTCCTCGCCTTCTATGCTCAGTCTCTTCGGCAAGTCTCCCAAGCTCTCGCCCAATGCCTCGCAAGTTTCGTTCGGCATGGGCACGCCAACTGGCTCCCGTCCCGTCTCGGCCGCTCACCTGTCCGTTCCTCCGCACTCGCCTGGCCAAGCTTCTCCTCGTCCCGACGACATCTACTCGCCCGCACTCAACTCTCCCGCCTCGTCTCCCGGCCAGAACGACGTTCTGCTGCCCCCTCCCCCGCTTTTGGGCGCCAACCTCGTTGGTGGTGGTTACGACAGAGGAAGTGTGGCAAGTTTCAACACCACCTTCAGCAACTCGTCGGTTCTCAGTTTGGACACGGTTGTGGGTTCGCGGCACGACATGGCTCTTCAAAAGGTTGACCCGTCTTTCACCGACGCCAATGGCTACTTCTCGAGGGAATTCGAGCAAAAGCTGGAGAAGCTCAACCCGAGCACATCGGAGAATCAGCTGTGCATTGAGGACATCCTGATCAAGAGCGAGAAGAAGTGGCACAACACTTACCGCGATGCCAAGCTGGGCAAGACGCTGGACGATAGCTCTATGCTCTCGCTCGGCCTTCCCAACACGCGCCCTTCGAGTCCCGCTCCTTCTGCTCTCAGATCGGCCAGTGGCAGAGACAGCCCCTTCGGCGGCCGCGATACCATGACCGAGATGGACGACGCCAGCGGCAGCTACTCTTCGTACGACGACATGCACCCGCTGGGCAATGGCTACGACACGCCGACGGGAATCAAGAAGTTCATGATGATCAAGCTTGGCGATTGGCCCATCTACTCGCTCTTCCTGGCCCTTGGTCAGACCATCGCGGCAAACTCGTACCAGGTGTCTCTGCTTTCCGGTGAAATTGGTCAGTCGGCCACTACTCTGTACATCATCGCGACCATTTTCGCCGTCTCTTCGCTGGTGTGGTGGTACCTGTTCAGAAGGATCAAGTCTTACTACGTCCTCTCTCTGCCCTTTGTTTTGTACGGCGCGGCTTTCTTCTGCGTTGGCGTTGCTCCTTTCGCCACTTCGACGATTGGAAAGACGTGGGCGCAGCGTGTGGGCTCGGGTCTCTACTCGGTCGCATCTGCCAGTGGTTCCATCTACTTTGCCCAGAACTTTGGTGACGAAGGTAAGCAATACATGCACTCTAACCTTTCAGACAGGACTAACCGTTTCTATAGGTGGTGCTCCCATCAAGACCTGGATTCTCCGCGCCTGTCTCGTTCAGGGTACCCAGCAGATCTACATCAGTGCCCTCTGGTACTGGGGATCTGCCCTCACTCAGCTTTCGGACTCGGGTGTCGAGACGCGAACATCTACCCCCACGGCCGTCATTGCCGGTGTCTGTCTTCCGCTGGCCGTTATCTTGTGGGCTATCGCTGCCATCGTCTACCTTGGACTTCCCAACTACTACCGCCAGATCCCCGGTGATGTGCCTGACTTCTACCGCTCCCTGTACCGCCGTAAGATCATCATGTGGTTCTTTATCACCGTCTTCGTCCAGAACTACTGGCTCGCTGCGCCTTACGGCCGCAACTGGCGCTTCCTCTGGACGACCAACCACGCCAGCGCTTGGCAGATCGCCATCCTCGTCATCTTCTTCTTCATCATCCTCTGGGCCGCCGCCTTCTGGTACCTCGGCCGCCTCTCCAAGTCGCACTCGTGGATCCTCCCCATGTTTGCCATCGGTGTCGGCGCCCCCCGCTGGGCGCAGATGCTCTGGGGTGTTTCGGGCATCGCCAACTACATGCCCTGGATCGGCAACCAGACGGCCTCGGCCCTCGTCGCGCGCGCCCTGTGGCTGTGGCTCGGCGTTCTGGACGCCCTTCAGGGTGTCGGCTTCGGTATGATGCTGCTGCAGACGATGACGCGTTTCCACAACACCTTCTCCCTCATCGCCGCCCAGTTCATCGGTTCGGTAGCGACTATCCTCGGCCGCGCGACGGCGCCGGATCGTCTCGGCCCTGGACCCGTTTTCCCCAACTTCGCCGTTGTCGGTGCCTCGGGTTTGGCGAACGCCAGCTTTTGGATTTGCTTGTTGATGCAGCTCGGCATCTGCGTCGGCTTCGCGACCTTCTTCAGAAAGGAGCAGCTCATGAAGCCGTAAAAAAAGATCATCACCTTATACCACCATATTATGCGACGCAACGCACGCGATTTTGTCACGGCCATGGCACAAGATTTTTTCCTTATTTTTGTCGAGTTTTTGAGCATCTCTCAAAGAAGCATTGCGGTTTTTGGAATTTTTGTTTTTTGTTTTTTTCTAACGGTTCGAAACAACATCCGATACCTTGTACATAGACCTCTCTACATCCGAGAGCGACCGATTCGACCATCCATCAATCAGTCGACAGCCTACCATCTAGAACAAAAAAGGTTTATATATAATGAGGGCGGAACTAACTATTTACGGAGAGGGTTTTGTCACACACATATATCATCCGGCTTGGTGTTTGTTTTTTTGTGAAGAGAGATAATCGTTTTTTGTTTTTTGTTTAGCATTTGGGTTTTTTATTGACGAGGAACAACAACAACCACAAGAGTTTTATACATATCTGTATAGACAACTTTGTTTTTTAGCAAGCATTGCTGTCTATAAAAATCGAGATACCCTCTATTCTTCTCTTCGCTTTTGAATTTCTTTCTGTCTGCTTTGCCCTTTTGAAGTGATGTTCTGCTTCTTGCTTTCAGTTGATGTGGTTGTTGATGAAGCGCGTGAGGGACTTTGAGCGTTTTTGTTGAAATGTATTGATGTTGGGGGTGTTGGGGTTCGCCTACGTCACGTGATGTGATGTGACTTTTCTGCAGTTGAAGCGCGTCGTCACCTCGCAGCGCAGGGGGGTGGCCCCTTGGGCGCTTGCTGCTGTTTTTCATTCTGAATTAAGAAAAAAAAAACTCTTTTCAAAACACATTATTCAATGCCGTCGACTGCTCGATCTGAAGACTACTTCCTATCGTGAACGTGTGTGGCGCGTGCGTCGTCATCGCCGTCGCCAGCGTCGTCGTCATCGTTATCGCCGTATCTTTGGTCCAGACCTGCCCATTATGGATAGCGTGGATGGCTGCATGCGGCTGTCGTGGTACCGTCAAGGTTGTTCCTCGCTCGATTTAAGACATGCATGGTGGATGGGCTGGTGATAGTGAGTGGAGTGAGGTGAATGTGGGATAAATATAGTGATGGTGGATTGTTCAATTTTTTTTTCTGCACGCTAACAAAGCGGGTTGCGTAGTTGAAGAGGGATCTGGGCTGGGGTGGGGAGGGCGAGGAAGGGTGGATTGGCCAGACAAGCATCCCAGTTCGGCACCTTGCATGTCTTCTCTCATGATCGATCATGGTATCTTTTTTTAGCCAAGCGCCGGGTGCGAAGGGTTGAGACATTGATGCTGTATTTGTGCGCAGCCGCGTGTTCGGTGGGCGGCAGAGAGAATGCCATCGAATTGGCTGTTTGCTGGCTGCTGTGAGGCTTTTTGGAGGATTATGTATTCTACCAGGAAGAGGCCGCCTTTCAGGGTCGTCACGGGTACCTTTGTTCGCCTCCATCTACGAGGGTCAACGTTATCGATTCCAGAATGCTCCTATTGGGCGCTGGGAAGACCACGGACGTGCAATGGCTTCCAGGCCCGCGCAGCGATGGGAAAGCTTTTATTATGCTGGTGGGAAGGTCGGAGTACATTGCGCTAGATGGTACGCCTTCTCTTGACTAGAGTTTTAAAGTAGTGGCGTAAAGCGTTGCGAATTGACACGAATATGATGATGAGATCTGCTCTGGAGCCATTGTTAGTGGTAGATCGAAGTGTCTGCAGAAATGTCGTACCTCTATATTAGTTTTCAGTACGCATTGAGTGCTTGGTATAATGTTCGAGTTATTTACGCCCACGACAATCGTCGGAGCTCCGCGTTCAAATGATGTTGGCTTGTTTGGTGGCCGTTTCAAATAACATATACTTCTACTGCCCATATACATATGTCGTGCCTAACGAAGAATCTGATTAAGACATTGTTAGCTTTGTTGTAGGGTCCGCTATTCTTTGTATTACCCTCCCGCTGAGACATCCCTGTATGCTCGGCCCAAGACAGTAATTTCTTCCCGAAATGTCCGAGGTTACTGTGCATCTACATGCATACCTCAATATTCAGCATTTCAGTCCTAATTGGTATGATTCGGATGGTGAACTCCAATGACTTTTACAATAGCCAACCATCAGCACCCACGTTTCTACAAAAGGAAACCGGGATGTCATCGTCGGACACACAGTTATGCTAATAAGCCAGAGCAGGAATGTCATGATGACTATCTTGCCGCAAGTTTGAAGTGGCTGTGGGGAACGGCGGGGCGGCCATTCTGTGTACCCTGTAATTCTTCGTCGGTTGCCTCAAATGCACGACATATGTTCCGTGTTTCGATAATGACGAATGCTAAGAATGCCAATGTAGGCCTTTACGCTAGGCATCAATTTCTAATCTATTTGTAACGCTGTGATCAGGAGATCCTCTAAGAATTGAGCTCAACATTGGGCCGTTTCTACCTTCGCCGTCCCGTAAGGGTGGCCTCCACGCGAGGGTCTCTGTACGGGGTCCCTGTAAGACCCACGGGAGCGAGCCGCTTTCCACACATGCTCGGATGTTTCAAGCAGCTGGTCAGAGCTGCCGCTCAATTACCAAAGTAGAATGTGTTAAGAGAGTCTACCTATCATATCGTCCGTATATCAGTAATTCTCTATCCTACAACCCTGCTATTCTCCGCGCCAAGCAGTAAGCCAAGCAGCTCTCGTCTGTAAGCCCTTTATATCTCACGAACATGAAAAGTGCTAGTTCCAAGACGCCACGACGATACCCTGGTGCTGCGCCGCAATATCATCTGATTATGCCTAAAAATGAGGATTAGGCAGCACACGGGGACCCAAGCACCCCAATGCGGCTCAAGCATCATTCGTTGGATGTCGGTGCAACTGTGTACTATATTAACGGATGAACAGAACGGGTTCATCCATTTTGTTCAAGCAACAGACCAGTTGATGCCACCAGCCGACCAAAAGCATGGTTTCTACAATCGAACCTTTGCTCTTTGAGCTGAATACCGCAGTTGGCCAGGCGAAGGATGGCACCCTTCCGGAACAAGCCAGAATGGAAGCGTTGCAGGCCGCAACCAAGCTTGCCGCCGTGCTCGAGACGCCGGAGGATGCTCTGCTGAAGATTGCGTACAGTGTAGATTTCTCCCCTCTCAATTACGGAGCCATATCTGACAAAATGTCCAGCCGGCGATATGCATGGCCATCCGATGCGGTTTTCAGATGGGCATTGTCTCCGTGCTCTCCGAGAAAGAAGAGACGTCGGCAGAGGAACTTGCGAGCAGGTCTGGCGCCAATGAGGTGTTGATCAGTATGTCCATCGGCCTCACTCTTCAAGCAGATGCTATAGCTGATACATCTTAAAGGACGACTTCTGCGCCCGCTCACAGCTGCGGGCCACGTCGCTAAGAAAGGCCCCAGCATTTACGGTCCCACCGCCATCTACAGGCAGCTGCACCAGCTGGTGACAGAGGGAATGGTGAAGTTCATGTAAGCCACACGCAAAGGTATCCCACCCAAGCATTTTTCAAGACTAACGAACATGCTCGGGAATAAGTTGGGACCTCGGCATGTCCTCCATCACCGCCGCACCCCACTGGCACCTCAATCCCACCGACGCGACCAACGGGCCCTTCCAAGCCGGCCACAAGACGGACCTGGACATGTTCGGCTTCGCCCTCGCCAACAAGGAGAGGTTCTGGGATGACATAAATACCTTTTTCGAGGGCGACCGCGGCAGCCGGCCCCATTGGGGTGAGTGGTTTCCGGTTGAAGACAAACTACTCGATAATAATCTTCTGAGGCCTGATGCTCCGATAATCGTCGATGTTGGTGGGGGCCGCGGCCACGATATCGCTGGATTCAGGAAGCACTTCTCAGACCTGCCAGGGCGGCTTGTGTTGCAGGATCAGCAGCCGGTGCTGGATAGCATCGTGGAGCTGAATACGAAGATTGAGAAGCGTGCGTTGGATTTCTTCAACGAGGCGCCTGTGCCAGGTATGGCTTCTGTCTTTCCGTCGTGAAGTGAGTTGACTTACTCACGTTTTTGCTTTTAGGCACGCGGATATACTTCCTCAAGTTCATCATGCATGATTGGTCATCGAGGAGTTCATCCTCCCGGACGAAGGATGTTCTCTGCTGCCGGCTGAATGGGATTTGATGATGATGATTTATCTGTGCGGAATGGAGAGAACAAATACGCATTGGGAGATTTTGCTTGAGAAGGCCGACCTGGTCATCGAAGGGCTCTACCATCCGCCAGGAAGTGGCCAGGGCATCATTGTTGCTAAGCTGAAGCAGAGTCACCTGAATTTGTAGCATACGAGAAAGGATTGCGTTGAACATAACATTGATTTCTCAAAGAGGTAAATATGAAACAGTCTAAAGCTTTCTTCATCGAAAGTGTCGCTGAATGCCTATACATCATACGACTGACCGCAAGCCTATGTGTCTCGAAGGGACCATATCCACTTGCTCAGTCTCCACAAGACCTGTTCGACCAAGAAGCTCTATGCATGTCTCTAAAAGTTCCTGTCTTGCACATGTCCTCGATTGCTCCCAAGACCGCGCAACCTCGTAGGCAAACTGTAAAGTCTCTGTAGTACAATATCCACTGTCGACAAATAGCTTCACGGCATTCCACTTGCTTTGAATGATCGCTCGCAATAGTGGAGTGTCCCCGAAGATGTCTTTGAAGTTGACTGCAGCCTTAGCTGCGTGGATGTTCATCTGTAACACTTTTAAATCAACCCCATCAACCGCGTTGAAAAGTGCTGTCTTGCCGAGGCGGTCCTGCAATGTTGCATCTGTC
Source organism: Lasiodiplodia theobromae (assembly GCF_012971845.1). Classification (NCBI taxonomy): domain Eukaryota; kingdom Fungi; phylum Ascomycota; class Dothideomycetes; order Botryosphaeriales; family Botryosphaeriaceae; genus Lasiodiplodia; species Lasiodiplodia theobromae. Next base: position 311,141 of record NW_023336517.1, on the reverse strand, counting down.
TTTGGATGCTGTAAAAGGCTTTTCACGATTTGCTCTTGGCAGATATGAGAGCTATTGGCTTTGTGAAGTGGTGTGTTGCCAACCAGATCCTGCACATTTGGATTGATGACGGGGGATTGCAACAACTCGTGGACGACAGAGGCGTGTCCTGCAAAGATTGCGCGATCCAGTGCTGAACCTGATGCATATTGCAGATTGACGTTGAAGTATCCATCGATGAATACGTTTTGACCTCTCCATATCCTGGTATTAAGTGGCAGGATATAGCCTGGCGTATGGGATAGGAATTGATGTTGGCCGAAGTTACTTTGAACTACCGACTTGACTATACCAGCAATACCCTTTTCAGAAGCCCAGTGGAGAATGTCGTGGTAGACAAGAGCCCTAGGAGGATGGGTATTTATACCAAAAAATGTCTCCATGAAAGGCTGTCTTCGCAAGGCGATGGCCAAGTTCTTAAGGCTGGATTTATTGTACGGCCAACCAATAAAGCCAACGAAGTCCAGTTGATCCATGCCTCCAGCATCAAGTTCGAGAAGATGGTTTTCCAGGAACTCGGCAACATAAGGGTGAAGAGCATTGCTGGCCGTGGCTGTGGCCGTGGCCATGATCGCTCCCTGATTAAATATGCTCGGAAGTTTGGCCTGATCACCGAAATCATCCATCATCACGTAACGAAGACATGACCGCGTGATGAAGTAATTCGACTTTCCTCTGGAGAATTCGTGTCTGTCTCCTTCCAGGGTTTGCAGCCCAGTCTGCAAAAGGTATTCTCGGACTGTTTGGTGTATCAACTGCACTTTCGAGGTCCATGTGGTCTTCCCTGAAACAGGAAATTCGGTAAGCCCCCGAGACACATCAGTGATGGTGTTCACCATATCGCTCAGCTCTTCTCTGAAGTCTGCCCGGCGACGTATGTCTCTGATAGACCTCTCTTTGGTGTCGGGAGATAGCATGATGATATACTGTAGTTCGTGGATGGTAAGAGGTCGTTCAGCGAAGCATACCCAATGGAAAAGTCGGCACGCCAATCGCATATCCTCGGGGTCTGCATCCTTGAACAAGCCATCATAAAGCTCATGAATATCTTTTGGTAGCCGACGAATTGTGTTTTGTATGTCAGCAGCTGTGCGGCCCTTCCGATGGAGACTGATTGACTGCTGAGTGACAATTTGAGCCCACTGGAAGTTCCCTCTGGCGTTGTCAATGATTGTCTTGGCTAACAACCGCCGTTTCTCCTCTCGAAGAACACGGAGCGTTGATTCTACGAAGATCGCAATATCATTCGCGTTGTTGATCTCAGTCGGGATTCTGAATCCTTCAGAGAAGAGGTTTGGGTAGTGCCTGCAGGAGACAAAAATCTTCAGAGTGGCTGCCACAGGGCCTCTAGCGGTATCTGTGAGGAATTCTCCCAAGTAGTCTCTTTCCTGGTCGTCGCATTCGTCGAGGGCATCAATAAATATGATGATGGGCCGTACGGCGGATGCTCCGCGAAGGCCTATCTTCAGGAACGAATAAAGCCATCCTAATTCCCACGTAGGATGACGACCCATTTCTTCGCATTTTTTCCAAAAGCTCAGCCAACACATGGAGAAATTTTCAAGTAGCTGGTAAGCGAGGGATCGTACCAAACCGAGGGCAGACTTTTGGATTTCGGAACCTCGACCGTGGAAGAAATGCGTGAATACAACATGTCTCGACGTGCTTTTATTCATCTTTTCGACGGCGTAGTTTGTGAGCGTGGATTTGCCAGATCCTGGATGACCTTCCAACCAAAGCAATCCATTGCTTCCCATGAGCCATGCCCTATAAAATTGATGTCGCAAGAGCCATTCGCAAGTGTGGTCTTGAGCGGGCATGATTTGGTCTTGTCTAGAAGTCCTTCCAGGAAAATCTAAGGATGACAAACGAACTGGAGAAAGTCAGCGAAAATTGTCATCCTAGGCCGCATTGAAGAATTATGTAGAAAGCACTCACATTTCTGCTCATCAGTTAGATACATGTGACGTTTCCCTGGTTTTAAGATGTTATCAAAATGATTCTATCTCAAATGGTTTGAAGACTAACCGTCCAGGAAAGACTGAAGACGCGGCAGAACGTGGTCTATGTATACAGGGTCACTACGGCTGCGGAACTTCACAAGTTCCGAGTGATCTCGATTAATCGGTTGAACGAAGTGGTCATCCTTCTCCCAGGGGCGCCCGTTGGTTGCTGAGAATCTGTCTACCAATTTGGTAGCTGGCCCAGACATCTCCCATTTGCCATCAGCTCTTTTGACAGCAGTCTTAGATGTACATGTCTCATAATAGGAGATTATCTCCAAATCATGGAAGATGAATCCTGATCGGGCGCTGTTGAATGCTTCCGACCATTGCTTGGCTTGCCGTCGGAGGTCCGTAGTGTCGGGACCAAGTGAGCGGAGGAAGCTTTCGTTTGCTTGTCCCTCGACCATGGGAACTAGGGATTTGATGTCCATTCCATTATTGGGTGTCCCAAAGAAAAGTATAGCTTTTATCGATTTCAAGAGAGCTTTGTCATCCTCCTTTGGATTGGTAGACATTTGACACAAGGCCTGGAAGAAGTCAGTATTCGAAAAGACTAGCTCATGCATAATTAATCACACCTCTTTAACGATTAAGCCACCAAGGCTGTGGGCTAAAAGTATGAGGGGCCTCATCAAGCCGCTCTGCGCTCAGTTAGCCAAATAAAAGCCGGTATACGTCAACCATATGGATGTAGGTACCTTTAAATTCTCCCTCAACAATGACTTGAGGGCATCCTTGAAAGCCATCCCAAGATCTTCGAGGCTCTGAAAAGAAGTACTGGCTTGCAGCCCTGTGTCGTATCCGTAGATGAACACTCGGGAATCTGGTACGGAAACGGGAAGATCATCACGAAGCCACATGAAGTCCCCGCCTCTGCGCTTGAATGACCCGAAAGCATGGCCACCCAGCCCAGACAAGGCGATAAAGCTGAAATTGTTAACAGTTTTCCGATCAAACCACAGGAGTTCATACCTGCAGATATACTCCGGGCTCGTCCCGGAGTGCAGAGGCGTAAATCCGTGGAAATGAGTATCGAGATACAAGGAGAGTCCCTCAGCCGTATCGTCAAACTCTTGAAGCGATGGGCTGATTTGAGAGATCTTTGCCGGTATCCGTGAGAAATTCAACGTTGCGACAAGTGCCTGCCTCACAGGGTGATCGGTGAGCGACTTGACGATTATCGTCGCATCGGGCGTTACGCCGAACGCCTTCCGGACGAGATGCTCAACCCTTGTTTCGTCGATCTGTGACTTGTCCCAGTCGCGCTTTCCCAGTATGTGTAGCCTAAATACCGTCTCGCTGGAGAGGTTGTGTCTACCTCTCAGCTGGTCGGCTGCACGAGGCTGGGAGTCAGCTGAAGACGGTGGCAACTCGGAGCCGAAATAGCCATAGCCAGTACTGCTGCTGGCCATGCCTATCAGGAGTTGGTCGGGCCCCAGAAGCAACAAGAGGTGCGCGTATCCGGCGTGAAGAGGGTTAGGCGGTGATGGAAAAGATGATGGAGGCTGACGCTGAACTCGTTCGGCTGCCAGTGTCGGCGAGGTCAGCTGATGCAGCCACCCCTGTAGGCACTCACGAATGAGGCTGCTCCTCAGATCTTTCTTGTACTACAGCTGCATACATTTGTTTCATTGGCCAATCCGCACGTGACAATGGGGCCCTTTTGCTTCCGGACCGATCTAGTCGCGTAGTAGAGATATTGGCCTACAGAAGCAAATTTGTCCATCGAGGATAGAAACGGCCTATATGATTACAAAACCACGTTTCTCAATCTCATTTTGCGCTCCCATATGCCAATAGCTTCACCGTTCATGATGCAATCGACATAGCATTCCCCGACAAGTGTGCATATCTCTCCGAACTGTTGCAAATCGGAAAATTAAATCAAAGGTATGAAGATATCATTTCATTTCCGCGAAGCAGCTGGGCCATATTCAAATTACCGCCCACGGGAAACGAAAAGCACAGGCAAGCCTTTACTCCTGTGAAATTCTTTGTAGCTACTTGCTTTTCATTTTGTCCGTGACGAAGAATTGCAATCATTCGTCTTTTCTAGACGATTTTCGAGAGGAAATGAAGTGGGAAAAAGAGGATTTTTATCCTGTATCAAACAGATTGAATACTCACGCAAATACCATAGGTAGTTGTCTGTAGTGAAGGTCCTTCGATATCCACCCTAGTAGTATAGCTACGAGGAAATATTTCATCGAAACCCATCTCAGTTTGAAAATATCCTTTCAAATCGATGTTACTGGATTTGTGCTGAAGATGTTGCGATTATTATCTTGGCTATCTACGTCATCGAAATTGTCTTAGTCGTGTGAGTCGTCTGAGTCGTCACTCCCGTGGAAAATATCCATATCACCGCCCGGCCAGAATTTCCAGCCTTAAATCTCATAAGATGCAGTATTGAATCAGGGACACGAAATTTATATTGTATAAGTAGAGTGTATTAATAATAAAAAGTAGTTTTGAGTACGGAGATAGCTCTTGTGGCTACTATTGCCGAGCGGACCCTGTTGACTTATCGAAATTACAACTTTAAGCAGCGTCGTCCTGTGCTATAGGCTGTTCCTCATCCAATTGAACATGACGGCTCTACACGAGAAGTTTGTTTTAGATATAAAGTCTGCATCTGCATGTGCAAGATTCCTTAGTTAAGTGACGTCATGTGTATTTGCTCTTCTATAGCGCCGTTAAACGGTAGAAGGGCAGAATTAGCCACCATGCTCAGCTCCACCACATCTCTTCTTAAGGGTAAGAGTTAGGGAGAGTAATCTGCTAGCACGACACATTGTTGGTCAGTCAATATTACGAAGTTGGAGTGGCGTCGGATAGTTTGGAGCTAATGTAGTGTGTTTGAATTTCTTCTAGACTAATCGCCCGTTTGCACTAAGCTTCTCACATGCTAGCGACTCCACGACTCGCCCCAGATATCTCTACTTTGTATTATTTGGTATAGTGTCGTAGATATTAGAAGACTGAATATGTAGGTGGAATAAGGATTATACACACATGCCTTTATCTATTCTTATTTTTCAATTGTTTCTCGGAACATGGGTCTATCGGCTGTGAGAAGCTTTGTAATAGAGCTTAACCTTTGTTAGTGTACCAGCTCCTCCTTTGCAAAAACTTGATTTAAGGCATACACGGAAACTCGTAATTCGTTTTCATTCGCGTACCTACCCCCCTTCTCGTAACGCCACCTGCGGCTACATTAGAAGAGTGATAGTGGTGATGTGGAGAAGAGGTCGCCGGCCTGATATAACGAAGCGCCAGACAATATATCACGGCACTTACTGCTCAAGATGATTAGTTCAGCCTTTGCTGTAAGCCTACGTCGACCTGCGCTCTCGCAAACAAGTAATCTACTTCCTGAACCATGCATACAGCCCTCCTCATCGCTTCGCTTCTGTTCCAAGCAACGTTCACCACCTCCGCAGCCCGCGGACCCCGCCTAAACCCCCTCCAAGGCGCCGGCTCCATCGCCAACTTCGGGAGCAAGCTAAGCAACAACCGCAAACCCACATCCATCTCAGCGCCATCTCTCAGCATCCCCTCCGGCTCGTCACCCATCACACCGCCGCCCCAAACCGCAGCCTCCTCCATCCTCGCCGCACCATCCTCGGCCTGGGATCCCGCAGGCAAGGACCTCGCGGAAGAGCTGTCCGATCTTTTCCTCGGCAGCGACTCCTCCTCCTCCTCCTCATCCTCTTCCGCGGCCGCATCATCAGGCGCCAACACGGCATCCTGCGACGACCTCTGCACCACCTGCGCCTCCGCCCTCGAAACCTTCTCCCTCTGCGCCAGCGTCAGCGGCGACGCGTTCGTCTCCGGCGACGCTGACGAGGTCGCGACGTGCCTGTGCAACGACTGGATCGCCGACGTGCAGACGTATTCGTGGGTCGGCCCGCAGTTCGACGCGCCGTATGCGTCGTGCGTGCAGCACGTGCGGACGGAGGCGGGGGTGGCTAGTGATGTCGTGAGTTCCTGGTCGGCGATGGATGGGTTTTGTTCGAAGGTGTCGGCGTCGTGGTGGGCGCAGCGCGCGATGATGCAGACGACGATGCCGGTGGAGACGGCGGGGTCGACGACGATGGCGCCGACGAGTAAGGGGAGTGGGGGGTTGGAGGTTGAGGGTGCGCTTGTAAGTGGAGTCTTTGAAACGTTGGAATAACGTCGCGGGCTAATGGAGCAAAGCTTTGGGCGGCGGTCTCGATCGCCCTGATCTGGCCAGTCTTATACAATTTCTAGCATTCCCTACAATATGATGGCTACGAAAGTGAATACGACCTATCGCTTGCAGGTCGGGTGGCAAGTTCCACCTGATTTACAGGCCCTACAATGCCATCCGTTGTCCCAACACGGTCAGGGGCAAGTGACGTCCATTCCTCCTATGAAGTCTGCAGCGCAGACAGCACTACTCCCTAGAACCTGATAGCAGTCTTGGAAGTAAAGTATTTGTATGGAAGGGTGTCTGCTGAGGCAATGTCACGTGATTTAAATACACTGCCGTTTATAATCATGCTCTATCTTGTATGTTAGTATAATCAAGCAACTTACCTATTCTAAACTCTCACTTCCGCCCAATCCTCAGCAGTTTCTTAGTCTACAATGGCTTTAGCCTCTCTGGACCCACTTGCTGTCGGTTAATATTTCCCGCAATCACAGCATTACTGACGTATTATCATTGGCCCCCACGAATATAGCGGTGAAAACTTGTTTCGATCCTAGCTATATTATCTTCTGCGCTCGCTCACGTCAACTTGCTCCCCCAGCCCCCATACAACTCGAACTTCTTCATTATTATTTATTCATCGCCTTTCGTGATTCTTGCTAATCTGGTCGAGAACCTCGGCCAGGGCTACCTTTTACTTCAAGAACACAAAACAAGGGAGACATCAACTGCGCCAATCAGCCCATGGTGACGAAGCCATATCAGAGGAAATGAGAAACACACTCGAAGAGGACCAGATCCTTTGCCCAACTTCCAATGAGCTCAAGCTGGCTGAGAACAGCACCCAACGTCAAAACTCCGTCCCACATGCGGCACCAGCAGCGGTTCCAGAGTGGTTGATTCCTATTTCTCCAACTGCGAATCTCAATGCTGCTTGCAACGAGTGCCAAGATCGAATGCTACGTGTAGCTTCAGCCGGCATAATCGATTTCTTTACCATCGAGGAAGAGTCCAACTGCACCATTTGTTGTATGCTCCGTGCCAAAGCGGATGGTACGGCAATATGGAGCTGTATCGACATGCGTCAAACGCCAGAGGAGGACGCGATTCGCGTGAAGAAATTCGCTGTAGTCGTACAGAACAGACCACGCGGCATGAGGAGTCATTATGCCATTCGCCCTCTTCAGGACGAAGTCGCGCACCTCAGTATCCATTCCAAAGATCAAGAAGCCGTGCACCCACGGGAAATTAACTTTGGAAATTTGAAGGCCAAACTGTCTTGCTGCTTGGCAGATCATGGGACGCATTGCAACACCAGGGAGAAATCGTCCATTCAAGGCTTGCACGTAATCAACTGCAAGACCCGGATGATTGAACTGGCCGAGGATCAAACGGAATATGTCGCTCTAAGTTATGTCTGGGGGAAGTATGGCGTATCCGAGAACGCTGCCATTCTCAACGAAGCCGACGCATTCGCCCAACCCCAGCCTGCCAACAAGAAAACATTCCCGAGAGAGCTACCCCGCAAACTGGACCTCACCATCGAAGATGCAATTCAAGTAACTTTGGAAATGGGATTTTCCTTCCTCTGGGTCGACAAATATTGCATCGATGAAAACAACCCCGCGGAGAAAAAACGGCACATCCGCAATATGGACTCCATTTACCAGGATGCCGCCTTCACAATCATCGCCGCAGCCGGAGACGACGCCGACTACGGCCTTCCGGGCGTGAGCACGCGCCCTCGGACCTCGCGGACGAGCTGCAGGGTCGAAAACTTCCTCGTTCTCAGCGGCGGCCTCCACAACAACAACGGCGGCACGGAGACGACGGAGTACCGGCCCAACCAGACCGACGTCCTATCGCAGTCCAAGTGGAACTCCAGAGCGTGGACGTACCAAGAAGGCTTGCTCTCGCGGAGGTGCCTCGTTTTCACCGACGAACAGGCATCCTTCGCGTGCCGGCTGATGATGGTCGCGGACGGATCGGAGACGCGGCCGACCCCGGGCTTCTCATTGGAGAAGCAGCTGCACTCGGGCTTCCTGTGGCAGGAAATCGCTGCTGTTGGAATCGGGGGTCGTCCTGCGGAGATCGCGTCCCGGATCTATGAGTATAGCCAGAGGCAGTTGACGCGGCCTGAAGACATCCTCAATGCTTTTTCGGGGATCTTGAGAGCTTTTGAGAAGATGGATCCGCCGACGTATCATTTATGGGGTGTGCCCATTCTTTCTTCAGCTCGAGGTTCCGACGACGAGGGAAGTCGCCGTACCGATGTCAACAGACCATTGTGCGATGGATTTCTTCGCGGCCTGTTGTGGAAAGCGGACAGCCCTTGCGTGCGTCGTGCCGGGTTCCCGAGCTGGTCTTGGGCTGGATTCAGTGCGACCAAGGTCGTTCTTCTGGGCCTGAATCTGGAAGTGAATGTGGAAGACAAAGGGACCGACGGCGAACCCGTCCGCCTCTACGTGGAATTGATGGATGAAACCATACGATCCTGGGCTGAGACCGAAAAACGGAGATACTTGAGATATGCTCCTTGCTCACCCTCTCGATTCCTGTGGTTGGACGCATGGACAATACAAATAAAGATAAGAGTACAGAAGGCCAAATATCCCTCTTTGGGAGGGGTAGATCGACTATTCGCTTCCTATGTGGATGACTCAAGTCGAGGGGTAGAAGTTGAGGGCTACGACGGGAACTTTCTAGACTTTGTTAAAAGTCAAGTTCGTAAACAACGTATCTTCACAAGTGTCATTTTAGGATCTCTTAGTTGGAGCGTCCTATATGCCATAGTAATCTGGAAGGTCGAAGGGATTGCCGAACGCGCGGGAATTTTCCGCGTTGACAAACTATGGGAAAGTAAGAAGATACCGATGGAGAGATTGGAGCGGCAGTTGACCAGACTGGGTTAATTTACTCGCTGGCAAAGAGTAGCCAATCTCAATTTTGTTGGATTCAAACCGAGTAAACAAGTTGATGTCGATCCAATGATACGCCGAATAAGTATATACCAATTCTGTGAAATCAAGGAAAGTGGACGAAGTTGTTCTATGTTGTTTACTACGTCCAGGTTTTAGCTTTAACTGCCCGAAAATGAAAATATCAAGTTTTGTATCAAATCTGAGATGAGACAATATTCGAAAAGTGAAAAAAAAAGGTCTCGTGGGTAGCTGAAGCGGACGTCCGGACGGGGATGTAGATTGCGTATGTGATATTTTGTATATAGCAATGAACTCGCGTTGTGCCTCGGAGGTGAGCAAAAGCAATGAAAAATGAAAATTGAACGCGTAATGAAGAGAAGCAGTAGTAAGGTTGTACAAAGAGCAACTATTAATACAAACGAAAGACCTGAGGAAAAGTTTTCTGGGACGCCAATGCCTCTCCATGCATGATCCCCGTGATGTGGCACTGTCCAACTAGTCGGTAGGAATCAGTATGCATTCCGCTCCTTCTCAAAAGAAATGGTACGTCTCCGCCATTGAAAATGCAAACTGAATCTCCAATTTTCGCTGTGCTCGGCACCATACCGCGGAGACCTTTTTCAGTAGTCACCCACAGCCTTGCGTTACCAACCACAACGTAGCACCCCAAGCCACAGGCAGCTAGCGGCTGCCTAAAGCCGACTTGGGCGAACGACACTTTCCCTCCATTCGGATGGGTAGTGGAGGAGGATCATATCACGTGTTTCACTCACGTGATCTACGCAACAACTGCTGCGGTGGGCCTTAGCTGGGCGTGGCAGCTGTCACTACTCATATCCCCGGCCCTCAGTGATAGCTACTCACCATCAATGACGTCACAAGACTTACTGCTCATAGATAGTCCGCCTGTACATTTTACTTCGTCCCCGGCAGTCGGCAGTCGGCAATTGATGGCGACGTTCGTGCTCCATGGATATTGCGGGTCTGTATTATGCCGGCCTCCGGAACACCAATTTTATTTACTTAGTTTAACTTCCCTCTGGACTCCGACCGGAACATCAATGAGATGAGCATCAAGCATTTAAAACAGCTTCAGCTCCCAACTCTAGCTGTCCCTTCAACCCACCTTACCAGACACCTTCCACCATGGCGCCCCCCACCACCACCACCAAAACAACCGTCACCTTCCTCACCACCGGCACCGTCCGCATAAAACAAACCATGTACACCCAACCCGCCACGCGCTCCGTCCTCCTCCGCCGCCTCAACAACTTCCTCTCCAACACCTGGACGCACCCGCTCCCCATCGGCGTCTTCCTCATCCACCACCCGTCCGGCCCCTTCCTCTTCGACACGGGCGAATCCCCCTGCTGCAACGACCCGGGCTACTTCCCCGCGTGGAACATCCCGACGCGCACGTGGACGCAGACGGACATCACGCCCGCCGACGGCATCGTCTCGCAGCTGCGCAAGCACGGCGTCGAGCCGAGTGAGCTGCAGGGAGTGGTGCTGAGCCACCTGCATCGCGACCATGCGGGCGGCTTGGAAGAGTTGGCAAGGGTGGCGCCGGATGTGCCGATCTATGTGAGCGAGGAGCACTGGAAGGCGTTTGGGATGTACCCGTTTCACGCGAGCATGGAGGGCTGCGCGCCGGAGCATTGGCCGGAGGGGTTTGCGCCAAGGCTGCTGGAGGTGAAGGAGCACCGTGTGGGCCCGTGGGAGAGGTCGTGTCCGCTGACGGAGGATGGGAAGGTCGTGGTGGTTGATACGCCGGGGCATGTGCCGGGGCATGTGTCGATGGTGGTGCGGGGGGATAATGAGGATGGGAGCACGACGGCGTATTTTTTGACGGGCGACGCGACGTATGGGATTGAGTTGCTGGAGGCGGAGGAGGTTGATGGGGTGAATGATGATCCTCTTCGTGCTCTGGCGAGTGTGAGGTTGATCAAGGAGTTTGCAAGGCAGGAAGATGTTGTGGTGTTGCCGAGTCATGATGTCGAGACGCCGCGGCTGCTGGCGGAAAGGGTATTGTATAAGCCAAAAAACAGAGAAGGAGAAGCGAAAATGTAGAGTGGAAATCAACACTGTCAGACATCATCATTACTCATGTTCATTGCCGCGTGTATTTGCCGTGTTTTATGCTTTTTCTCAACACCAAGTATTATGTACTGTTTTATCTCACCACAGTAACATCACTCACTCATGATACTTGGTGAGATCATTCAAAACAAGTCGTGTATATAAACAGGTAGTTTTACTGCTGCACCATGAGAATAGCAGTGTTCAATTCAATTCATTTGCACTGTTCATCAAACACGTAAACGATTTATTGTTTGCAATCTTGGCCTTTCTCCTCCTATGTGTCACATTTGTGTTCAGCATGATCTACAACTTCGCCACTTCTCCCCACTTCTCCCACACCACGATCGCTTTCGTCGGCGTGCCGTCCTATTGTCGACCTCATTAGCCATCCAGTCACTTTATTATGGATTCTGAATGCGTACCGGAAGCAGAAATTCCTGCACTGGCCTCAAGACCAACAGAGTCTTTCCACCGCTCTGCTTCACCTCCCACTGCCGCACCTGCGGCTTCCCGACCCAGCTAGGATCGAGGGCAATTTCCACGTCCGTGCTGAGAAGACTCTTCCCGTTCTCTTCGTATACGCGGTACGGGCCGCAGTACGTTGTCATCGGCCGCGCGACGCCGGCGATGTCTTGTTCGGACGCTAGAAACCAGGTCGGAGAAGCCCAGCCTTCGAACGCTTCCGGGTTGGTCAGTGTGCAGCTCATGTAGCCGTCGGATTTAAACATGATGCGGCCGAGCGGCGAGGTTCCAAGGGGATGGAAGATGGGCTGGCTGCTGGCATCGCTGGTGAGGTGGAGAGCGAAGGACTTGAGCGTCCAGGTGCCGATCAGTTGGCTGTTGTCAGACATGGTTAATATTGTAGTGGAGGATCAGTTTGAGTGTGCAAAGCAACTTTCTCATGATGTTCTTTGAAGCTTTTGTATACCCAAAAGAGTAGCTGTCCTCGGTAAATCATTTTTCGGCAGTCGGCATTACTCCACCTCAATGCTCGGCAAACGGGAAATGAAGGTTGCGCAATCGGAGGTTTGAATCGTCCCGAGCCTCCACAAATGGCATTGCATCGACGCCGACCGGATAGACTTTCGACCGTGGTGTAGTCTACTCAAAGGGGTATCACGGTGCAATTGATGCGGCCGGTCTTGAACTTTAAAGAATATAGATTGCACTATAATCCAAGTTGAGACTCACAAAGTCAAACATTCGTCTTGTGATCATTGAAGTTTAAGCTAAAATCCCTCCGTCGAACATGTCCAAGCTCGTCGTCGTCGTTGGAGCCACCGGTGGTCAAGGCGGAGGAGTGGTGTCGGCATTCCTCGAGGACCCCACGTTCAAAGTCCGCGGCATCACCAGAAATGTCGACAGCAGCAAGGCCAAAGGACTCACTGCAAGGGGGGTTGAGATGGTCCAAGCAGACATCAACGACCAAGCCAGCCTCGACCGAGCTTTCCAAGGCGCCCACATCATCTTCGCCGTCACCGATTACTACGAACATTTCTTCAAGCACGGCAAGGATGTTGCCATGGAGACCGAAACACAATACGGCACGAACCTGGCCAAAGCTGCGGCCAAGGTCCCAACGCTCGAGCGGTACATCTGGAGCACGCTGCCCCTGACTAGCGCCCTCTCGCAGGGCAAGGCCGTCGTGCCGCACTTCGAAGGAAAAGGCCGCGTCGACGCTTTCATCAAGCACAACCTGCCCGAGCTCTACAAGAAAACAGTGTTCTGCATCTTCACCATCTTTGCGGAAAACCTGACCGCGTACCCGATTTTCAAGCCTGTGTGGCTGGTAGGTGTTCTCTGATGTCCTCTACCTCTTGCCGAGAAGAAACTTACTAAGAACATACAACAGGAGTCGGCGCAGAAATGGATCCAGTTCTACCCAACAAGCCCCGACGCTCCGTACGCGTCCGTGGGCGACCACCGCACGAACACAGGCGTCTTCGTCCGATCGATTGTCCGCAACCCTCCTCCCCAGCTGGGAACATACGTAAAGTGTGGTGTTGAAGAGTTGACTCTCGAGTCGATGCTGGCGCTCTGGGGTCGTGCCAGTGGAAAGGCGCCCACCCCTGGATCCACGAAGGTCGTGCAGGTCTCGGTCAAACAGTATGTGGAGTTGTTCGGGGCGATGGGAGAAGAGCAGGCCAGCCAGTGGGTTTTCTTCGAGTGGATGAAGGAGGCTGGGGTTAGCACGATTCCTGGAGTGACGATGATGGACGTGCAGGAGCTGATGTCGGATGAGGAGAAGCGGAAGCTGGTTGGCACGGAGCAGGCGTTGCGGGGGATGGATTGGACGGATTTTTAGTTGGGCTAAGGTTTCGGCGACTGGACTTACTATACAAATGCGAATGAATCAGTGATCCAGGTTTAAGCACACATGGTGCCGGGAGATCTGCACGGGGGTAATGAGCCGTCGGCGTTCGGCAATGGGCCGCCTTCGGCACTCGGCACTCCCTCGGCTGCGGACCTCTGCGGAAAGTCTCTTTGGCCGTGCTCGTCATCTTCGACGACCATCTGAGAGTGCCTTCGCCGAAATAGCCCCCAAGACGCATCGGCGACGAGACCCACATCAACCTGAGTGTACTACCGAGGATGCCTGTCAGCCACACAGACAACAGGAACAGAGCTCGAGTGGTCTGCACCATCTGTCATGAGCGCAAGGTAAGCTTATTGAGCATGCTACTGCCACGGTCTCACATCGATAGGTCCGGTGCGACCTGCAGCAACAGCCCAGCGGAAGTTGTAGAAACTGCCAGAAAACGGGAGCACAATGCCGGTATGTGAAGACTAGCTTGTAGACCCTGCAGATTAGCGCTCACGATCCACGTGGAGGCTCCACATCGGCTCCCGGCGACGAAGAGTGGATGCAAGACGATCAAGCACGGGGATCCAAGCCGAAGTGGCACATGATCCCGTTGAGCCCTTACCAGCCAGCGCCCAAGCCTTGGTGTCACCCGAGGAATCTCTTCCTCCCAGTGAAATCCAGAGTGGCTACATCGGGGATCGCTCGGTCCTAGCCTACCCTCCTACTCCCACACAAATCCATCCAAATGATGGCCTCATACCCGGCGAGGCGGATCTGTCTCTCAGCTCCACCAAAGCGCGGGAGCCCCCACCAAGAGTCGTCGCAGAAGCACTAGTCGATTTCTTCTTCCACGAACTTAGCCCCTTCATGCCGGTAGTAGACCGCGGAGAGCTAGAGCTCCGCGACGCACCACTGCTGCTTCGGCAATCGGTCTACTTCGCCGGCAGCATGATGCGGAGATCAACAGCAGGCCACCACTCAGCCCCCTCGACGCAGGCTCTGTACATCAAGGTCAAGACTTTACTTTTTCTAGATATGGAAAAGGATCCGCTAGTGGTTCTCCGCGCCGTGGCCCTGCTCGGCAGCTGGAGCTCGCACCCACCGCAGGCCATCAGCCTCGAGTGCCCGTGGCAGTGGAACGGCACGGCCATCCGGCTCGCGCTGCAGCTGGGGCTGCACCGGGAAGCCACCTACACCGACAGCGAGAGGCACAAGCGGAGCCGCCGCGTTATGTGGTTTCTTTTCGTAAGTGCTTTCCTCGCCGACAACCATCCGGCTAGCCAATCAACTGAAACCTCCCCCTTTCCAGAACAACGAGACGTTGCAATCAATCTGCTATGCCCGCCCGTCCATGCTGCGGCTGCAAGACCTAGACATCCGGCATCTTGAACCCAATGACTTCCCCGAAGGGGACAGCATCTCGGCTATGGTGTTTTGCGCCATGACACGTCTCTGCACCGAACTCAGCCACATCGAGGCCCTCAGCGCCCAGCGCCGCCCGGCCGCCCCCGCCGATATCCTGGCCCGTGTCTCGGCACTGCGCGCCTGGATCGCCGCGCTACCGCCAGCCCTCCGCCTGTTCGACGAGCATGACAACCGGCGGCGTCGCCCGTGGAGCCGTCTCGTTGCCGAATGCCACATCTTCTACTTCGTCGCCGTCATCCTAGTCTGCCTGCTACCCGGGCCACACCGGCAATCACTGACCTTCTGCACGGCGTCGATAGTTGCGTCGTCCTGCATCGCGCGGCTGTACGAGGAGATTCTGTGCCACGAGGAAGTGCATTGTCTGTTGCCTATCCACGGCTGGACCACGCTCCTCGCCGCAGTGCCGCAAATCTACTGCGGCGTCAAATACCCAAACCTGGCCTCCGTATGCGCCGAGGAGCTAGACATCAGCGCTGCTGTGCTGGAACAGATGCGGGATAAGTACGAGTCCGCGGCCGTCGTGCTGACGAAGGTCGATGCTCTGCGGCGGACGGACGCGGCAGCGGCAGCGGGGTGGCTGAATCAGCCGCTGTCGTCTTCATCCTCGTCGCCGCCGAGGGCCAATGGTAGCAGCAGCAGCAACCAAACAGGGGGGGACCAATCCTGGCGTGAAACGGAAGGGCTTGCGGATGCTGTAGCCGGACTCTTCCCGTTCCCCAGCCATCTGTCGCCGAAGATGGGGCTGCTGCCGCTGCCTTTCGGCTCCTCGGCTGCGTCGGCTGTTGCGGTCGACATCACGATGATGGGGGCGGCGGAATTGCCTTCTCCTGTAGCCATGCCGTTTGACCCAGGCGAGATCACTTGGCCGCTGGACTTGTCGGCTTTCTCACTGGCTAATTTGGACAGTCTATTCCCGTCTGAGATGGCGGTGGAAAGCGGAGACGCGGGGTTGAGTGGAGTAGACGGTGCTCTGCACACGGCTATCTGAAGGTTCGGCAGTCGGCAATTCCCCAGACTCGACCAACATCACAAACGTCCATGTACACTATATCATCCTGTGAAATTCTTCTCACAAGCTAGGGAGAAATGAAAAACGACTCATGCCGATGTTGGAACAGGGAACCATGGCACAAGCACGACTGATCCAGCTATCCCAGCACCTGCAGCCGCCGCACCCCGCGGGAGGCCCCTACACCGTCAACGACTCCCCCCTCGGCACTCCCCGTCCCGTCCGCATCGTCGTCATCGGCGCCGGCGCGAGCGGCATCAACGTGCTGCGGACGCTGCGCCTGCAGCTCCCCGCCGGCTCGTGGACGGCTGTGGCGTACGAGAAGAACCCGCGCGTCGGCGGCACGTGGTTCGAGAATCGGTATCCGGGCTGTCGGTACGTAACTAATATTTGTTTTTACTAAAGCAAAGCCTTTTGCGAAAATATACAGAAAGGCTCTTCTCATTTCCCGACCCCCCTTAGATGCGATATCCCCGCCCATAACTACCAGTTCTCGTGGAAGCCGAACCCCAGCTGGAGCGCCTTCTTCGCGCCTGCCGAGGAGATTGAGGAGTATCTCGAAGAGGCGTGGAAGGAGGAGGCGGCGAGGAATGAAGCCGCGGCTATGCGGACGGAGTGCCAGGTCACGCGCGCGGAGTGGAGGGAGCGGGAGGCGAAGTGGGTTGTTACGGTGCGGGACATGAAGACGGGTGAGGTCTTTGATGATTGCGCTGATTTTCTGCTCAATGCGTCTGGGATCCTGAAGTAAGGCTTGCTTTCTATTCTTTTCCAGTCCGTGCTGACAGGGGTTCTCTGCAGCAATTGGAAGTGGCCAGACATTCCAGGCCTTCAGGATTTTCAGGGAGAAGTTGTGCACAGTGCAAACTGGCCGGCAGACTTCTCCTGTTCTGGAAAGACGGTGGCTGTCATCGGAAACGGGTCGTCGGGGGTGCAGATTGTGGGTGCTATTCTTCCGCGTAAGTCTTTGCCCTACTTCCAGATCTTATTGGGTCCAGAACGTCACTGAACTTCTTTGGCACGGAAGAGGTCAAAAGCCTTGTCCATGTCGCGCGGTCGCCCGTCTGGATAGCTCCTCCCCGCTTACAAGTGTTGGCAACAACCAAGGCTGCCGGGATCCTGAACCAAATCGAGCTGGATGAGCACGCGAACTTCACTCCCCGACAGATCCAGAAATTCAAGTCCGACCCCGCCTTCTACCAAAAATTCGTCAACGCCATCGAGCAAGAAATAAACACCAACTTCCCAATCGTACGTCCATCCAAGCCACCCCCCTCCCCTCCCTTCATCCCCACACCATCTCACCAAACACCCCCCCAGTACCTCAAAGACACCCCCATCCAAGCCCTCGCCTTCGACAAACTCAAATCCTACATAACCACCTCCCTCAACCACGACGCCCGCCTGTGCGCCGCCCTCATCCCCTCCTTCCCCGTCGGCTGCCGCCGCATGGTGCCCGACTCCGGCTACCTCGCCGCCCTGACGCACGCAAAGACGCGCGTCGTGACGGACGACCCCATCGCCCGCGTCGTGCCCGCCGGCATCCAGCTCGCATCGGGCGAGACGGTCCCGCTCGACGCCATCGTCTGCGCTACGGGGTTCGACGTCTCGTTCCGCCCGCGCTTCCCGCTCGTCGGCCGCGGCGGCGTCAATCTGCAGGATGTCTGGGGCGGAGGAGGAGGAGAAGGCAGCAGGAGGCCCCGCGCGTACATGTCGTGCGGCGTGGAGGGGATGCCGAATTATTTCAGTGAGTGAGCGCCGGGCGCCCCCCGTCGAGAGAGGAGGAGACAGACGCTGACCACCACGCGCCCGCGATCAACAAAAACAGCCTTCCTCGGCCCCAACGCCCCCATCGGCCACGGCAGCGTCTTCACGCTGACCGAACACATCGCGGCGTACATCACGCGCATCATCCAGAAGTGCCAAACCGAAGGCATCGCGGCGATCGAGCCGTCTGCCCGCGCCGTAGCCGAGCTGGGCGCGCACATCGACGCCTTCATGCCGCGGACGGCGTGGGCGGGGTCGTGTCGGTCGTGGTATAAAGGAGGGACGGCGGATGGGCCGGTCACCGCGCTGCATCCCGGTAGTAGGCTGCACTTTTTCCGGATGCTAAGGGGGTTTAGGGGGGAGGATTGGGTGTATACGTATGAGGGGTGGATGAAGGGGAATCGGTTTGGGTATTTGGGGAATGGGTTTGCGGTGGAGGAGGTGGAGGAGGTGGAGGGGTGATGAGATGCGGTGGTTGGGTGGGTGGTGCTACATGCTGGGGCTGGATGATCATGAGAGCCCGTAGCAATGGTGTTGTTACATAAGTCCGCCTGATTACTGATTCTCCAACCATCAAACCTCCTCTTTCCTCCCTTCTGGCTAAGTTTCGGGTCGCGTAGAGGCGGGTTGATCAGGTGGCAGGTCGATCTACGGACCCACCCACCGCAACGTCGGCCCGGGAAGAGCGAATTGCTTGATTCAGGAACACTGCCAATCGCGCACTGCATGTTGTATGTACATCGGGTGTGATAGCAGATCAGCGCGGGGATTTATTTCTCCAGCGGCGGGTACACTTCGGTCTATGCGCGTCAAGATGGGGAGTAATGACCCGAGTTCGTATTTTGGGATCTCTGGTTGGACGGACATGCTTCTTACATGTTGCGCATTGCTAGAGATTAAACAAGGTCTATGCATCAGTACCGCCTCTCCGCCAAGCCCCAAGAAAGGTCGGGGTTGGCACAGAGATAAGCTTAGCCAACTCATGAGCTTAAAACCCCACAGCATGGTCTCGATACCCAAATGGGTAGATTCCGTTTGGGGAATCCGCGGTAATACATCCCATTCCATTTTAACCAGATGACGATCCAATCTCTCTTCAAACGCTCATTGGTGTAATGCAAGTTATGGAAGCGGTAAGGTGAACGACGTGCAGGTGTACACCGAGAAATAACCGGCATGGTTGGGACTCCTACTCTTTTGGGCAATTCAGTAAGGTGATGTGAGTCGGCCACCGCCTCATCGCGAGGCAAAATTCAGTGACAATGTTGCACTCCCGAAGTTACTGCGATATGCAACCTTGTTGTCACTCGTAAATCATGCTTTGAGGCATCCGGTAGTCTGGAACCGCGGTTGATGGACTGTGTTTGTTTCCTGCTTGGATGAGGGGTCTTCCGACCGCTTGACTCGATCATCAATATTGACAGCCTGAGATGGGAAAGTAGAGGATAAATGACGGAACTGTAGCTGCGGGGTGATTCCACAGCAGTTGCCGAACAGGTTCCAGGTCTCACGACGGCTGTCGACATGATGATGCAATTGATGTGAAGGCAGAGGATAAAACGACACCGAGCCCCGAGGAGTTTGTTCCATCGTCGCCAAAGGTCGCCCTTATTCAAGCCACGAAACCAAGTTGCAGATAGGACGGGGTCCAATCACAAACATGCACTCGCTCGCGCTGTTTCTTGGCGTTGGTGCACTCTTGGCAGGCCCAACGCAAGTAAATCTCTCTCCCCTGACCCTCTCAGCTGTTCGGCTCTCGGTCGACCTTTCGTTGTCACTTACTGAAACGATCCCTTCAGGCCGAGGACAAATCCAGCCCATCCGACGAACTGTGGGGTGCCTATTCACCACCATTCTATCCTTCACCATGGATGGACGGTTCAGGAGACTGGGGCGATGCCTACGCCAAAGCCCAAGCCTTCGTGAAGCAGCTCACCCTCCTCGAGAAGGTCAACCTCACAACCGGCGTCGGGTAAGCATCATTTGCTCAAACTCTCCCGACATAACTAATCGCTAACTCTCTTCCCCTTAGATGGAAAGGTGAGGGTTGCGTGGGCAACACGGGGTCCATTCCACGTCTAGGGTTCCAGGGAATCTGTTTCCAAGACGGACCGCTCGGCGTCCGGTTTGGTAAACGCACACGACTACACAAGCCCGTTGCACTTGCTGACGTCTTTGAACTGCAGGTGATTACGTTTCCACGTTTCCTGCCGGCGGCACCGTCGCCGCGTCTTTCGATCGCGAGCTGTGGTATGAAAGGGGGCGGCGGGTCGCATTGGAGCAGAGTGATAAAGGCGTTGATGTCCAGTAAGGCGGTCCATTCTTGGTGTATAATTCGGGAGAAGGTGGCTAATGGCTCCAAGGCTCGGTCCCGCGATAGGTCCTCTCGGACGCCACCCTGCCAGCGGTCGGGTCTGGGAAGGTGAGTTCCCGCTTGCCTTGTCTCCTGCTGTCGCACTTCGAGATCTAACGCATAGACAAAAGGGTTCAGTCCCGATCCATACTTGAGCGGCGTGGCTGTAGCGGAAACGATCAAGGGGATGCAAGATGCAGGCGTCATCGCGGTGACGAAACATTTCATCGGCAACGAGCAAGAGAATTTCCGGCAGGCGCCCGAGGCCCTGAGTTACGGCTTTAACGTCTCGGAGTCGCTCAGCTCGAACATCGACGACACAACTCTCCACGAGCTGTACCTCTGGTAAGCCGGCTTGCATGGTCGTATCAGACATGATTGACTGACAATAACAGGCCCTTTGCCGATGCAGTGCGCGCAGGGACCGGATCAGTCATGTGTTCGTACACGCAAGTCAACAATTCCTACGGCTGCCAGAACTCGTACGTCATGAACGGTATTCTCAAAACCGAGCTGGGGTTCCAAGGCTTCGTGGTAACCGACTGGTCTGGGCAACATTCAGGCGTGAGTAGCGCTCTTGCGGGCCTCGATGTCGCTATGCCGGGCGACACGGACTTCGGTTCAGGCTACGCCTTCTGGGGGCCGAACCTGACGCTCGCTGTTGTGAACGGATCGATTCCAGAATGGCGCGTCGACGACATGGCAACTCGCCTGATGGCCGCCTTCTACTACGTCGGCCGAGACAAGCTACAGCGCCCGGTCAACTTCAACTCCTGGTCGAAGGATACGTATGGGTGGAAGAACGCGATCTCGGACAAGAACTGGGGGCTCATCAACCAACACATCGATGTGCGGCGAGACAACACTGCTTTCATCCGCGACGCAGCGGCTCGTTCTGTAGTCCTGCTCAAGAACGAGGGAGCGCTGCCCCTCTCTGGACATGAGAGATTCACAGCCGTGTTCGGCAGCGACGCAGACGATTCTCCGCTTGGACCGAACGCGTGTGATGATCGCGGCTGCGACGAAGGCACCCTGGCATCAGGCTGGGGATCCGGAACTTCAGACTTCCCATTCCTCGTCTCCCCTCTCACAGCGATCCAGAACGAAGTGGTCAGCAAGAACGGCGGCCTCATCCAGTCCGTCACGGACGACTACGCGTACGAACAGGTGACCGCCCTAGCCGCTCGTGCCAGCCACTGCCTCACCTTCGTCAACGCCGACGCAGGCGAGGGCTACATCTCCGTTGACGGCAACCACGGCGACCGCAACAACCTCACGCTCTGGCACGACGGCAACACCCTCATCGACACAGTCGCCTCCTCCTGTAACAACACCATCGTCGTCATCCACGGCCCCAGCGCCGTGCAAGTCGACACCTTCGCCGACCATCCCAACGTCACCGCCATCCTCTGGGCCGGGTTTCCAGGCGAACAATCCGGCAACTCCATCGCCGACGTCCTCTACGGCCGCGTCAACCCGGCCGGCCGCACGCCGTTCACATGGGCGCGCGACGTCACCGTCGACTACGGCACCGACATCCTCTACTACCCCAACAACAACGCGACCGGCGTCCCGCAACAAGACTTCACCGAAGGCATCTTCATCGACTACCGTCACTTCGACGCCGCCAACATCACGCCCGTGTACGAGTTCGGCCACGGCCTCTCCTACACCACCTTCGCCTACGCCAACCTGAGCATCACCAAGCACACCGACGCCCCGCCGTACGCCCCCAACAACCGCAGCATCGCCGACGGCGCGCCGCCGCTCGTCCTCGGCAACCACAGCACCAACCTCGACGACTACCTCTTCCCGACCGACGGTTCCGTCGTCCGCGTCCCCGGCTACATCTACCCCTGGCTCAACGACACTGACGCCTCCGCCGCCACCGCTGCGGCCACGACGAACAGCTCGTCCCCCACGCCTCAGCCGCCCGCACCTGCCGGTGGCGCACCAGGCGGCAACCCGCGTCTCTGGGACGTGCTGTTCACCGTGCGGGCCACCGTGACGAACACTGGCGGCGTGGCCGGCGACGAGGTGGCGCAGCTGTATGTCTCGCTGGGCGGTGAGCGCAATGCGCCGAAGGTGCTGCGCGGGTTCGAGCGGCTGGCGGACATACAGCCGGGGGAGAGCGTCGAGTTCAAGGCGGAGTTGACGCGGAGAGATGTGAGTAATTGGGATGCTGGAGCGCAGGATTGGGTGGTTACGGCGGACGAGAAGAGGGTGTTTGTGGGGCCTAGTTCGAGGGTTGTGGGGGTGGAGGGGGTGTTGGATTTGTAGGAGGGATGAGGGATGGGGAATGAGGTGGGGTCGAGTCTCGACAACGTTGCTGTGTTGAAGTGTTTAACGAGGGTGTGGTTCTCTCGGAGGTTCGAACGCAAACGTCACGATTCATCTGCTTCACTTAAATAAAACGCCTTGGATGATAGTGTGAACTCGCACTTTTGTTCAGCTGGTATGTAGATACTCTAATGAGCGTCCTATTGTGCCATGAACGAGCATTGCCTCCATCCAAATTCAGTTGCATGCCGTCAAGGCCATTCGATCAAGAAGCTATGGTTGATACCCAATTGTGCAACAGTCACATTGTCAGAAATCCTTCAAAGATAATAGAGAATTGGTCCTACTAGGGCAATCGACAACGAAACCCAAAGCTTTTCTTGGTTAACCAGCATGTCAACTTCACATTCCTTGGGCTGCACTTACAGTTGCGACCCTAAGCTCCACCGGCCCGTTCCCCTCGCTAGCAAGGTTTTCGGCGCTATTCATCGCCGGTCCGGTATCTGGCGGGTCATCACCGAACCGGCCCGCGCAGGTGAGTATGGCTTGACAAAGAAGAATCATGATGAGGCGAGATGTATGCATGATTGGAGGAGTAGATTGGCTTTTCTTCTTGAGAGCGTGTGTTCGGTAGAAATATGAAGGAGGAGTAGAACGCAGGTCTACAGCAAATATTGACCGAGAATGCCTCAACAAATTGTCAGGCACCTCAGAGATCGCCATAGTACTCCAATCCCACGTTTTAAGAGCTGTCTCCTTGCTCGGCGTCATCCATAGGCACATCCACTGATACATCCATTGGTACGTGATGGTAATTTAAATCTTAGCTTCTAATTGGATCGGATATGGCAAGTAAGAGGTATTCCCCTAGTAATATATCGATTCAGAGGACGCTGATCCGAAAGCGTTACTGGTAGACGTGCCTGTGGATGACGCCAACCAAGGAGGTAGGTACGCTTCATATATATGTTAGCGAATGTCTACTACTTGAGACTTTCGCTTGGGAAAGATTAGGGAGGTTGGGATTGGGGGCTAAAGAGAAGCGACAACCAACCGCGAGCGGCACATATCCTACAGATGTCATGGTCGTACGCGTAACTATTTTGGGCTGCAGAAAACGACTATACCGCTATCACATGAACTCGACAGTTAAGCTTAAGACGAAGAAATTTAGCGCGCATGTCGTCATAAGCCCAAAATTTTTAGTCTCATGCGTCAGCGTCCCTTCAGCGCTAAATGCAGATGTTGAAATGGGGCGAACGGCTGGGTCACTCCATTTAATGATGGCCGAAACGATCGAGACGTTGAGACACGCGACATTCAAAGGAATCAGGATCAGTCAGAAGTGAGGCATATTTCAAACGTACCTGCTGATCATCGCAGTCCTGCTAAAGTATAAAGACTGGAGGATGAAACATTGTTGATTGCAGTGATGGCAGTTGCAGCATGTTTAAGGGGTTCACCAATGAAGATTCTTGCGGACCACACCCCCACTTGATTCTGTGATTTGGTACATTAAAAGGAGATAAGATCTCGATAGTAAGACGCAGCCCCTTGTATCTTTTACCCCGCAAAGTAAATGAACGGCAAGGGCGCCTGTCGATCCCAGATGTGTTCGCGGATTGCGAATACCTTTTCGAAAAACTCTTCAAAGAGGACGACCACGGCTTTTTTGCATGAGCGGCAGAGCGGCAAGCGCGCCGGTCTGCGACCACCGCTAACAAGGCCCGATTTCGTATACTATGTACGAAAACCGAGCGGACGCGGCGTTGAGGCGCATGGGTTCCGCCGCGGATCCGCAACCCATGTCCCGGAGCGGCAAAGCGGGCCCCCCACCTACTCGCCAGACGATACGCTAGCAACCTCTAGCCCATCAGCCACAGCTGAGCCCGGCAAAAGCACCACTAATCGACCAATAGGATGCGAGCCTTAATTACGGAGCATCCTCCCGAACAGACGTTTCTCGCACCATGTGGCTGGCGTGGTTTGTGCCTGGCGGGCCTGGATGGTCGCGTGGTGTGCGGTGGGGGCCGCGGGGGATGCCATGTCGCAAATCCGAACTTTATCTGTGGTGGGACATCATTGCTTTCCGGACGTACGCCCGCTCGCATGATCGATCTCCTGTTCGTCATTTAGCAGCGCGATTTCCGCCTGGGCTGGGCAAAGGCAGGCATAGCCGTGCTCACTTGCTGGTCCGCTTCTTTTCTTAATCCACTACCTTCTTAATTGACTACGACTCGTTGACCTACCTACCTCCTTGCGACACGACGAATAACGTTTGCGCCGAGACGTGGTATGGGCGGCGGGCTCAGTCCTCCGCCAGACCTCCTGGCAGAATGGGTGACTAATCGGGAGCGGTTCCCGTATGGCGAGCGGCGCGGGCCCTTCATGATCATTTTGATGTTCGTGTTATTGGCCGCGACGCTGGCCGTTGTGGGTGCGAGGCTCTGGGCGCGCTGCAGGATCAGACGCAATGCTGGGCTGGATGATTGGTTGATCGTGGCAGCTATTGTAAGTTGAAGCTGGACGGCTTGTGCAAGACACGTTTGCTAATGAAAGAGACAGCCTATCCTGCTCGGTTACGATGCTTGTCACTATTTGGGTATGCTACGGAACGGACCGCTCTCTAAATACCCAGAAAGTTAACTTTTAGATTCAGGCTTCTACTACTATGGCGTCGACCGCCACGCCTGGGAGGTGACAATCGCGCAAGCCGTCAACGTGCGCATCGTCACATGGGCCATCGCCTGCGGCTACATGCTCATCACCTCGCTGGTCAAGATCTCCATCCTAATGTTTTACCGCCGCCTGAGCGAAGGCAGCGTCACGATGTCGTGGATCTACATCGTGCGCGGCTTCATCGTCTTTGTCGTCCTTTACTGCATCATCTTCACGCTCATGCTCTTCGTCGATTGCCGCCCCCTCAACTCCTTCTGGAATAAGATGAATCCGGTATGGGCAGCGACACACGAACACGTCTGCTTCAATGAAGGTGCCGACTTCATCGCCTCGGCAGTCGTCAGCGTCGTCACCGACGCCGCCGTGTGCATCCTCCCGCTGCTCGTCGTCCGGCGCCTGCGCATGCCGAGGAAGCAGAAGTGGGCGCTGAGCGCGTTGTTTGGCGTTGGGTTCTTGTAAGTGAAACGCCGCTGCCTTGTTGTCCCACCATTCTTTCTTTTCATGTACACCCTCGGCTGACGGAGATACATTACAGTCTTTGCTTCTGCGGTATCATGCGCGTCGCATACATGTACGAAATCTACTACGCCACCTACGACACCACTTGGGAGGCCTCGTACGTCTGGTCGTGGACCCTCGCTGAGACGCACTTCGCCATAATTTGCGCATCTGCGCCTGCGCTGAAGCTCTTCTTCGGCCGCCTGCTTCAGGGCTCGTCTGCTCAGCCGGACAGCTACACCTCACGCCAACGCCACGAGTACAACAACTTTGGGAGCGACGAGCTCGGTGCGGCTGGCTCGGGGGTGCATGTCAAAAGTGGTGGTGGTAGCGAGGAAGGAATTTATATGGCAGATATGCTGGCGTTTAAGGAGGCCAGGTCGAAGGCAGAGAAGGAGGGAAAGGAGTTACCGTTGTTTGAGACGGTGGCGGAGAGGAGTGGAAGCGAGTCGCCCGTTTCGATTACCGTCGATGTTAGACATGGGGTGGGGTTGTCTGCTGTGAATGATACGAGTAGAACGTTGAGTGAAAACGATGCGCAGATTATGGAAGAGCAGTCCACCAAGAGCATTGGAAGAAGTAGGGGGAGTACCGACAGCATACTGGGTGGGAGATAACGTGTATAGCATATTGGGCGGAGTTTCTTTAGAAAAATCATTAATTAGTCCTATCTTCACATGAATTGGATACAGCTCTACTGTGGAGCACCCGTCTGTGTCATAGGAAAACGGGCCCTTAAGTTGGCCATGTAGTTCGATCGCTTGAACAGGCTAAATCCTACACTTTGCATCAAAATTGATATCAATTGTAGATGTAGAACCATAGTAATTTGCGCTAAGACGTGGCATTACTGTAGCTCCACTACTACTAGTAATCGAAACCACTCTCCATACGAACATCATTAGTGAAGAAGAAATGACGGAGATTTAGCTCAAAGATCTAGAATGAGGGGATCAAGAATTCCTCAACGTAGCACTTCCAATGAATACAACCTCGACTGCAGCAAATCTAATTTTGCATTATCTTAGCATTTAGTAAATATGAGTAAAGGAGGGCAGTGACTTACGCCGCTGTGGCCGAAAATATTTCGATTCGGTTAGCCGAGGTAAACACAGATAGAATGATCGAAAAGATGAAAGTGATGATTATCATGACGCCAATGCGCAAGGCCATAGTAGAGCAATAGTAGAGAGCTAGGATCGAGACTGCTGGGAGAATTGCGGCCAAACTTGTTGTGAAGACTTTCAGGAATGGCGTGAGTCCCGAGTACACAACTGTACCACTCTCATCGATAGGTTTCTAGCCGAAGTATTAGCTTCGCAAGGCTGATAGTGTTACGTCAAAGATACCTTCAACTTGTTGAAGCCCATCCATCGTGCTGCTTGGATTACTAGTGGCGAGACATCTCTTGAGAACAGATCTTTGTCATCGCTTCCGCTATCCAAGAGAAGAAAGTCGTCCGAAAATTCTTTTGACCATGTTCTGTATTCGAATTCGTTTCCGGCCATGAAATGGTCTCCTTCTCCCTTGTTTTCGCCACGTAGCCAAGCACGTAGGCGCTGCAGATCTGTCTTCTTTGCGGACCTGAGGTTGGACACCTGAGAGAAATATACCAAAAAGCGATCTACTGCTAGTTAGACCCATTTTTGCGGTTGTAACTGATAGATAATTTGCACTTACTATATTCCTCCAACTTCGCCTTGATTTCGGCAATCCTTCCGTTGATGCGTACTGCGGTATGTTGAAGTATCGAAGCCTTGCTCGAAGATAATTTTCTCTCGGATCCAGTCGGTACGGTTGGCTTGCTCGAAGATTCTTTTCCCTCTCGTACAGCCGTCGGTGCATCTTGTTGTCTTTCCGGTTCACTAGAGCCCTTCGCTGCCTTTACGCCATTGTTTCTCAAGAGATGGAAATTCCTCGTGAACTTCTGAAATTCACCGTCGACATCCTCCTTGAACTCTTGAGATTCTTTTTCAAGGCGATCGCGGTTTAGTAGTTCGAATTGGAGTCGTTGTTCGAGTTCAACAAGCTCTGACTGAAGAGAAAGCAAGATATAGTTGTTCATGGCCCCAAACTTGCGAAACACGGCCATATCACCGTAAGTCATCAGATTTGCTAACCTTGGGTAGCAGCCATCCTTGAAACTCGCAAATGGTGCAACTGAGTCAGAGACTTCCGGCGCTGCACTGCCTGAGCTCTCCCCCATCTCAACGTCTTTTTGGGGAAGCATCGAGATTTCCGACCAACGAATTGTGATAGGTGGTTTGCAGGAAGTTATGATATTGAGAAAAGAAGCTGACAGATTACCCTTCTTATCCTCTGGGGGTTGGGTGCAGGGTGAGCTTCGACTACCAACGGGTCAAGGAAGCGCCTTGATTACTCGATTTCCGATATGACGCAAAGCTTAAATACACTTCTAGCGTGCCCCGCACGCCCAGACAGCCATCGAGATTGAGCAATGTGACACGGAGCCTTGTCTGGCAGTCATTGGTTGTAGACGTGATCCTCACTGATGGGCAGAGCCAAGAATTATCGTTCTTGATTTATTTCCGTACTTCATGTAACACAAGCCTGCCATGCCGCGTAGACACTTCTCCCATGACTGGTGACTACTAAAACTACGAGCAGGTGAGATATAGCCTTGGCTTGCAGTATTTTCAACTCTTGGCCATATAGCGATTGTCAACATAGTCTTGGCAAGTAATGCAGCTTATTTGCATATCTGAGAGGCATTTCCAATGTATAGGATCCTCCAATCAGCGAATCAGAGAAACTCGCAAGCGACGGTGCATGTGAAACTATGAGCAAACCCCGCTTTACACGTCCTGTTGTGTGATGATTAGACAGCTACTTGCAGGATGTTTGCGTCAAATGGGCCTCGAGTAGTTCTCGGAGGATTCAAACTTACGATCGGTCAATCAAACTATGTTCGGACTGTGAGTTCTTCTGCAATTAGAAAGGCCCAACAAAAGTCTTATAATGTGCGTATTGCAGGCATACGTCATTTCGCATTACAAGTTGCGTCTGACTTCTCTAAAGCGCGGATCAAGCGGGAAAAAAACTGTTATTGATATCTTATATAAGGCTACAAGGCATAGTAAAATTGTGTTCGTCTCTCGGCCTCGCATTCGTCCCCTATTCGTCTCCCTCCACTCTTCATCGTCCATATTCTTGTCGCTGTCCGCTTTTCATCATCCTTGCCGGTATCATCACACAAATTCAAGATGTCAGGCATTGAGTTTGTCGGCATCATTCTCGGTATGACATCGGCACTAGGTAGATTAATATCTGCCTTACAGGAAGAGCGTGGCAGTTGGCAAAAACATCATTCATACTCTCAAAAGCTTTCAGTATTGGCTGCACTACTTGACGAGGTCAACACAATTGTGACGAATGCAGATGCACCCCCCACAAAAACTGCAGAAATTTTTCTACACAGCTGCCAAAATGAACTGAAAGTCATTGAAGCGTGCTACACTGGAAGTAATTCTCACGAATCCGGAATATTTCCATCGACTCAACCTGGCCTGACCAGACCGTTTCTCCTCGATCAGCATGCGATCGACCAGGAGGTGTTGAGGGACTCCTTGGTCGGGTTTGAGAGTTCTGTAGCATTGCTGCACAACATTGTTTCCCGGTAAGCCCTTCGCAAGACCTTTTTAAATAATAAAGTCATTGACATCCTCAGCACTGAGATGCATCGACAGCTTTCTGACTTGCAAGCACAACACCAGCAAAATTCCTGGAGAATGGAATACCTGATTCGTGCTAGAGAGCATGATGAGAGCGGTAAGGGAGCTCAACCCGAATTTTCATCCAAAGAGGACCTTCCGGCGCCCGAAAAGTACTCCAACGACAAAACGCCTCTGAAGGTGACTGGTGGCATGTTGGACGGGTTCTTGGTAAACGATGCCTCGGCTTCAAGAATTGAAACCACATTGGAAAAGCTCAAGAACCTGAAAAGCGGACGATCAGAACAAGCCGACCTCGGACAAGCGATCTCATCATTGGAAAGAACCACTGGAATCCCTTCTTTCGTTCCTGTTAGGTTCCTTGTTGACACTGGATCAGACGTGAACATCGTTAGCCGGGATTTCATCAATCGAAACAACCTCAATGGTATGGTGAAACGTTCATCCCCAAAAGTAATCACTGGAGCTAGCAGAGATATGGTCGCGCAGTCTACATTCACGATAAAGTTTACCTGGCGCCACAAAGCGGATGCCAATCCGCGCACTGATGTCTTTCAAGTTCTTGAGAACAGTACGCACGATGCCGTTCTGGGTCGACCCTTTTGGAATGATATTGAATTGCACATAATGCGGGACATGTCTTTCTGGAGCGCTTCTGTTGAGAACCATCAAGTTAACTCGATCTTTTCAATCCCTTGGAGACCAAGATGTATGATCTGCATACCACTGTTCATTGTTCAAAGCTGATAGAGATGAAAAGCGACCAAAGAAAAAGAAGAACGTTGTGACAAGAGGTTTTGTGACAATGCCAAGAAGATGACTCTGTGTAATTTGGAGACAGGTACGTTCACAGCTACTATTGTACACAGTTCACCCGCAATAAAACCTCTAATGCAAGGGTCAGGATTGGTAATAAACATGCCTTTGGAAGAGACTTACGAACCGGAGCCTCTTCCACGAAAACCATCAAGATCGACAATCAATGATGAACCTCAGGTAGGCTGAAATCCCTGACAAATACTCTATACCCTGAGCTAAATGAATGATAGCGCGTACGCACGCCACGATCGACACCCTTACCGCCTAGTAGGGCATCATCAGAAGAAATCAGAGCGCCAGTAATAGAGCCGAAACTCAAGCTGGCGTCTCCTGAGAAAAATAGCGTTTCGCACGTAGTAGTTAGGCCGCAGATCACTCCCCAAAGCAGCGGCAGGCACGCTGAGGTGAAGAAAGTCAAGCTCCGGAAACGTTGGAGATTCAAGAGATCAAAGAGGTGAATGGCGCTCCACGAGTCGTGGTGATAGTCATGAAACTATTAGGTTGCACGGATGGATCTTTTGAATATGGGAAGCTCAATAGTGCAATGCTTGTTGAAGTAAGGTCACGTGATTCATGCTTCACGACTGTTTATATATTCGACCCTACCCTGTATGTTAGCATAGTATCAAGCAATCTACTCTTTTCTCATCATACTCCACGCTTCAGATCGATCTTCAGCAATGCTAACGGAACTGGATTCACCCCGAATTTGCAATACCCCTTCAGCAGACAGAGCATTCGTTTGAATCAACTTCTTCTGACAAATCAATACAACCATGTCTTATTATGTGCCTCCGTTCGCCTATACTGCCCCTTCAACGCTTCAATTCGTTCCGCATATGTATTTCGGCAAGGGGATGCACATAATGCTGACACGCCGAGAGACTCAAATTTAATGGCATACATGGGCTGCAAAATCCGAACTTCTTTTTGAAACCTCGTGTTTTCCTATCATCATTGCCGTATTTGTTGCTTGCGCTTTTTGCGACCCCCAGTAGTCCCGCACCTTCCACTCTAGATGCCGGCGTGGAAAACTTCACTGTCTGGATGAGGTGTGGGGAGAAAGCTGGCGGGACGTCCTGTGGCTACATTCGTTTCTTTTGGAGAGCAAAGACTGGCGTTATCTATTCCTGGATCTCTCGACGGTCTCAATTCGATTCGTGCTTGGCATTGCGCCAACTGTTGTACGTCTACTTCTTCTCTGACTGACTCGTGCAGCGGCGCTGCCCAGCCGTCGCTTAATATTGATTGAATGCAAGACGTGCAGCGTGTACGAATAGCTGGCGCGGCAACACGTGGGGTCCGGGAGGCCACGCGGTGTGGAAGCGAGGGCGACGAAGCGGTCGGGACAGC
Organism: Lasiodiplodia theobromae; assembly: GCF_012971845.1. Taxonomy (NCBI): domain Eukaryota; kingdom Fungi; phylum Ascomycota; class Dothideomycetes; order Botryosphaeriales; family Botryosphaeriaceae; genus Lasiodiplodia; species Lasiodiplodia theobromae. The sequence goes on along the minus strand of NW_023336517.1, from coordinate 279,739 downwards.
CGGAATGACGAATTGCCGCGAAGTGCGGCGAGGCGGGTGGCCTGATGCCCAAGACTGAGGCTCAGCATAAGAGCGGCTGGGTTGAGGTTGACCTGGAAGGGCCTGTTCATGTACAAGGAGGTCCGAGGATACCCCATTGAGAAGGCGCTAACCTTATTATTTCCTCACCCTGTAGATCCACAACCACCTCCACTTCCACCTCCACTATAGGTCTAATTCCTTCCTAACTGAGAGATATGTTGCAATGCATTCCTCGCTGACAGCCAATCACTTACGACGTTGAGTCGCTCGACCCATGGATAAGCTTCAAAAAGAGCCTGAGGAGGTGAAAGTGGATCTCCAGACGGATGGACTGGTGAGTACATAAAATTTAAATGGAAAGATAATTCTCGGGAGGGCTAGGTATTGTTGATGTTACTGACAAATTCACCGCATGTTAAAGGCCTACAGGAGTTGAGTGCTGGTCGCTGGTGTTTGTCTGGACTCCTGGATGGATCTGTACCTACTCATCTAGATTACAATGGCAAGTATCGTCGCCCAGCGCAAGTCCAAACCACGAATTGGGAACGAAGCCGACGGCAGAAGTGGAGTCCCCGCGGGGCGAGCCTGCTACTAACGTGATTTTCTTGAGTCGCGCACACGGCAGACCGTGCGTAGCGAGCGCTGTGCCGCAGTGGAGCTGTAGATAGACGATTCATGTCAATGTTTCAATATCCCGTGCAAGAGGTTGCTGAAATCCCTTAAAAGGGTCGACAGTCGTCAAGGTGCAGCTTGTCTGGCTTGCGAGTGCATCCGTCACCATGGCTCTCAGTCCGGTTCTGACGGCGGTCATCGTCGCCTTCCTCTCGTGGGGCGTGTATAAGCTGCTCCAGATTGGGAAGAGAGACCCCAGGCTGCCCCCTGGGCCTCCCACCTTGCCCGTTCTTGGGAACATCCACCAGATACCCCTCACTGGCCTCTACAAGAAGTACGTCTGGCAACTACTGTCCACTCTACAGGCCAAGCTAATTGAAGCAGACTGAAAGAATGGGGTGACCAGTATGGTGATGTCTACTCGATCAAGATTGCCAACGACACGATGATTGTCCTGTACGACCGCAAGGCCATCCATGACCTGCTGGACAAGAAAAGTGCCATCTACTCGGACCGTCCGCCTAACTATGTCGCCGATCTCGTCACCAACGGCGACAGCATCGCCTTCATGAACTACGACAACCCCGCGTGGCGTGCCCAGCGGAAGATATCCTCGCACAACCTTTCGGTGTGGTCTCCTGAATAACTTCATGTTGCCTATATATTGACCTTTTCGCAGCCTCGTGCCCTCGATGAGAAGGTGGCTCCGATCCAGGAGGCGGAAACGGCCATCTTCATGAACGACCTGCTGCGCGACCCCTCCGGCTTTTACAACCACGTGAAGCGTACTACTGCTTCTACTGCTAACATCGTCGTGTGGGGTCACCGCGGCCCGACCTATGACGACTTTTGGGGCAGCGTAAGTCTCCAACCACCAAATAATCTCTTCAAGGCTAACCATGTTCCAGTGCGTGTACAAGGCCCTGGAAAAGTACTCTGAAGCGCTCGAGCCGGGCGCCAACCCGCCGTGCGACCAGATCCCGTTCCTCAAATACATTCCCGACCGGTTCGCGCCGTGGAAGCGTCGGGCCAAGCTGTCGTACACGGCCATGGACAACGTGTGGCGCGAAGCTCGCCGCCGTGCGGAAGAGCGGCGCGCCAAGGGCGTCAAGCGGCCGTCCATCTTCGACCGCATGGAAGACGAGGACATCAAGTCGGACGTGCCCCTCACGCAGCACCAGGTAAACCACTTCCTGGGCGTGCTGGTCGAGGGTGCCGCCGACACGACGGCCGGCTCGATGCTGACGTCCATCATGTTGCTCACGCTGCACCCGGAGGTGCAGAAGAAGGCGCAGGCGCAGCTGGACGAGGTCTGCGGCGTGGACCGTGTGCCGTCGTGGGCCGACTTCGACAAGCTGCAGTACATCAACGGCATCGTCAAGGAGGGGACGCGCTGGAAGAGTGTGTAAGTTGACCCATTTCCCTACCCGGCGATGTGAGAGAGATGACTGACGTATTCACAGGCTCCCCCTGGGCGTGCCGCACTCGGTCACGCAAGACGACTACTACGAGGGCATGCTGATCCCCAAGGGCGCCACGATCGTCATGCCCGTCTGGGGCGTGCACCACAACGAGAAGCAGGGCTTCAGCAATCCCGAGACGTACGATCCCGGCCGCTGGGCCGAGCACACGCGGCCCGCGTCGGAGCTGGCGGGTCTGGCCGACTTCACGCGCCGCGACCACTACAGCTACGGCTCCGGCCGCCGCATCTGCCCGGGTATGCACCTCGCCGAGCGCACCATGTTCCGCATGACGGCCAAGATGCTGTGGGCCTTCGACATCGTCCCCGCCACCGATCCGGCCACCGGCGAGCCCATCGCGCTCGACACGGAGGACTACGAGGACGGCATCATTACCTATCCCAAGCCGTACAAGGTCGAGTTCCGCCCCAGGAGCGAGGCGCACATGGAGACGATCAAGAGGGAGGCCAAGACTGCCCAGGAGTTCCTCTCGCAGTATGCGTGAAAGCGTGGTGGAGAGGCGTCTGCCGGTGGGGAGAGGTGGGGTGTTCGGTTTTTTTGCAGAAGAGCACAGCATACTGTAATGACATTGCGTTCATCACGCCGCCGTATCTGTGAAACTCAAAACCCCCGTTTTATCTCCGGGCCTATCGCACTACTTACGGCGTATTCGTGTACCCAGAGCCCCGCCCCTATTCCTTCGACGGGCCGCCGACGGTCAAAACGTTCCCGTTGAAGAAAACGCTCCCGTTGGAGAAAGCGTTCCCGCTAGAGCACAGATTCAATACCGGTAGGCAAACACCCTGACTACTAATAATACGTGCTTCGATTGGTGGGGGCAATCTGGCTGAGTCACACCGAATCTTGCCGCGGATGCCGGTAGCTTGCGCTAAGAGGTTCGTTCATGCGGCAGCGAGTCAGTCCGCTCTGAACAAGAACCACGGCCCGGATAGACTGCTCGCCTTACTAGGGATCGGACCGGAGAGTTTGCCTCACTTAAGTCCGCGTACTCGTGTTCGGCCGAGTGTCTCAGGCCTCGATGCTGTTGCCACGATCACGATAGGGATTCCAGAGTTGAGAAGCACCATTGTACTTGAATACGGACGGGAGATGGCCGTTGAAGCAAATCCCAACGCAGTCCGTGCGCCGCGATCGCACCAACACCCGCCACAGCCATCCACGTGCCATCCGAGGCTGATCGGGCGGCAACTGGAAACTGCCGGGATTTCGCACCGTTCGTGTTCTCGCACGCGTCAGAAGCCGATCGGGCTGCGTCTTGCTAGCTGCAAAGGGACCTGCAACGCGGATCCCCACGTTTTTTGCCCTACGGCCTGGGCCCACTCCCCTCCTTTAACTTTTCTCCTAGTGCCTGTCGTTACGAACATGCGCAGAAGAGACTGTCTCTTCACCTCACGATGCTCTACGATGCCAGCAAGTCGGTGGCAACGTGTGTGCTCATCCTGATACCGCCGGCATACATCACCCTCGTCCTGCGCTGCGGCGTGCGCATCCACAGGAAGGCATGGGGCGTCGATGACACCTGCATGATAATCTCCGCGGTACGTTCGGTCCCTTTCTCGCGTCTGACGCCGGCAGCTAATTCCCCGTAGCCATTCTTCGCGTGGCTGTCGGCATCCGTCCTCACTGGCGCGTTGAATGGCTTAGGAGCCAAGGACAACCACTTGTTCGGAGGCCAGGACCAGTACACGACAGTACTCAAGGTAGGCAGAGGCTCGAAGCCATGCCGGGCCCACTGACTGACGACATGGCAGAACTATTTCATGTTCATGCTGTCCTACTGCTGCGGCGTCTTCTTCCTCAAACTCAGCATCGCCCTGACTCTGATGCGTATCACCGCCGGTCGGCCCGCCTACATATGGACCATCCGGGTGACCATCCTCGTCTTCACGGCCACCATCTTCATGGTCTTCTTCTACGTCCTAGTCCAATGTAAACCCATCGAGTACGGCGCCATCTCCATCATCCCCCCGCCCACCACAACCTCAGAAAGCTAGCTGTGCTCACCACGTTTTAATCACAGATACTCGTGGGACAAGAGCATCCCCGGCGGCCACTGCAAAGACAAGCGCATCCTCACCGGCCTGAGCTTCGGCATCTCGGCCGGCAACATCGTGACCGACTGGACGTGCGCGCTGCTGCCCATCCCGCTGCTGTGGAACCTCGAGATGCACCGCAACTCCAAGATCGCGGCGGGCGTGCTGCTGTCGTTCGGCATCTTCGCCAGCATCTGCGCCCTCATCCGCCTCAAGTACACCATCGCCCTCAACGAGGACGTCGACTTCCTCTACCACGCGTCTTTCGTCGTCATGTGGGCCTACGCCGAGGCTGGCGTCGGCTTCTCGGCTGCGAACTGTAGTGTGAGTTGCGGCCCCCACCCTTACCTACCCCCAACTCCCCCCCTTCTCGTTCCGCATACAGCAGACGACTGACTCTCTGAGGTGGATACAGACCCTCCGCCCCATCTTCACCCGCATCTTCCGGCTCGGCAGCAGCCGCGGGAAATCCGACGACACGGACTCGCGCGAATACGGCTGCTGTCCGACGGCCCTCAAGAGCCGCCGCTCCGGCATCGAGCTGGGCGACGCCGACGCCTCCGAAGCCATCATCGTGCACCCCGCCACGCGCGCCGGATACGGAGTGAAGACGACCGTCACAGCAGGGGGAGACCCGGATGACTTGTTGGAGCGGGAACGGTTGGGACGAGGGGGGGCGGGGGGTGGTAGTGGTGGTACTGCGGAGGATGTTGGCAGCTTTGAGGATGACGCGAGTCAGCGCGAGATTTTGAGGGAGGATCGGATTAGTACGACGTATAGGAAAAAGTAGGGGTGGGGGTGGGGTGAGGGGGGAAGTGGGAGGGAGGGATATATGTTTCACGACGTTACGATTTCCTGCGCTGGGACGGAGGCTGTCGGCGTGCATGCACGGTGGTTTCGCGGCTGAAGGCTAACGTGAAATTTACTTTCGTTTGTATTTTAGGTGTTTAAAGCTATCATCCGGACGTGGATGTGTAATTACTAATTCTGCATTTGTATCTGGACAATAGCTTTAACGCTTATAGTACGGTCTATAAGGCTGACTACTCTATTCGGCATGGCGTTACTTAACTAACACAGTCCGTGATTTAGTATTTTCTACCACCCTTATCGCCGCTAACGCATTGGAGATCCTAGTCTGCCAACTTGGTCTACCCTGATCTCAGCTGTCGTCATTGCAGCAGCCGGAGCTCATGAAGCCGCCAACGAACTCCTGTACACCATTTACAACGCGTGGCCAAAATGCGTGTCGGCTTTGAAAAGTCCTCGGTATGGTTGGAAAAACGTTTACAGCAAATACTAGAAAACGCCATACTTTCCCAGGTGTGTGGTCCCAGCTGCTTCCGGGTGCGATTAAGCCGCGGCTAGTCGGTATTACGGCAGTGGGGCTCCTACAACAATCATGTGTAGACCTCAAAGCTGCAGAAGGGCCTGCTGCCTAAATTGTGGACCGTGACGAACAAACGTGGTTTAAGTTCGCGAGTATTTAGGCAACCGTGACATATATGGGGCAGCTGGGATGGGTCGGGCCGCAGCGCCAGCGAATCACTACGTATTCAAGAGATGAATAGCGGCCCAGTAAACGCAGATACTATCGGAAATACACGTGTCTTTGTTTCTTTGGTATTGATAATCTAACCCCACTACCTTTATTGTACTATCCAGCATTCTTGCTAGTCATCAAATCATCTATTTAGGAAATTCCCGGCGTAAATCAGCCTTTCGAGCTCTTTCTAGCAAACTGCGGAGCTTGTGAGACCATATTTACTGGGGAAAATGGGCTGATTCCCTGCTGATCAACGTTGGTTTCACTCACGAGTAATCATCAGTTTCGGCCCGGCAGATATTTAATCTCTTAATTGTAGTACTCGCAAGAGGCTTTTGATCATTTCAAATCTCTGAAGCACTCTTCTACTCATTTGAAGCCCTTTCAACGTATTCATGGATCGCGTTTCCAGGGAAAGTGGCAGAGATGAGTCACGATGGAATTTTCTTTGCAACGCGCTCTGCTGCCTAACTAGAAAATCCTCTGTTCCTCCCACCGATAACAAAAAATACCCACAAGAAAGTGCAGCAGATCCTCCAATCGATGACAAAAAAGATCCCCAACAAAGCTCAGCAGATCCTCCCATCGCTGACGACAAAGATCCCCAAGAAGGCTCTACAGATCTAAATACAAAGGACTGCCCATTCTGCTCTTGTCTGATCGAGGTCGGCCCCAAAAAGTTGAATACGACCGAAATTCAACGATTAGTCTTCCATGACAAATGTCAGTCTTGCTCTTCGCCAGATGGAGCACAAATTCCCCTTTGTGACTTCTGCAAGCATCTCCGTTTGGGACATCTGGTACAATGCATCCGGAAAACCTCAGGATTGTCATCTATTTCTATAGATCTAGATCCGATTGCTCGAGCTCTGAGCAGAACAGAGTGTGATCTGTGCGACTTCCTAACCAACGCCACGGGTCTTCCGCAAATTGGTCCATCCGAGGTCGAAATTATTCCGGCAACATCTGCTACCCTTGTGATTGACGGCTCGGCCCGGACGGAAATTAAGGGCCGTAGAGGCAGCCCAATGCGCGAGTTTTCTGTCCATCTCAGGGTCAACCATCGTCTAGGTACTCAAGCATTGCACGAATAATTTTCCTCCGGTATGCTAATTTGCTGATAGGCACACCCACAGATTTTGTTCAGTGGGACGCCATCCACGGCTACCTGTCAGAATGCAAGAGGTCTCACAATCCATTGTGTGAAATCCATTCAAGGCCAACTTTTCCACCAGGTTTTCACGTCATCGATGTCAACAAGAGATGTATTATAGAAAGAAAAGATTTCTGTGAGTATATGGCGCTCAGTTATGTCTGGGGAAGCCGTTCAGACTCGGCATGCTACGTGGAACAAGCTACGCGCGACAACATCGAAAGCTTGAAAGTCCCTGGGGGCCTCACCCAACTACCGGACACTATTGAAGACGCAATTGTAATATGTCAAAATCTTGGCATTAAGTACCTTTGGGCCGACAGATACTGCATTGTTCAGGATAATGCGATCCACAAACATGCCCAGATTGGTGCAATGGCCGACATTTACTCGTCATCCATTATCACAGCCATTGCTTGCTCAGGAACGGATGGTGTAGAGTCTGGGATTCCAGGAGTCCGCAGAAAACGACAGTGGAAGAGACGCAGTATCAACATTCAAGGAGTTCTTTTCAGCTCTCCAATGCCGCATCTGGATCAGATCGTCCCGGGATCGATATGGAACACTCGAGGCTGGACATACCAAGAAGCGATCCTTTCTAGACGAAAGTTGCTCATGACTCCAACAGAAGTATGGTTCCAGTGTAGGAAGGATCGTACTTATCGAGAACATGGTCCTGATCCCGACATCACCAGGTGGGAGGCTCAACTTCGAGACGCGCCAGCCTCTGCTGATCAGGATTACTCGGGTTTCGTGGACTATATTACAAAGGTTATAGAGTACACGAGGCGAAAGCTCGGTTACGCGTCAGACATCTACAACGCTTTTGATGGAATTGCACAAGCTCTCTATGCACGGGATGACGGTTTTCATTTTGGACTTCCGGAACCCCACTTTGACGCGGCGCTTCTCTGGTACTGCGGATGCCGATGGACTGGCTCTCATAGCAGGTGCCTACGAACCTGTGCGGAAACTACTCCTAGCTGGTCTTGGGGATCGGTCACTTGCCCCATAATGTATGATGACTCGTTCTGCATGAGTCTCGTCAAATGGGTCCTTTACAAAGGTCAAGCTGCCGATATGAGTCTTCAGAGTGCAAATCCAGAGGCCTACGGCACACGCAGCATCGAGCTCAAAGCAACGGGGGAAACGGTGAGCTGGAATAGATCAAGGCTTAGGTTAAGTGAATGCCCACAGCTTCTTGTCGCTCTTGCAATAAACGAAGGATGCATAAAAGCCGGCAAAGAGTTCTTATCAGAGCATGAAAGCTTTTCTTCTCTGAGGAAACATTTCACTCGCCAATGGCCAACGTATACGGACGTTTATAAAGAGGTGCGGCAAGTTGAGACCCTTCAATCATCTGGGCCCAACGGCGTTCTATTCACAAACGCTCAATCTGCGATTTTCAACATTCGGTCCGGATGGATTCAAAACGCCAATGGGATGGTAATTGGTGGTATGTACCAGGTGGAGCTTGACAACAAAATAGTACACGAGCAACGCGGCGACATCGGGGGAGACAGCGACTACAGGGAATGCAGCAACTACGAAGAGTGCCGCAACGATGAGGAGTGCTGTGTCGAGGGCATTGCTCTTTCAATATCAGGGGAATGCCGCAGTGTAGGCTTTGATGGGCTGGACAACTCGACACACCGCGATATGACATATTTCGACTGCAATGACAAGCCTCTCACTCCAATGCCGAGGGTGAATGTCATGTTTATCAGTTGGGAAGACGGTTACGCCAAGCGCATCGGTCTTGGCTGGATGGCTTTGAAGCAATGGAGCTCATTCAACTGGACACTCAAAGACATATGGCTGAAGTAGCCACAACCTGCAACGGTCTGGTACCTTACCGGGTTTGTTGAATTCCCTTTCAGTCACTGTGGCTGCATTCGCACTTGCTCTCTTACTGCTGTCCAAATATGTATTATTTTGCAGATACTCTGAAGTATTTCCATCTCCGCTCTTTCATTTTTGTGTCTTCTTTTCTTCTTTGCAGCAAATAAAAAGATTCATTTTATGGTGAACTTAGCTGTCTGTAAATGTGAGCCGTGAAATGATGCCGCACATGACCAGTGATAAGCAATTCATCGCTGCTAGAATGATGTGGGAACAGTAGGCTGACACGGAGTCGCTTTACTCTGGAAGCAAAATAGAGTTAGGCCTCGTGTCTGCATGCATTTATCTATATCTTAAGAGCCCATTCACATTTGGGATAAATGTTTCGGTTGCACCTCTACTGCAGCGCTTATAAAGCCGAGCCGATAGCTCTACTGTCATATACGAACAGTCTCTTGAATCTGCGTTTCGCTGATTATCCCCGCAACCTACCCCGCTGATCTCGCTATGTGAAATCAACGTCCAAGAACAACACATTATTATACGTGTCCCCAAACGCTCCAAACCCTCCCCCAGCCGCCCCTTCTCCCAGCACATCCCCAAAGAATGCGCCCAACGTATCTTCCACGTCCATCCTCTCAACCCCGCCATACTCACCCCCAACCCCTCCGCCCCCTCCACCATCCCGCTGCCCGACCATCGCCTCCCTCATCATCTCCTCCATCCCTAGCGGCGGCGCCATGAACTCCACCCCTCCTCTGTCATCACACCCATCCCCATCCACCAAGATCCCACACTCCCGCATCTGCACCTCCAGCTCCGGCAGCGCCCGCGCCGTCCAGCCCACCGGCTCCATCGCCCGCATGATGGCCAGCGCCTCGTGTATCCGCTGCTTCCAGTCGTTCTCTGCGGCCGCCGACGACGTCGACGCCGTCGTGTGCACGTCCGACTGCTGCTGCTGTTGCGGCGGCGGTGCTGCTCCTCCCGCCCCGCCACCGCTGCAGTAATCGCAGGGCGGCATCTCAGAAAACGGCGAGGACTGGTCGCTGCCGTCTGCCTCCCGTTCCTCCAACAACATCGCCAACCGGAACACCTGGACCAGCTCGAGCAGATTAGAGCAGTCGAAGTTGACCAGGCTGCTCAGTGAGCCCGAGGCCGTCTCGCCGCCCGCCCCTCCCACCATCATCGTCATCATGATCTCCAACCCGCTCCGCGCCGCCGCCGTGCACGTGTCTGCCATCTCGGCGAAGAGCCGTCGTTTACTCCCAGTCGCGCTACCGCAGCACTTCTTCTCCCCCTTCTCCCCCTTCTCCTCCACTCCGTCTCCACCAAGGCAGCCGAGTCCCGCGGTAGAAGACGTACGACCGTACGCCTCCGGCTGGTCGCCCGCAGCGCGCTGGCTCCCCCGCCTTCCCCGCCACTTCCTCAACAACGCGCGGTACAGCAAAAACGGCCGCGTGACGAGCACGACGTTGGCCCAGTACTGCAAATGCAGGATGCCTACCGCGCGGCGGTGGGCGGGGGCGGTGTGGGAGAGGGCGGAGAGGTGCGCGGGGAGGGAGGCGTGCCAGGAGTTCAGGGCGGCGAGGAGGGTGCGGATGGTGGAGGTGGAGATGGTGGGGTTGCTGCTCGACGAGGAGGAGGAGGAGGAGGAGGAGGATGAGGGGTTGTTCTGGCGGTGCTGATGTAGCGTCGAGCGGATGCGCCGCGAGATGGTGCAGAGGCTGGAGGCGGCGGCGAGGTAGTTGGGGGGCGTGTTGGGGCCGGGGCTGAGGATCTGTGATAGACGTAGTTAGTCAACCAGCGAATTGATCTCTGTGGTGTAGTAATGGGGAATGGGATGCAGTGATAATTGGGAAAAGGAGGGCAACACATACCTGCTCGGACGGCATCTGCACCTGAATGTCGTGCACCTCCTCAACCACGGCGCACGGGTTGCCGTACCGGTGCGCGATCTCGTAGTCCAGCAGGTACAGCGTCCACCAGATGCGCCGGTTCTGCTCGCGCTCGAGCCGGCCCCGCGACGGCGGCGCCGCCTTCTCGACGTGCATGCCGAGCGAGTACGCCGTGCGGACAGCCGTGCCGATATACAGATACGCGGCGTTGGTGTAGCACTCGATTTGGAGCGCGAGAGCCTGAAAGAAAACTGTTAGCCGCGGAACATCGAAGGACTGGTTCCCCAGTCGAAAAGGAGTGGGTCATACAAGCAGACTCAGCGCCCTGATGCTATCCACATCCGCCTCGTCGACGACCTGCGGCACCAGCGCCTTCGCCATGACGAGATACTCCGGCGACGTCTTCTGTCCATGGGACGGACCTTCAACGGCACCACCCGCGCTCCCGATGGCGAAGACGCAATACAGGCAACACAGCCACGACGCGCTGGCGAGCACGCCGCCGGTCAGGTACGTCTCGTGCACGCGCTCGTGGAACTGCTCGGTCGAGAAGAGCCAGTAGAGGCAGTGGACTTCGTCGAAGTAGCGCTGCACGCACGCCGACGCATGTTCGAGCGGTGGCAGATAGATGGGCTGGTGGTGGCACGCGGTGCCACTGCAGGCATCGCTGCCGGGGTTCACGCCGATGGAGCTCTCGGGGGTTGCTGGGGGGAGGCTGGTTGTTGAGAGGGGCTGGATGATGATGGGTTGGGTGGGTTTGTTGTTGTTGTCCTCGTCGTCGTCGTGGTGTTCGGTTTTGATCATGCGGATTGCGGCGTTGAAGCCGATGGAGGAGTCGGTGCCGACGTGTCCTGTTTTTGTCACAATGCGTGGACGCTTAGAATTGTTGCACTTCACATACAACGGGTGGATAGGGAGTGGGCTGGGCTGAGAGGGGGAAACTTGCTGTAGTTTCCGCGCGAGTCAATCATCAAACACCCCAGCTGCTCCTGCAGCGCCTGAATCTCTTGGATCCCGCTATTCGAGCCCTCATCCTCATCTCCACCGTCCTCCTTGCAGCAATCACCCCACTGAGGACTACATGCAGCGTCCTGACCGGCTGGCGTGCTGGGGGTGTCGCCCTGGTGGCTGTCTGAATTGCCGTCAGTGGCGGGAGTTGGCCCCCCGTTCAGACCATCGAGTCGTGCGCAGAGGGCCTTGAGCGCAGGAAGGTTGAACTCCAGATCCGGGAGGTAGTGCCGTAGGATCTCGGTCATGCACCGGTACTCTTCTTCCGACACGTGGTAGTACGGCCGCTTTTTGCGCCGGTTGAGGTCTGTCTTGCATGGCGCATTGATGCTCGCGCAGTAGTGGCATGGGCCGGGGACTGCAGAGGAGTGTGAGTGGGAATGTTTCTGAGTGGTTGACAGGGAGGGAAAAGATCATGTACCTGGATCGACGCACTGCACGTTGGTGTTGCTGTGTCAGTGGACTGTGACCTGTGAGGAGCTGCGGCGGAGCTCACCGTACCTTCGTTTTGCGGTTCTTGCAGCGGTCACAGCTCACGGCCGTGCGCTTCTTCCGCACGTTCTGCCTGTTGCTCTTGGAGGGCGGCAGGGCTGGTTCGGAGCCGTGTTGTGCAGTCGGCATGGCGGCAGATGCGATGCTTCCGAGGGGGAAGGAGGTGGGAAAAAGGGAGATTGCGAGGTATCGAGAGGTTGATAATGCGGGGAAACTTATGCAGGGGTCGTGTGTTGATCCGCGGCACTGACCAGCTCATCCGCCCTTCCGCCTCTTGCAATTGGAGTGTTTTGAAACCTGATTTTGCTTTTTCGTGTTTCAGAATAAATTATGAGAGTATCGTATGTCAGTGTCAACTCAATTAACGGCTGCGCATGGGCAACCTTCTTTTTCCAAGCTCAGCGGGATCGCCGTCAGTAGTAGTATCTCCGGTAAGCTTTCGTAGATGAGTATACAGTTGTGCACTGCGGCTGATCCCTGCTCGAACATGCCGGCGGTAGCCTCCAACCATCTAACCATCGGAAAAGGGACGACGATAGCATGGAAGTCTCTCCTGCTTGCAAATCAAAAAGCACCATTTCGTCAACGGCGTGCGCACGGCATGTTGATCAACACACGGCAGATCTGCAGGGTAAAATGCGGGGGTGGGGCAGCGGTTATCGCTACGGACCCCAGACGCCAGTCGTCGGCATCATCCTCCCGAGCACATTTCCCCAAGCTTCACTGCACAGCAACAACCCGCACCCTGAGCGGGGAATGACTCGACCCCATCGCCATTTGCCAGCCGACACCATGCCCGGCATAAAGCGGCTCGGACCCCCGGCCAACGGGCCCCCTCTCAGCAACGGGCCGTCCCTGACAAATTATTTCCAATCATGGCCGCCGAAGATCAAGTAGCGAAGCTGCAAGAGCAGGTCAACGACCTCACCAAGCGGCTGAACAAGGTTCAAGGTACATTCTATCCGCCCGCACACCTCACCCAGCCCAAATGCCACGAGACGCTAACACACGCCACAACCGCACAGACGAAGCCGAAGTCCGCAAGCTCCACCACAAATACGGCTACTACCTCGACAAGTGCCTCTACAAGCAAGTCGTCGACCTCTTCGCCGACCACCCAGACACCATCGTCGAGTTCCTCGGCGGCCGCTACCGCGGCAAAGCCGGCGTGCGGCGCCTGTACACGGGGCGCTTCCAGACCAACTTCGTCGCCGGGCGCAACGGGCCCGTGCACGGCTTCCTGCTCGACCACGCCATGATGCAGGACATCATCGACGTGTCGCCGTCGGGCGACCACGCGTGGGGCCGGTGGCGCGCGCTGATGAGCGCGGGCGTGCACAAGTCCGTGGCGGACGCGCATCCGCGGGGGTACAACGCGGCGGGGCAGCCGCGGCAGTGGTGGGAGGGCGGCGTGTACGAGAATGAGTATATTAAGGAGGATGGCGTGTGGAAGATTTGGAAGTATAGGTACTTTGCGTTTTGGCACGGCGAGCATCAGGATGGCTGGGCGCTGACGAAGCCGAATTACGTGCCGTTTGCGGAGAAGACGGTTGAGGAGGATCCGCTGGGCCCGGATGAGTTGGTTGAGCAGAAGTTGTTGTGGCCAGATACGAGGTGTATTCCGTTTCATTATCCGCATCCGGTGACGGGGGTGCAGGTTGAGGAGGATGATTTGAGGGCGCCTGAGTTTGGGAAGGATGTGAGTACGTCGGAGCCGGCGTTGACGTTGAAGGATCGTTAGAGTTTGATGGTAGATCAGAACTGGGGTGAGAGTTACTTTAGTTTCAAGTATACAGATTTGAATGATGGAAGAGAAAGGCTCAGTTGAGCCTCAAACCCCACGTATAGTGCAAACGAGAAGTGTTGCGCCGCATACTCCATCTCCATGTACTCCACAGTGCGGAGCTCGATGGTAAAGGCAAACCACTATACGCCAGTCCTCCACCCTTCAGCCTCGGGTTCATCCAACCGAGCAAGCCCGCCTTGAAACAAAGATATAACCGCCAACACCAACTGAACCTACCTGCCAACCCCCCACCCATAATCGACCCCCAACAACCCAACATGCGCGGCACCATCGCAATCGAAGAAGCCGTCATCCCACCCTCCCAACACCACACCCTCGCCCAATGGCAGCCCATCCTCGCCCCAGGCTCCGACGTGGCCGCCGGCGTGGCCGCCCACGGCGCGCGCCTGTCCGACATCCACGACAAGCGCTTGCAGACTATGGACGCCGAGGGCGTCGAGTACATGCTGCTCAGCCTGACCAGCCCGGGCGCGCAGGGCGAGCACGTGCAGGAGCAGGCGGAGAAGGTGGCGCGGGAGGCGAACGATTGGCTTGCGGCTGAGGTGGAGAAGAATCCGAAGCGCTTTGGAGCCCTGGCGGCTGTCTCGATGCACGATCCTGCGCAGGCGGCGGGGGAGCTGAGGAGGTGCGTGAAGGAGCTGGGGATGTTTGGGGGGTTGGTGAATGATTGGCAGTCGATTGGTGAGGATGGGGCGGGGAGGAAGTACTACGATACCGAGGAATATGACGTCTTTTGGGGGACGGTGCAGGAGTTGGATGTTCCGATTTACTTCCATCCGAGGTACCCGCCGCTGGAGGAGTTGAAGACCGGCCAAGGTGTCAGCGGAGCGTACAAGGGGAGAAGTCAGATGCTCGGTGCTGGGTGTAGCTTTCATCTGGACTTGAGTTGGCATATTTATGCTGTTTGTTCGAGCGGTGAGTTTAGAAATCCCCCCGAGATTGACAGATAGATGCTTATTCTGCCAAGGCATCTTCGACAGATTTCCCAAGATCCAGATCATCGCCGGCCACTTGGGCGAAAAGTGAGTCTTTACAAGTTCGATATGTTAGAATGTTGCCTGGCTAACACTGGGGTTTGAAGCATCCCGTTCAATCTGTGGCGTGCGGACCACTGGCTTAACAAACCGCAAAAGCGAAAGACACGACCATCAAAAGAGGACTACACGTACTACTTCAAGCACAATGTGCACATCACGACCTCTGGAAACTTCAACACCGCCGGTCTCAAGTTTTGCATCCGTGAAATTGGCCTGGAGAGGTGTCTTTACGCTATCGGTAAGAGTATTTGATTTCACTGATTCTGCGCCATCTGACCACTTGTAGATACACCCTACGATACCATTGAAGAAGGACAAGCCTGGTGGAAGACGATTGATCTGGAGGATAGTGAGAAGGAGGCAGTTGGAAGGAGAAATGCTATCAAGCTTTTCAAGCTGCCACTGGAAGAGTAATGTCCTGAATAGAAAATTCAACTCTCGAAAGCCTTGCATAGACCATGAATTTGCTGTGAAGATAGGCTTTTCGCGCCTCGTGTCCCTTGTGCAGAGCCGCAGATCAAGCTTTCGAGATTCAGCGGGAGGAAGCGAGAGCCTGCAACCTTAGCAAATGCCGAACCTGACTTGCCGAGAATTGCCTTTTAGATCCGAAGATGAGGTCAGATGAGCAAGGTAGACCCCTGTTCGTTGAGAATGGAGGGGCATCTTTTACTGTGGGGTAAACCTTCCTACGTCCCTATCCCCGCACTCGGGACAATCCACCCGAGCAATCGCGTTCTATTCCGATGATTCTTCTGGAGCTGCGCTTTTATGTGCATGATGATGCTGTGTAATTTGGAATGTCCTGTAAACCACTGGCTAGAGGACGACAACTATGGCGCATATCCACGAAATTGCCGGGGAGGTGGAGAAACGCACCTACGTCAACGGTGTGAAAGTCGGGGAAGAGGTCAAGTTCCCAGAAACAGTAGCTTTCAGCGGCTTCAACAAACCCTCGCGCTTTGAAGGCGACATCTTTGAGCTTGAATTCGAGGGAGAGATCCCCAAGGATATCGATGGCACCTTCTACCGCATCCAACCGGATCATCAGTTCCCACCACTATTTGAAGACGACATCCACTTCAACGGAGACGGCGCCGTGACAGCCATTCGGATCCAAAATGGCCATGCGCACTTCAAACACCGTTATGTGCGGACGGACCGCTTCAACCACGAAAGAGCAGCACAGAAGAGCCTATTCGGGCGCTACCGCAACAAATTCACCGACAACGAGAGCGTCAAAGGCGTCATCCGCACCGCCTCCAACACCAACATCGTCTTCTGGCGGGGCGTCCTGCTCGCCACCAAGGAAGACGGGCCCCCCTTCGCCATGGACCCGGTCACGCTGGAAACCATCGGCCGCTACGACTTCGACGGGCAGGTGCTCTCGCCGACCTTCACCGCGCACCCGAAGTTCGACCCGGACACGGGCGAGATGGTGTGCTTCGGCTACGAGGCCGGCGGCGACGGCAACGACGGCTCGTGCGACATCGTCGTCTACACCATCGACAAGGACGGCAAGAAGACGGAGGAGTGCTGGTACAAGGCCCCCTTCTGCGGCATGATCCACGACTGCGGCCTCAGCGAGAACTACGTCGTCCTCCCCATGACGCCGATGAAGTGCTCGCTCGACCGCCTCAAGCGCGGCGGCAACCACTGGGCCTGGGACCCCGACGAGGACCAGCTGTACGGCATCGTCCCGCGCCGCGGCGGGAAGCCTGAGGACATCATCTGGCTCAGAGCCGACAACGGTATTTCTCCCTCATCCCCCTCCCTCCCCCCTCCCCCCCGGCGCGCTTGCTGACAACCAGAAGCCTTCCACGGCCACGTCGCCGGCTGCTACGAAGACGCCTCGGGCCGCATCGTCTTCGACCTCACCGTCGCCGACGGCAACGTCTTCTTCTTCTTCCCCCCCGACAACGTCGACCCCTCCACGCACAACCTCGCCAAACGCAACAAGCTCTCCAGCCCCACCTACCGCTGGCTCTTCGACCCTAAAACCCAAAAGTCCGGCGACCGCGTCACCCCCGCGTCCATCTTCCCCATCAACGGCGAGTTCTCGCGCATCGACGACCGCCGCGTCACGAAGCCGTACAACCACTTCTGGCAGGCGCAAGTCGACGGGTCGCGCTTCTACGACGCGGCGAAATGTGGGCCGCCGGCGGGCGGGTTGTTTAATGTGTTGGGCCATTTTACGTGGGAGGGGCGGACGCAGGATACGGTGTGGGCGGGGCCGACGGCGACGTGGCAGGAGCCGGCGTTTATTCCGAGGAGAGGGAGTACTGTGGAGGGGGATGGGTACCTCGTTGCGTTGAAGAATCATCTCGATGTGTTGAGGAATGATGTGGTGATTTTGGATGCGAAGGATCTGGCGAAGGGGCCGGTGGCGGTGATAAAGCTGCCGTTTAAGTTGAAGTTGGGGTTGCATGGGAATTGGGTTGATGGGAGGGAGTTGGAGGAGTGGGGGGAGAGAAGGAAGGTGGGAGGCAGTGTGGGGCCCGCGAAGGCGGCGGAGAGGCCGTTGCCGTGGCAGGTGAGGTTGATGGAAGATCGTGGGGTCAATGGACAAGGAATGAGGGAATAGAGAACGCGGCGATGGATAGTTCAAATCTGAGGAATCATGGTGACGAAGATGTGTCGGTACGTACAGCTACCAAATCAGATGATATTAAAAATTGTCTCTTCGAATGTTCCGCTTTCCCACATTTCAACCGCCTCGCCTTGCATGATACCGGGAATCCTACACGGGCCACACAATTGGTAAAGACTCTCGCTAGCAGACGGTAGTTTCCGGGCAACGAAAGGAGTATGAGCCCCAAAGAAAATACAGACATCATCTCCTGGTAGAGTAGCTTCCGGCCCCAGACCTATCCAACCGCGTGATGTGACGAAAATGCGGCGTTCGTCGTATGTTACCCATTCCAGGAAGAATTGTTCGTGTTCAAAACCGACCAAGTCTTCCAACCCTGAGATATCTAGACCCATTTGGTAAGCATATGCCACCGCTCCGCGAATGAATCGTTTATCCTCGGGCATCTTTCTAGCCATTGAGATGCACATGGCTTCCAACATATCGCGCACATTTGCTCCCCCGGACCTCCGAATGTGATTCCACGCTTGACCAAATGGGTGTGCATTCAAGTCGAGAGATGCATTGAGTGGCTCAGCAGGAAAATACGCAGTTGAGATTACAAACGTGTCAGAGACCCAGACCGCGGAATCAAAAGCAAGGCCCGTAACACTCAAGCAATCTCCCTTTAAGGATACCTGTGCGGTGGTCTGGCCATGTGCCATCCATTCATCCTCACAAGGCAACGTCTCAATAAACGGTGTTGCTAACCAAAGGTCCCAACGCGGGACCCATGAGCTAATTCCATGGTCATGAATGGTTATTTGATCATGACTAACAAAGTTGATGATGTGGAGAGAGGAAAAAGCCTCATCTTGGAGTATTCGGACTGCAACCGATGTGTAAAGGTCCTTGTGGGAGATGGAGTAATCTACAGGCAGGAAAAGCTTAGATTGAGGATTAGAAATTGTATTCAGGAGGGCGCTGTGTCCAAGAAAAGCATATATCCGATCCCTAGGGTCTGAACAAGCGGCAGAGCGGCCTTGGTTCAGTACAGAAAGAATATTTGTGTTAGGGTTTTGGAAGTTCAAGCCCTCTAATAGGAATATATGGCTGGCAAGCCCAAGTCGATGGGCTTGTACAGCTTCGTCGTGTTGAACGGCCATATATATGCAAAATGATGCAAGAGGTTCCCAATCCATGGATGCCGGTCCAAAGTGTACAATGGCCCTGTCTGCAAGACAAATCTCCTGGATGATCCATAGACGGTTGAACCAGCCAGTATTGTTAAGGCTCCGGAAGGTTGACCAGTGCTTATTGCCACATTTCTCGATCTGGTAGTCAACATAGTCCGTGGACTGGTCATCCGGTGGAGGTAGAGGCCCCAGTGACCTGATGAATTCGAATAAATCACTGGGATTAGAATGAGGGCGGTAGCTCCTCGACGGATCAGAACGTGAGCCACGGCCTAACCATACAAGGACGTTCATGGCATTTTCATAGACCTTTGCCATATTTTGGACTTGTTGACATCGTTCCGGTATGTCATCTTGGTTGATGCAGACCGAGTCAGCCCAAAGAATGCGTTTTTTTCTCAGCCGGCGAAACTTCCTCAGGGCGTGTTCCAGGCTCCAGGGAACCTTCACTCTTTGGCCGTGGCATAGAATATCCCCCCTCTCCTCCGCAGGGCCCCACACATATGATAAGGCCTCATAGCACGCTATGTCGAGTGACTGAACGACCAGTTCGCAGCGGACGGGCCGCCACTTGTCTCCAGGGAGGAGAACTAGAAGGCGAATGCTGTTGGTGTCTTCGAACGGTTTGTAAGAGTAGCGAGGTGTTCCAGGAGGGATAGAGCATTCGGTGGGCAGTGTGCCTCTTTTCTTGTCATTCCTGTGGGCACACTGACGCAGTCGGGGTGTTTTGCGACGAGGTCTTGTTTTTCGGGGCGAGCAGTGCCTGTTGCGGCGACCGTAATGCCCGCAGTGAGCGCAGCGCTGCATGTTGAATGTGTTTGGAGGAAACCTTGAGCCGAACTGAGTGAGGGTACTGTAGGACTGAGGTGGTGTTGAGGAAGGAGTGCTTGAATGAAGAAGAATGAGATGTGCAGCTTTTAGGCAGCAGAAGTAAGCTCAAGAGACTTCATAACTTGTGTGGGGCTAAGCGCTGAAAGGGTTCGCGGCTGCAGTGCAAGGCGCGGTTCGGATAACGATCGTCCAATGAATTCGTTGACAGGCTAACAGCACTGGTTGCCTCACGCGTGCAAATCTGTGCAAGGCTGAAATGTCGACCCAAAAGCAAGAAGCTTACCAAATACATAGAATAGAGCGTTTGGGCTGTTGAGAGATAGACAACCAACTCTCATAGGACAGTTCAGACACTGTTGTTCGTAATACCTCCCACGTTAGCCAATCAGAACCCCCGCACGCCGAGCACACCCGGAGACAGGCACCGGTTCCCCGCATCGCTTCACCGCGCCCCCACCTAACTGTCAGCGTCGTCTGCGATAAGTTCGACAGCATCTTCAACAAGCAGCCATCGCGCGTTAGGGGGACTGACCCTGGTCGAGATACCCCCGGCCCATGTCATCTAACCGAGAGGTCACTTGCCCTCCCCACTCCTGCGTTTTCCTAACCCAAAGCGGAAATTTACGAGCACGTCCAATCTGTACAGTACGGAAATCTCTGTGATTAAAGAGCAGGCTCCATCTCACCACGGTCATTCGCATCGGCTCAGACCATCGCAAAGCTCCTACTTGCTTCCCCAAAGCTTTACCAGACGCGCAAACATGTCGAGAATCATCATCCGCAACTGCTCCATCCTGACTCTGGATGACAAAGACACGTTCCTGTATCCAGCCACCCTGGTCATCCAAGACGACCGCATCGTCGACATATTCGAGGGCGAAAAGGACCTCACCTCCTCCATCCCCACCACCATCATCGACGGCACCGACAAACTCGTCATGCCCGGCCTCGTCGACCTCCACTTCCACACCAGCGTCGCCAAGGTATGTATCCCTCCACCATCCCTCGCCCCTCCCCCTCCCCATCCCCAACCCTCCGCTCACCCACACCCTCTCGCAGGGCTACAACGACACCCTCCCCCTCTGGGAATACCTCGACACCGTCTGGTACCCCTCTATCCGCGCCCTCACCCCACACGGCGCCCTCACCGCGGCCCTGCACTCCTACACCACCGCCCTCAAATCCGGCACCACCACCGTCAACGACATGTACCGCTTCGTCCCGTCCCTCGCCTCCGCCGCGCGCCAAACCGGCATCCGCGCTTTCCTCGCCAACGACATCGCCCTGCCATCCCACCGCCTCGACACCCTCGCCGACAACGTCGCCGCCTACCACGCGCACGACGAAGCCGCGTCGGGCGGCCGCGTACGCGTGTGGATGGGCGTCGAGTGGCTGCCGCTGGCGGACGAGGCGTTGCTGCGGGAGATAGGAGACGCGGCGAGGGAGTTGCGGACGGGGGTGCATGTGCATCTGTGCGAGTCGGCGTCCGAGGTCGCGGACACGGCGACGCGGTACGGCAGCAGCGGGGACGGGGACGGGGACGGGAAGAAACGTACGCCGGTGGAGGTGGCAAGGGATGCGGGGTTGCTGGGGCCGAACACGGTGGCGGCGCACTGCGTGCATTTGTCCGACAGCGATATAGAGATTCTCGCGGCGACGGGGACGCATGTGAGTTGGAATCCTGGGTCGAATGCGAAGCTCGGGAATGGGGTGGCAAGGGTCGGGGAGATGGTTGCTGCGGGCGTGAATGTGGGGGTGGGGGTGGATGCGTGCGAGTGCCATAATTCGACGGATTTGTTTGAGACAATGAAGATTGGGAGTTATGTGAGGAAGGTGGAGGGGAGGGATGCGGGCGTTGGGCAGGCGGGGGAGATTCTGAGGATGGCGACGGGGAATGGGGCGAGGGCGCTTGGCGTCGATGCCGGGGTGCTGGAGAAGGGGCGGAAGGCGGATGTGATTGTGCTGGATTTGAGGAAGGATATGATGTTTACGCCGTTGTTGAAGGAGAAGGGGGAGAGGAGGAAGATGTTGGAGAGTCATCTTGTTTTTGGGTGCAATGGGACGGCCGTCGAGACGGTTATTGTGGATGGGAGGATTGTCGTCGAGGAGAGGAAGGTGCTGGGCGTGGATGAGGAGCAGTTGAGGAGGGATATGGATGAGTTGTTCGAGGGCTTGGTTGATGAGATGGAAAAGCAGAGGTATGATCGAGAGAAGGCTCAGTGAGCCAGTGGGTCAGAGGTAACCTCGTAGTTCCAATTGAGAAAGGTGCCGGTAGACCAAGAGCCAACGTCAGCGTACAGGAAATAGGAGAGAAAATCGCAATGATTGATTTGAGGATGCTATCTCTCCATGACCGTCCCGGACGCAATCACCTTCCCATTTCGCAAAAAGCGTCTAATACTAGGCTCGCCATTTAAAACTCTCGACATATAATTGAACCCGAAGTAATGCTCCTGGCTCCACTCAATCGCCCCCAACCTCCTTATACTCTTATCAAAATATTCTTATGGTGGTAGATGCTGCTTTCCCAACTCCTCGCCGTAGAAATACTTCGTGCCCGTTCGTTTCCATTCCTCCTCTCGCTCGAAGTTGACCCAAGAGTGGAACCAGAACAGAGTCTCGGTGCCACCTTCCGTGCTTTCTTCTCCCTGTCCCTCTTTCTTTGAAGCCCACGCAACATGGGCCTGGTACCAAGGCCACTCGTATTTTGTCCCCGGCGTGAACCCGACCCCAATATACAGGCCATTGGGCATCCGCACCTTTCCGCGTTCCTCCTCGCTCAGCTGTTGGAGAAACGTAACACAGAGCAAAGAGACACATTTGCGGAAGCCCAGCCAGTTCTTGGCTGCACCCTTGTCATTGATTACAATCTCCAGGGGTGGCACGAATGCGGAAATTCCTTCCATGACGCTGCATACTAGGGTGAGGCACGGAAAGCTTCAAGATCCTATGGCGACCTCCTGCCTGATGACTAGCTTTTTGGCATTATTTGTGAAGGAGAAAAGGCAGAACGAGCTGAGAAATATATACAGGCACATAGCACCACTATCTCAGGAAACTCTTTAACTCGCGACCAGCATCCCCCCTCAAAGCCTGGGGCTTCCGCGAGTGGACATATCACATTGACCCACTTTTGACGAGCTTCGCTGGGAGAATATTGGTTGCCAATCTCAAGTATGGGTTTAGATTCAGGTATGTGGAATTTTGTTTAAAGTGCATATCCTGGACATGATGGGTGTGTGGGGGTTCGGGGGCGGAGATAGGTATCAAGATTTGAGACAGAGGCGGGTCGGAATTGAAAATAGAATTAAAACATAGTCCACTCCCCGCTTAGGTTTTGCTTTTCTCTCATCTCGCCATACTTCGTGTTCAACACCTAAGCAACTCCGTTGATCACGGCTTGGAGGGCATGAAAGCTTCTGAGCAAGTGGGCAGCGGGCTCGTGACAGTTCAGGCATCTACATGTTGAGAAAAGTTTATCAGCTTTGCTTCGTTTACCTCGCTGAGAAGTATCGGGCCATTCTAAATAACTCACTGATTAGTCACCGCAGCCTTATTTTCTGAGGCAATAGGGTACCGCGATGCAAATAGCCACAGCATTGAAACATCTTCAGATTAAATGTTCATATGACACCAGCGCGGGAAAGCAGACGTCTACCTGTGAGAAGGCTGATGTGCAGATCATCTCAGCCTTGCATATACCTGCGACCTGTGCAAGCATTAGTTTCGAGGTGTGGTATGATTGGCGGCCGAGATGCATTGGCAAGGCAGCAAGCGATGCAGGATTACCACATCCATCTACTGATTGGGCGCCTTCACAACTTCCTCCGCTGCACCAGCCCGCGTGGTTGGAATATTCTCTGCACTGCCCCCGCAAACGCTGCGCCCCGCGGGATCAGCCTATTTAGTGCCCCGTCCCACCCCAAGCCCTCAGGAGCGGCAGAATTATTTCGGCTTCTTTTACCCCCACTATGGAGGCATTTGCAGCCGTGGGCCTTGCAAGCAATGTCGTTCAATTCATCGAGACTGTGTTCAAAATCATCAAGTCAACGCGAGAGATTCACCATTCTGCCTGCAGCGGCACGCAAAACCACATCGAGCTCGAAGCGGTATTCAAAGACCTACACCAGGTTTCCAAACGCCTCAAAACGCACAGAAAAGGATCGCCTGAATCTCCCGCGGATGTAGAACCCGACGTGGTATCATCAGCAAACAAACCTGGAATAGAGGGCCTTGCACTCCAGTGCGAAATACTCGCGGAAGAACTGACCAAGACAATACTAAGCTTGAAAGTTCAAAATGGGTCCCAGAGTATGATCCGGTGTTGTGGAAAGGCTCTCAAAGCCGTGTGGAAAAAGAACGAAATTGAGGAACTGTGTGCAAGGGCCACAACGATTCGGCAGGAGCTAGGCTTCCATCTACAAGTAGAGAATACGTAAGGTTCAATAACGGCAAGGCGTAGCATCCATGGCTGACGAATTTGCGTAGGAGCCAGCTTGATAACTTAAGGGAGGCTTGCGATGCTCTCCGCAGAGATGCACATACCCATACCGAAGCCATGCTTCGGTTTGAACATACCATCGCAACACATGAGAAACAATCATCCGACCGGGTAACAAAAGAAGATCTGTCCAGCCTCGTTAAAGACGTATCTCAACTGGTTAATGCAGAATCTGCTCGAAGAAATTGTGTCTTGAGAAGTCTTTACTTTCCGTCAATTCACGAACGACATTCGGAGGTCGCCGAAGCACACGCGCAGACTTTCCAATGGATTTTCAGGCCCGAAACATTCCAACAAGACGATCCGCGTTCTCAAATCACTTTTAGCCACTGGCTTCGCATACAGCATGGGATTTACTGGATTTCAGGAAAGCCAGGCTCGGGGAAATCGACTCTCATGAAGTATCTTTGTGACAATACTGCGACGACATCTTTTCTAGCCGAATGGGCGGGCTCAAGCACTTTGACTGTGGCAAAGTTCTTCTATTGGCATGGCGGAACGAATATGCAAAAGTCCTTGCAAGGACTTCTGCAATCTCTTCTTTTTGAGATTTTTCGCCAACGACCCGATTGGATTAGAACAAGCTGCCTATCAAAATGGGTATCAGAAACGGCAGATCTGGAATCTTGGACTATTCCCGAAATCGTCACCACCCTCCGACGTTTTGCCAAGCAGGAATTTGGATCACACAAATTTTGTTTCTTCATCGATGGTCTCGATGAGCATCAGGGAAACTTGCAAGATCTTACTGATTGCTTAAGAGAGCTGGACTGTTCGCCCAACATCAAACTTTGCATTTCCAGTCGGCCTTGGAACTGTTTTGAAGACGCCTATGGAGCTTCTGGGATGAAACTTCGCCTGGAAGATTTGACAAAGAGTGACATTCAAAGTTACACCAAGGACAGCCTTATCCCTGCATTCAGCAAATCAGCGATTTCTCACTACACCCAATTTGTACATGAAGCTACATCGGAGATATTGGCAAAGGCCCAGGGTGTTTTCCTCTGGGTTTTCCTAGCAGTCCAATCTCTACGAAGAGGAATTACCGAAGGAGACACTGTCGAGCTGCTTCGTACAAGGATCCATTCCTTCCCACCTGAGCTACATGACTTTTTCAACCTGATACTCGGCTCGATTGAGCCTATTTACCGAAAGGACTCAGCTACTCTTCTGTCGGCTGCTCTTACGACAACTGAGCCTCTAAGTGCGGTAACTTACTCTTTTTTGATGGATACGGACTTCGACATATCGATAAAGCTCAAATGGCAACCATTGGAGCCACTGGAGAGGGCCGGGCTGCGTGAACTTGTTGAAAGACGCATCAACGCTCGGTCTAAGGGCTTATTGCAGGTCTATGGCCGTGACCTAAGCAACAAACAGCCAAAAGTTGACTTCTTGCACCGGACTGTGAGGGAATTTCTTACGAACCGAGACATTGAGATTTTCCGTTACCTTCCGAAAGACGAACGTTTGGATAAGCTACTTTGTCGGGCAGTGCTGGGAGATCTGAAAACGTGCCCGAGACCGCTTAAGACCAGCCATTTCGAGCGTATATGGGAGTTCTTGGAATTCACCGAGGTTACTCATGGAGATCCCGAAATTGAACTAATCGACGCTTTGGATCAGCACTGCATCGACTACTACCTTCCATTACACGAGAAACAAGCGTATCGGAGTGGACCGTCTAGAATCCTTCTACAGACGGTAATAGCACATGGTATCCTCTCGTGGCTGAGGTCGAAGTTGGCCAGCAATGCCATTGACAAAAGCCTATTCAGCCCTTCAGTGCTGGCGAGCTGCGCAACTGGAGAGCGGATCGAATTTTTCCGTCTGATGCTCAGGAGTGGGATGGACCCTAGCGAAACATTTGGATCCGAGAAACTGTGGGCTCTTATAGCTCCAGAACAAAGAGACCAAGTGTTTGCTGCTATCCTTGCTCAAGGAGCTGATATCAACAGGAGGGATCAGTTTGGCAGACTTGTATGGATGGAGCGAATACTAGACGAGTTTTGCGCACAAGATGGAGACACCATACAAGTTGACTGTGCCAAATTGTTCCTTTCCTATGCTGCAGACCCAAACGCTTACTTCGACACCGAAGGCGACAAATGCACTGCATGGCAACAGCTACTTCAGGAGCTTTCTACTATCTCTGAGCCAGCAGATCACCACTTCCAAGTTGTAGACCTGTTTTTGCGCTATGGTGCGGATCCATTCGTATCTGTCGCCACTGACTCTGGCGTGGTAGAGGTTGGAGAAGTATTTCGAAAAGTGTTCTCCACTCAACTAGCTAGCATTCTCCAGGTGCGCCTCGAGGAGGAAGGCAAGTTCTGGAAATCACGGGACACGGACAAGAAGCGCCACCCATTATTCCAGCGGAAGCGCAAGATTGACGAGATCGAATGGAATCCTCACCGAAAAAGGGCAATTCTGAGGAATCTCAGCCAGACACGCTAAAAGGAGTTTCTACCCTAACAGCGGGTAGTATGAGGCTCGCTTTTCGGATAGGAGGGACTCTCAGCAGCGTACGACGAATTGCACCCATCTCTGTTTTGACAAGAACGTGGTGCCTAGGCAGCGTATGTTGATGCTACATTGTCTGAAATGTGACGACTGTGTTTTCCCTAAACACCGCCCGTAGTGTTTTATCCTCCAGTCTCATGCAGCCACAGGGCATTGATAACAATCACCGGCTTTAGGTTTATTAGACGCGCAATACTTGCCGTCCCCGCCGCCACTGCCAATGCACTGTACATGATGTTAAATCATGTCCACAAACTGTCACTTGAAATGTAGACACTTACCGACGTCCCTGGACAACAGTTCGCGTTCGCGTACCACATCCAGGAAGGATATCTGCAACTGTAGCCATTGCATTTCTAGCCGATTAGAGTGTCAGAGTCTTGCTTGCAGCAGGTATAGTACGGCAATGCCACGTACCCCACACCACCGTTCACCGCCCCTGCAGTGCGGGTGTCTGCGTCTGCCCGCAACAACATCGAAAGTTGCAAGGAGAACGAAAAGGGCGATGATGTAGAATCGCATCTTTTCTGTGGAAGTCTCGAGAAATATCTGAACTGTTGAGGGTGCTGCAGTGCTCTGCCCAAACCGCAGCAGCGACACATTTATATAACCACTTTTCATTTGCATCACTGCCATCGTGATCTCCTGGGACATCGAACGGAGACCTACGTCACGCTGCGTGACATAAACGCTAACACAGACTGATACCGTGGGGTATGGGGTAAGACAGTGATCATCACGGGAGGCGAGGCGCCCTGGCTTCCAGTCATGCCAGACACGGGTGACTCGTCGCGGTCAAATGCCGCCACCTGATCCATCCTCAATATCCCTCAAATCAAAGTCAGATCTGTTGGGATGGCGTATATTTTGTAGTTCTCTATAGCCGTGTTGGGATGCACTGTAAAGAAATTTGAAACAGAAACCGGTCATTCGGTTCCAGAAGCGTGTTTTGGAAACCTAGACGCTTTGGGATGCAAGGGGTACTCCCCGCGAACTCATAAGCATAACTAATAGGTCTAAGTACAAGATGAGGCAGGAAGTGCAATCGTATAATGATAATAAAGGCCTTAGCGACTGTTGCCCTAAGCGACCTTGAAAAGCCACATAAACAATCCACACTCAAATAATCATACATCTAATACATTGTGTTTGACTGTCAACATACATATTGCATCGATTTACGCTTACCCAGCCTTACAATAGCTTCGTCGTGTGATATGTGCCTTGTTGGGAAGCGATGATCCAAGATGCTCCTACTATCACACGGCTCCCATTGCCTTTCCATACAGTTTACCACTGAAAAAAAGGAATAACCAATGCTCCCTAATACCCGTACGAGTTCGTTGAGTAGTTATTCATCGGCCGTCGCTTTATGAACTTTTACGTACTTGACACAACTACTGTTGAATCCCTGGTTTAGACATTCGTCGATCGAAGGTCCATGCCAACATTCATGACAACGCACGCCATATGTCACCGACCACTACGTCACTTCTGAGTCTCAATGGTCATTTCTTGACATGACGCAAGCAGCCGACCCCACGTCTGCTTGCTCGGCATGTCAGACTCTGCCCCACCACACAACGTTTCCTTGTGTCCGATAATCACCACACCTGCCTTCGCCCGAGTCATCGTGACGTTCAAACGGCGCATGTCCGACAAAAAGCCCAGCTGGCCGTGGACGTTGCATCTCGTGGTAACAAACACCACGACATCTGCCTCACGCCCCTGGTACCCGTCGATGCTCGAGATCTCGAGCATGTCACTCTTCGGCAACATCTGCTTCAACAGTTCCCTCTGCCGCGAGTACGGCGTCAGCACAGCTACGGTCATCGACGCGGCAGGGGTCGAGCCAGGCGAGAAGCTCAGCAGCTGGCTGCAGACCTCGCGACACAACAGCGCCTGGCCGCGGTTGCTCTTCGACTTCTGCCCAATATCCTCAGGCGCAGCGCACGGGATCAGCACCATGCGCGCCGGCTGCCCCGTCGTCTGCAACGTCGTCGGCCACGCGAACGCCGACTTCGGCAGCGGGCGCGCGTCGTCCCGCACCGCCGTCTCCAGCCTTCCCTGGTAGAACTCCTTGGAGCTGAAAGCGCAGATCTGCTTGTGCATGCGGTACTGCACGTCGATCATGACCTTCGCCAATCCCGGCGCGTCTGGTGCTGCGTACAAGCTCTCGAACAGCGAGACGTCGAAGTCCGCGACGAGCGACTGCATCTGCACCGTCGCGCGCAGCTGCACGTGGTCGCCGACGAGCACGGCGTGCTTGCACCCTTTCGTGAGCGGGACCAATGAAGCTGGTTCGGTCTGCTGGGATGCCTCGTCGACGAGCACCGTGTCGAAGCTCTCGCCGCGGAGGAGCCCCAGGCCGGCGCCGATGCAGGTGGTGAAGATGAGCCGGGCTTCTTTGATGCGTTTGGCGGCTTTCTTACGCGCGTCGAAGTGCTCGTTGATGTCCTTGCCCATCATGGCGTCGCACGTGTACGGCCGCAGGTCCTCGGAGACTTTGGCGACGTCGGTGGAGACGCGGAGGGGGGCCGTTTGCGTGCGGTCGATGCCGTGCAGCTCGATGAACTTGCGGAGGACGTTGTCGACGGCGTTGTGGGTTGGTGCGGTCACGAGGACTCGGCCGGTGTGGTCGCTGAGGAGGAGCTGGATGAGGATCGCGACGATGGTGCGGGTTTTGCCGGTGCCTGGAGGACCCCAAAGTAGGCATAATGGGTGGCTTAGCGCTGCTGAAACGGCTGCGAGTTGGCTTTCGTTCAGAGAGGTGTCGTCGGGTGTGCGAGATCCTGCACTAAGCTTTAGAGTGGGGAGGCCAGTTGTAGGCCCCGTCTCCGTCATGGGCTGGTACAAAATGCTGCAGATCTCCCTTTCGCGGTAGAGCTCCACAACGGCGTCTAGCATTGTCTTGCTCGTAACGAACGATCCACATTTCTTGATCTTCCACGAGCATTCCTCGAGGAATGGCGGAGGGTGGTGGATGCAGCGCATCTTTGCTTTGCCCCTCTCGCTCCCCTCGACAAGGACATCCATCGAGTACCTTCTGTCTAAGGTTGCATTGCTCGGAGGGGATGCTGCCACAAGCTGCACATGATCTCCAACACGCAGCACGGCTGTTTGCTGATCAATGCGCAGCCTGCACTCGATGAAAGTTCCATCACCCTTTCCCGGGACCCGGGTCACATCCACAAGCGCATTCTGGACTTTTGCATCAGAGATTGCTTCTCCTATATGATCCAAGGCGATACCCAGGAGACTTTTCGTGAATCTCTCGACAGCTCTTGTTGTTCCCGAAAGCAGATGGTGAGCCCTTGCCTGAAGTTCAAACAATAACTCCATGGCGAGATCCGCGGAGTGAACACTCAATGAAATGGTTTCCACGAGCTCACCGAATAGTTGGAATGTCATTTCGGTCATGCAGTCGAGTGCGGTCATGAATGGTTCTTTGACGAAGCTTTCCATGAGTTCCGAGGACAGGATCAATTCTTTCAGTAGGCTGGGTAGCGTTGTCGAACATTCCTCAGACAGGGATTCTTTGTGGGAAAGCCAAATGTCCGATCGAAAGTACGGCCCGGTGAGGAAAGGGCACTCGCATAGAAAGCGAAGCATTACTTGAGCCACCTCAAGCACATCGATATTGACTTGGCCATAGTGGTCTGGGGTAGACAGCCAATTGTATATCTGTAGCAGTCGTACGCGCTGATCGAAGCGGGCAAGCCATCGGAATAGGACCCATAGCTCTTCTGCTTTGGTCAACTTCCCCATCGACGCGAGCTTTCCATCACGGGCGATGTCGACGATGAAGGTGGGTTCGGACGTCCAATCAACCCCATTCAGATGCGGAACGGTGTATTCTCGTGGTGTTTGCTGGAAGAGGGGAATGACGTCCTGAGTGTCCACTAGCTCTAGCCAGAGATCAAGCTGACGCAGCGAACTGGTATCTCTGTTGCTGATGACATAGATTTCCTGTGAAATAATTCAGTACGATAAATGGGGCCTTTGAAGCTACATGGTGCGCCTCTTATATCCACATAACACCTGGACTGGATGCTTCAGAGAGGTGTGGGGTACTTACTGCGCCTTCAATGCCCGCCCGATTTATCCTACCCATGTGCCGCTGGATGTCCCTGCCCATCCTTCCCAGATCGATACTAGCTCGGCATTCGTAGTTAGTTCCGGTATCAATGCTCGCTTGCTTGACTCTTCTTCTGTCTCCACGGTCTTTGACGTTTCGGTAGGTCGAATCGTCAAGTGCTCCTCGCGTCAGGAATATCCAAGTTTGTGCACGCCTATTCTCATACAACTGGAATATATTGTCATCGCAATACAGGCGGTAGTTGACCTTTGTAGGAATAACTCGTCTCGCAGCATTAGAGCTTTCCTTGGAATGCGGGAAGGAGAATACTCGCACGAGCCCGTCAACCTGGAATTCAGTGCTCTTCTCAATCTTCTGAGGAATGAATATGGCAACGCTTAGACGCTCGTCGATGCGAAGAATGATGAGCTTCTTGTGGAAAAGCTCGAGAGTCCGGCTAGCGCTGTTGAAAAAAGTACCAAGCCTGTCGATTGACGAATCATAGACGCACTTCCAGTGGAGACCGGGATTATCCAGCCCAAAGCGGCGAAGCTCCTGAGACTGCAACAAGTTTGACTGGTTCAAGGAGTTCATGACCAGGCCAGCAGACTCCAGTGTAGGCGGCACTCGACTCAGAACCCACGCTTTTTGTTCATCCGTAAGCTTGTTCAAGTCGAAGAATGGCAGAAATTGCATCATCTCCACCTTTTGTTGCAAACACCAGTTGTATGTGAGGGTTACAAGCTCGAATTCAGAAATGGCAAGCTCGTCTCGGCTTGATATGAGCTCAACGGCATCGGATGAATATCCGTGGTACATGGAGGGTGATGGAAGGCTCCGTTGTATGAAGGCTGATGCTTGTTCGTGTAGCCTATCGACAATCAATCCGGGACTGGGTACGGGTCCCTTGGGCGGGTCTTGCAGGTCTTGGGGTACTTTGATGCGGTCACCATCCACGCAGAGTGAAAACAACCGGTTCAACTGCTGACATTGCGGGCTTAGTGGACCGTGTAGTCTAGCCCAGGCAAGGAAGAGATTTTTGACGCGGCCGAGTGACATGTTGCTATACTGAGCAAAGTAGTCGATCCTATCGTCTTCGGTGATGGGCTTGAGGGCGACTGGTGCTTTCGGCCCAGGATACTCGGCCGGCCGAGAAACAACAGCAGGGATGAGATCCTTGTCCCAACAGACAAAGACTATGAGGCGTGGTTAATCAATACTTGGGAATTTTAAAGACCAGAAACTTACATTTGTCACCGTCAAGATCCCCTCCAGACATGAGGTCGGCGCTGGGCCGTTTACCCTGCGTCGGAAACACCACGCAATCGACGAGGTGCGATAGCTCAGGATAAAAGACAGCTTTGAATTTTTGGAGATCGCCTGGGTGTAGGCAAGGGTTCCGCGTAACCAACACTTGGGTTCCGACAATGGTCTGAGCTTGGCCATCTCCATCCATTGTGACTCGGACGGCACACTCTCCCTCTTTGAGCAACCCTTTCGGGTCGCAGACGCCGAAGAGCAGCCTCGACTGGGGAATGAGAATGCGACATCGTTGTTCGTTCCTCTTGGTGAGCATTCTCTCGTATTCTTGCCCGACGAGTTTTCGCACCTCTTTTTCAACCGTCTCGACACCGCTAATCAGGAGCCGCTCGGCAAGATCAAGACGGTTGCAGTAAGAGAGAAACCTAAAGCACATTCTCACGTCCAGGCGGGTGGCTGACTCAAGAAAACTAAGATGCTCAGCCTGCTTGCGAAGAAAAACCTCATCGGGCACCCCAAGTGCATGTAGCAGGAGAACCACCTCATCGTTCAGATAGCCAAAGGTGTACGGCTGTTGATATTAGCCACTATCCTATTCAGACCTTTTTCAGGCATACCTTTGAGTAGTCAACGACGGACAGTGTCAGATCGTCGCCACCGCGGAACTTCTTCATCGAAGATCTGAACTTCGCAAGGCACTGAGTGCCCATCGATGGATCGAGCGAGAGCACTCCCTTGTAGCCTCGATACCGAATCTGAAACACGGAAGGGATGTACTTGTGGTTGCGAAAGGCGATGTGGACGCTCTCCACGAGCAGACGGGCGAGATGCGTCGAGATGAGCCCGCATCCATCTGTGAAGACGTAATCATTGGCTTCCACGTCTGGAATATCCTCGCATCGCTCAGGAGCCAGCTCGACACCCATTTCGGCGCTCGAGAACAGCAGACCAATCCTCTTCGCCTTCTTGCCGACGGTCGTCATTTTCGAGAAGTCGCCAAGGGACTCGATCTTGCGGTGAATGGCGGCCCTCGTGTCGGCGAACAAGACGCAGGAACGCGTCTTCAACTGGCTATTGCTGTGCCCGTAGAAATTGTAGTGGACGCCATTGAAGCGGATCCCGGATTTGAGAATGCGTGAAATGTAGTCTGCAGTTTCTCTCGCCGGCACCTGTTCCATCTTCGACGGGTCCGTCTGCGAAGGCCGCACGAGGCGAAAGTCGGAGAAAGACAAGAACATGAAGCGGTCCAAGGGATCGCTCTTTGTGATTCTATTTTGCGGAACTGCTTCCAAGCGGAGAACTGCCTCCTGTCGCGACGGGTTGGAGATAAAGCTCACACACTTAGTCAGCCCGGCGGCGTTGGTGGCGGTGACAGGGGGAAATTTCGCGACCGTGTACTCCCATTTCTGCGATTGTGGATCAATGGCCGAGCTGAGTGTGTACCTGTTCCCCTTGAGCCCTTTTTCGCCGGCCATGAGGGACGATTGAATGAAGTTTTGATGGATTTCGATGGGCGTGCTATTCTGGAGGTCCACAATAGCTTGCGAAGATGGGAAGGAGTGGAGTCATATGAAGCAGAATCCCCGCAGTCTTATCGGACGGCCAAGAGGGCCTCGGGTGACACGAAGCGGGGCACGGTCAGGGGTCCACTATTTAACTGTGTGCTGACCCCGATATCCTTGCATGCGAAACACCAAATGTCATCCATACACCAAGCATGTTTCCCAACATTTATGTCGTTGGTGCCCAGTCTACCGGCAAGACAACTCTCGTTAATGCCCTTGAGGCACACTTCGCAAATCCAGACAATCGCATCCAGAACGGCGTGCACATCCCAGTACCTGGCGTTATCCGAGAGGTCGCTCGCGGCGTCCTGGTTCAACACGGCTTCACCAGAGACGACATTCGAATCTCGACTGAACGTTGTCTTGAGTTACAACAACACATCTTAGCGGCGCAGTGGCAACATGAAAGAGATACACTCGGACAATCCGGATGGCTTATCTCCGATAGATCGGGACTGGATCCCATCATCTACGCACAGCAATTTGGAGGGGAAAGTGGTGCATCTCAACTACTGCATGGCGAGAAATGGCAGGAACTGAGACAAAGAATGAGGAGCTCCGTTGTGGTTGTGTGCAGTCCTCAGGCGAAGTTTCTAAAGGACGACGGGGTGCGCTTGATGCCACAGAACTTTCAAGAGTGGCAAGATATGCACTTAGCCTTTTGCGACATGCTGAAAGAGAATGGAATTGACTACATTGTTCGAGGTGATTGGTCAAGTCAAGATGTATTCATCGCTACGATCAGAATGGAATGGAATTTCCGGCTGATTGCCAGCACTTCTACTCTAGATGTTGGTACGCGAAACTGTCGATTAAATTGAAGAACGGAAAGCAGAAATGCTCGCCGCGGAGAGGGAATTTCATGGTCAGTTGAGAAAATTCAAGAGCGGATGGCGTTTTAATAGGATTGATTCAAGAATATTGATGGCTTTCACTGGCATAAATAGATAGCTTCGTGATATTCATTGCACTCTGGTTGACCTCCATGCTTTCTCATCATTGTGAAATCATGCATTACGTCTTAAAGCTATACTCCTACCGTTGCATCTTGAGGTGCTTCCAGCATATATCGCGCGTGTGCACGTCTTTCGTCCCCTTATTGCAGTATTATTCTATGCTTCCAATAAACTGTCGTTACATAGTGCGGAACGACATGGCGGCCCCGATCAAGTTCCGAACCGACTGGAAGGCGTAAGGTTACTCCATCTAGTGATACGCTATTGCGGGCCATACCTGCTCTTTTCAACTTTCAGGATCACAAAGGCTTGATTGTGACTCTTACCATAGCAAGAAGGTTGCCCGTGCATTCATGCGAACTCGAACCAATCGGTGACGCCGAAGATGGCTAAAATAGCGGATTCGTATACGAAGCACAGCTAGTGATACCTTAAGCGGCTAGATCGTGGGCCTTCTGGATTACCCTATGCGGTATAGTAGGCTTCGGCCTCGTCCTCGGCTTCGGCCTCACAGACCACCGTTAGGTCACCGCAGATGTCCAACGTCACGGAACAAAGCGTCCGGACATCTTGCATTCCTCCGAATCGTTTAACCACCGACCAAGATAGGAAATCTAGACAGAGCATTTTTGAAATATAAATGATTGGCTTTGTGTTTTTCGCAAAGGAATCCACAGACAGCAAGAATCTCCATCTCCTCCCTTTTCTCCAATCATACCAACCACTCTCCCATCCATCCATCCATCCATCCATCCATCCTCCTCCCTTCCGAAAAAAAAAGGAAAAATGGCCACCGAAACCCCCAACCTCCGCATCGCCATCATCGGCTCCGGCCTCGCCGGGCTCGCCGCCGCACGCGTCCTCCGCTCGCACCACACGGTGACGGTCTACGAGCGCGGCACGGCGTCGACGGCGACGGGCGGGCAGGGCACGATCGCGACGCCCAACGCCGTCAAGATCCTCGAGCCGCTCGGCTTCGACCGCGCGCGCGTGCGCTCGGTGCGCTGCAGCGGCTACCGCACCTTCGACAAGGCCGGCAACGTCATCGGCGACCGCCCGCTCGACCTCAAGCAGCGTTACGGCGCGGATTGGTACATGCATCTGCGCGCTGACTACCGCGATGAGTTGTTGCGTCTGGCTACGGCACCGAAGGAGGTGGTGGGTAAGGAGGATGCGGGCGAGCCGGCGAGGGTGGTTTTTGAGACGGCTGTGATGGATATTGATCCCGATGCTGGCACGTTCGAGCTGAGTGATGGGTCGAGGGGCGAGGCTGATGTTATTATCGGTACGTTTTTTTTTTTTTTTGTGGCCTGTCTCCTCCCACCCTTCCCCTTTTTCAACCACAAGACGAAGTCTCGACAAAGAACCTTCCTTACCGTAAGCTCACATTCTCAACCACAAGTCGCCGACGGCATCCACAGCCATCTTCGTCACCGCATCGTCGGCGACCGCTCGCACCGCGCGCAGCTGACCGGCATGTCTGTCTTCCGCTTCGCCATGTCGCGTTCCGAGGCAGCGCAAGCTCTTGGCAAAGACGAACAGCTACCCGAATACTTCGACCCAGCGCGCGGCGAGGGCCGCTTCGGCCTGATCGACGCGTGCGACGGCAGCGGGCGCGTCGTCGCCGTCTACCCGTGCCGCGACTACGAATACATCAACGTCACCTGCGCCTTCCGCACGCGCCATTCAAAGGACGATACAGTAGCGTCGTGGTGGGCCGAGGGCGACCGCGACGAGATGGTTGACATCTTCCACGACTTTCCTGAGCACGTTGTGAAGCTTCTGCGGTGCGTTTACCTACCCCTCCCTCTTCTTTGTTTTTCTGTTTCTGTCCCCCTTCTGCTTCTCTGATCCTCAAAACTGACAAGAGACACCTTTCACAGCGCCGCCCCCTCCGTCAACCTCTGGGAACTGCAAGACCTCGAGCCACTCCCGACGTGGACGCGCGGCCGCGCGTGCCTGATGGGCGACGCGGCGCACGCCATGACGCCGCTGCAGGGCCAGGGCGCCAACATGGCCGTCGAGGACGCCGACGCCCTGCAGCTGCTGAACCACGTCTCGTCAGCGGCCGACGTGCCCGCCGTGCTGCGCCGTTGGCAGGCTGTGCGCAAGCCACGCTGCACCCGCGTACTGGAGGGTACAAGGCAGGTTGGCAGGGCGCAGACGCCGGAGGAGCGGTGGGAGAATATGGATTTTAATTATGGGTATGGGGGCGTGTGGGAGGCGGTTAGGGGTTTGGGGGCGGAGGAGTGAGGCGGGTAGTGTTGGGTTAAATAGGGTGATTGGAAGCCCAAAAGAGACAGTGGCAATATGTTTTCAGTAAGTACTGTGGGTATGTAATGCGAGCGATAAGACATCACGTGCACGGTCATCTACGGGAAACATTTGGGGAGATAACTAAACCTAGCCTTGTTAAGTCCGTTTAGCGAAAAAAAGAGTTGGGTTTAGTAATTACCCCTCAGTAATTTCCTCGCAGTTATTTTCCAGGAACCTTCATTCAGCAGATTGATTAAATAGCTCTTGACGTGTCCATTCCGCCTTGCAGCCCGATACCTCTTCATCATCGGCTTCGTTGTGTGTGATAGCGTATGCCTTCAACACTGAAAGCGATTACATCTGCGCTTATCGCGAGTAAGAAATTGGACATTATAGGACAATAGTGTGGCATGTGGGGCGTTCTCTCAGCTGTTGTGTTGCCTTCACTGTAAGTGGGGACGGCGTGGCTCAGCCTCGCCACGTCACACCCCGCTGTGGGTCCAAAGGCTTTTGCTCAAAATCTCCCACTTCCTTATCAACGGTCTCCAAAGTCCCATACCGTGCCCTTTCAAATGTCCCAATGATCCCGCGGTCAGCGCCTGCAAAAGTGTCCGCTGCAAGCAGTCGTAAGCGCCATGGCGGGATCCTCCTGAAAGGCCATGCTGACAAGGCTATTACTTCTGATCAGACAATGACAACCATTCGCACCGAATTACCCATCGCTACAGAGCCTTGGGAAAGAGCAAGATCTCTATTTCTAGAGCAGCTGAGTCCCCACGAGCGCACCCTATTCGAGAAAGCAGAACTCGACACCATATATCACGATGCCAGCGTATCCCACAGAAAGCATCAGCAGTCGAGCAAGCTTCAGGCAGCACGGCGACGACTTGCACCGCTGGTTGATGCTATTGATGGGTATGGTAAGGGCTTGGATGTGATGTCGAATACCCCAGTGGCAGCAGCGTTCCTGTGTCCGATATGGGGAGGAATTCGCGTAGCGCTTTACGTGAGTAGCCTCGAAGAGTGATATTATAGTGAAAACTGATGAGAATGCAGGTAGCGCAGGAGACCGAGAAGTATTTCGAGAAACTCGCAGAAATGCTAGAAAAGATTGGTCGGACGCTACCTCTTTTTCGGGACTACCAACATCTCTTTCCAAACCATGAGAGGTTGCTACAAGTCCTTTCAGAAGGTTATCTGAACGTCCTGCGGTTCTGCATGGATGTCACGGCTCTCTTCAAGGAGGCAAAAACGCGAGCAGGTAAGCCAAGTTCATGCCGCGTATTCTGCAAATCCTTACGAATCGTGTCAGTATCGGTGGTGAGCTTGACAGTCAGCTGCAAAACACTGTGGAAGCCATTCACGCTGCGATTTGCGGAATATTTGAAGAATTTCATGGACCTCAAACAGCAGGTACAGGATGAGGCCAATGTGGCTCACATGATTGAATCCAAACGGGAACGGGAGCGACAGGAACGAAACAGAGCATTGGTAGAAACACGGTTACGAGAAGAAAAGCTTCGACAGACACTACAAAGGTTTTCGCCAATCGACTACCATCTGGCCCACCGGCGTCTACGATCAGATTGCCACGAAGGAACTTCGCAATGGATATTTGACCATGATTTCTACAAGTCATGGAGAGAGACTACGGAGTCGAGCTCAATCCATTGCAATGGAATCCCAGGATCTGGGAAAACACTACTGGCATCAAGTATCATCGATGACTTAATCGCGGATCCCGTGGACCCGTCGCATCTGATATGCTTCTACTATTGCGACTACGCCGACCACCAAACTCTGGATCCCGCAATTATGCTTGGCACTTTTATCAGACAGATTCTCGAACGCTCTCATCATGCAGAGGGACTTCGTGAATGGGTGCTGAATCAATGGGCCAATCGAAATTCAAGTCCACTCGCACAAGAGCTTGTCCCGGCTATTTTAGATGTATTTGAACGCTTCGAACAGATCACGATCGTAATTGACGGGCTAGACGAGCTTTCATCAAATGATCAGCACGAATGTGGGAATATCATTTCAACGTTCCTGGATTTAAGCGCTTGCCAAGTTAAAGTCTTCATATCATGTCGATTTGAAGCAGTTGTCCTTCAAAGGCTACCCCAGCCACAATTCTCGATAGCTTTGTCGCCAGAGCTATTATCTAAAGACATCTGTCACTTTGTGGAGGACATGGTACAGGAGAAGATTGATAGCAAAGACTTGACTATCCAAGATCCGACTTTGCAACAAGAGATCAATCATAAGCTGCAGGAAGGAGCGAAAGACATGTAAGTACATTGCTACATATACTGCTTAATAATCCGTCTGATACCGTTCACATAGGTTCTTGTGGGTGAAATTCCAAATTGCGGAGCTCTGCGAATGTATGAGCGACATGGAACTTCGAAGTACCTTGGAAAATCTTCCAAGAGACCTTGCTGGTACCTACCGGAGAATCATCTACAAGATAATTATCTCCACGCGTGGACTTGAAAAGGCTAAGTTGGCAGAACGAGCCTTCCGATGGATAGCCTGCGCCAAAAGACCTCTCACCATTGATGAGCTGGTTGAAGCCGTTGCCCTGAAAAGGGATGACACATCCTTTCCCCAGAATCGGATCCACAATGACAAGGGCGATCGGTTGCGGCTTGCTTGCGGCAATCTTGTCGTATTTGATGAAGAGCACGGATCAGTCAGGTTTGCCCATCACACGGTTCAACAATTTCTTACCGACGGGCCCAATATTTTCGAGCTTGCAGACGGTCCGGTGGACGTGTCTTGCTTCCCTTTGGATGATGCTGAGCGTCGAATTTATGCGCTCTGTGTGGCGTACCTCAACTTCTCCGATTTTGAAACTCAGATTACATGTTGTGACAGCAGCACCCCTAAGATTTCTGAAACTGGCGGGTTCGTTACTTCCTTGATCAACTACATTCTTCCAGAATCTGGAACGGTCGGCCGACTTACTGCCCTTCTTAAAGGGCAACCCCACTCCACGAGCGATCTGAACAAATGGAGCCTCTCAGTCCAAGGACACGCTTCAAGCTTCCACCGCGAATACGAATTGAAGAGGAAATATTCTCTTTTGGATTACATCTCAACATGGTGGTGCTTTCATACTCCCAGTCTATTGGACGAAGCAATACAAATGCGACATTACAATGATGAGGAGTTCATGGAGCTTTACGAATTGCGGGTAAAAACAATACTAGTGTGTGAGAAACGCTTCCCATTCCCGCACCGTCCGTGGGACAATGCCAGTTACGGAGATATGTCTCCAAATAGCACTCTTCTGGACTTTTCCATGTTCCGTTGGGCTGCTCGGAGCGGGAAGTATGGCCTCTGGAGCCTTAGGAGTCCTGGACAGTGGCCCATCACGACCGACGATGATGTAGGAAGTCTCAAGGATAGGAAGTATTTCTACGATGCACTGTTGTACGACAATGAACAGATGGATCTATTGGCCGACATCCTGCACGGTGGCAGTCAAGCAATGCTGAAGTTGTATTTCTTGGTTGTGCGAGAACACACCATCGGATCTGCTATTCCCGCCTGGATAATATGTCGAGCGTTACGCCTGAGCCCTAAAGGTAGACACGCAACATTGTTCTCTGAGCTGAAAGACGCACGTTTCCGCCTCGCTCGGGGACCGCCGCCAGAGAAACAAAATTTTTGGCGGACAGAGTCGACATCGGCTTTTTGGCTCGACAATGGGTGGTTAAGCAAGAATACGTCTGGCTTTGATAACGCCGCTGGGACTTTTCTGCTCGAGGAGGCTGTTAAACAGGACGACATTGACCTTGTTCGTTGCATCTTGGAAAATGATGTTGGACAAGTGGTGTACTTCGGATCCATACACCTACGGCCGATCACAAGGGTGCACTTTGCGGATGAGTTAATGAGCACGCAGGAAAGCCCGCTGGGTCGGGCTGCCTATGGGAACAACACTACCATGGTTGGAGTTCTTTTTTCCTATATCAATGGCACCTCGCCTTCAGTAGGAGCGGAAATCAAGGACTTCGACATAGATGACCTCTATGAGGAACTGGAAAAGCGAAACTTATGGCTCATGAGAGATCATGTTCGGGATCTGTGTCGTACAGGTACGGGATACCCGCGGATAGATATGCCCAACACCTCCAGTGGAGGGAGCGCTATTGTCACTTAAGTTCAGCAAGGAGTGGACTCCTCTTGGATGGAGTAAAAGGAACGAAACGTCCGCCTTAGACCCTATGTGGCTGTAGTGGGATATACCCCACATCCTGAATCTCCGGGCTGTTGCTTGTGTCGGCTGGAAGCAGACGTATTGCAACTATTCCTCAATATGCGCCTGTTTTTCGTTTACCTCCTACCACTCCACTTGTAGTTTTCCTATAGTTAGTCATCTTGTAACGTATATACTTTATGCTACCTGCAGGTATTCAATGGATTACTCTCCCTACCTTCTATCGTGTCCAATGCTAATTCTGGCAGCAGAGCGGAAGAAGTGCGGAAAAGAAACAAAGAACATCACGTGATAGGGCTGCAAGTCGGCCTGTGCAGGGCGCGGGTCCGGCGTAACATGAAGTCCGCAGCCACGACATCTCAACCAACAACAGTGCAATCAGTGAGAGCAGCTTAGGATTAACGACAGTGGAACTTCTCCCTTACCCATGCATGAAGACCGTGACAGGGATGACGTTGGGTCCGGGACACTTTCACAACCAGGACGCACGGCCTCCGCAGACTCACGTCCAGTCCAGAGACCAGACCATGAACCGAGCAGCCGCTCGTCTTCCGTGAGTGAAGTGGCGTCTATCCAACCGAAGTTCACACAGCATGGCCAAAACAAATAACGAGAGGAAGAAGGACGAGAAGGAGAAATGCAGAATGCCAATCTTACAACCGCGAGGGAGGGATCTGAGGGAGGGGCAGCTTCCACTGGGAGAATGCTTAACTCTTGTGACACGATTGAGCCTAAAAGACGGCAGCTCCCGCGCAAAATCGTACTCGTCAACCGGGTGGCCGAGAAAGCGTGTATGATGGAGGAGCTTTTGGGGTATCTGGGCCATGAGACGTACAAGTCAGAAACAGCTATCCCAAAGGTACTTGCGTTCTAACCTCGACAACGAGCTCTGTTGACATGCATCGCAGATTACAGACAAGTTGATGAGAAGAATTATCGAATGGTGCGAGCATGGGCAAAACAACGGCTTTGACACCATGGATTGGTCCAAACCTGTTATGGAGTGGACCGACGATTTCTCCAGCGTAAACTGGG
Source organism: Lasiodiplodia theobromae (assembly GCF_012971845.1). Classification (NCBI taxonomy): domain Eukaryota; kingdom Fungi; phylum Ascomycota; class Dothideomycetes; order Botryosphaeriales; family Botryosphaeriaceae; genus Lasiodiplodia; species Lasiodiplodia theobromae. The sequence continues at coordinate 237,817 of NW_023336517.1, read as the reverse complement.
ACACGGTCCTCAAAATTATCGGCGTAAATCAATGTCCAAATGCACGATCATGCCAGATCAGCTGCTAACCTACTCTCATCTCAAGGCCGCAAACTACCCCGACATTTCATCACGCCTCCGCGCCGGCCACGCTACAGTTGCCCAAAGAATCACGGGCAAAACTCCGAAGCAGATTTGTGCGACGTTCGAGTTCGCCAAGGACTTGCTCTCAAATCTCGATGCTTCTGTCCCCCAAAGCGAGGTAGATTGGTGGACCATCAATCTTTTGTCGCCGCCCGGAACCTACTGGCCCACGCCCTCGCCAACGGACGTCTACCGTATACGTCACCTCCTACAGTACGTGCCTCTCAGCAGCGGCCACACGGTCCCTGCAGAAATCGCGCACCAAATCGTCTCGCTCGCCTGCAAACCACGGCTCGTAGAGCGCAGACGTCAGGAAAAAGAGCACCTGGAATCCAGCGACCTGAACATTCTAGCCAGCAGCGGCGGCGCCGAGGGGGATATCCATGAAGTCTTGGCGATGCATCTCTGCACCCAAAGCATTCCATATCCGAGTTCAGAGGCGGAGATCCCGCGGATGGTCCCGGTGCGCGCCATCGTCACGGTCCTGGTTAGGAACGACACGTGGGATGACACTTCGGAGTGCCACCCGTGGGTGGAAGTTAGCATTCTGCGGCCCTTGGTACCGGGGCTGGAGGAGAAAAGCGAGGCGCTTGAAGATGTGGTGGGCGGTCGGTGGATGGATGAACGTGATGCGAAGACGGCGCTCATGGAGAGAGGGTGGGAGTTGGTCGAGAGTGGAGATGGATGGCTTTCGTGGGAGATTTGTGAAATCGGCGACGTATAGAGCAAAGACTACTCGGAATACAAAGTCGACATGGAGCAGGAACATGGTCGGGAGTTTTTGGAGTTGATGGAACCTGGATGCTGTGTTGTACTTTGGTCTTTTATCGCTGGGGTGAGTTCTTGAAAGCCGTTTTGAATCGTCTTTGATTTGCTGACTATGTCATAGAAACAAAACTGGGGAGAAGAGCCCCATGCTGATGGTATTTCGAGAGCAACCGTTGAGATCGAGTTTAAAGTGCGATAGAGTTGAAATTACTAAGAAATGCCGTTATGCAACATTCGTGGTTAGTCCCAGAAGTGATGCGGATCACCTTTTGTAGAGTAGATAGTAAAAGGCGCCAATAGGGATGGAAGTACGGTAGGGAAATTAGTGTTAGTGCCTACACTTCAAGCTTACGCTGTTTGTATCCACAGTGACACGATGGGGGCGAATTTTTTGAAGCCAATCATCCGACGGCGTTGGGCAGCTCGCTGGAAGGTCTCCCGAGCACCGAGGAGCCCCACCAAAGCCGATGCACCTCCGTCATCACACAACAAGCTTAAACCCACGTCCAACGCCACATTGCTGCATACCCACCAACAACATCAAGGCAGCTTTCACACTTCAGCATCATGGCAGTTCAACTGCTCGACCTTAGCTTCGAGCACCATCCCGATGGCTTCGGTATCGAATCGCGCGCACCACGGTTATCTTGGCGCTTCGGTCAGGACCAGTCAGCTCCTGCAAAAGGCTGGCACCAGACAGCGTACGAGGTGGAGATATTCCGAGGCTCGGACTCCCAGGCGACGGAGTCGTACCGCGTGGAATCCGAAGACTCAGTGCTCAACCCGTGGCCGAGCCGACCATTGGGATCCCGCGAGAGAGCAGCGGTCCGAGTAAGAGTCTTCGGGACCAACAACGTTGACGGGCATCCGTCGGAGCCTGCCGCTACACCCTGGACTGACTGGCACGTGGCGGAAACGGGGCTGCTGGATCGTTCCGACTGGACGGCCAACTTCATCACAACGCTGATCCCGCAGCCCAAGGACAAGCCACGCCGTCCAATGTTGTTCCGCAAGCCGTTCAATCTCGAGTCTGTACCTGCTGGGCAGCGCCGGGCCAGGCTCTACATCACCAGCCTCGGCGTCTACGAGGCGCACATCAACGGTCGTCGGGTAGGCGATTTGCAGATGACGCCGGGGTGGACGAGCTACAACCACCGCCTGCCGTACCAGGTCTACGACGTCTCCTCGCTGCTTCAAGAGGGCGAGAACGTTCTCGCCGCCGAAGTCGCCGAGGGATGGTACGCCGGCCGACTCGTCTGGGGCGAGGGCTTCCGCAACTGCTACGGCGACACGCTGGGCTTGCTCGCGCAGCTCGAGATCCAACAGGATGGCGAAGTAGTTCAAACAGTCATTTCCGACGGCTCCTGGCGCGCACGCGAATCCGCCCTCATCACGAGCGAGATCTACGACGGCGAAGTCTACGACGCCCGCGAAGAAGAGCCAGGCTGGAGCAGCCCCGGGTTCCACCTCAGCACGCCCTGGAACCTCGCCCAACTCCTCCCCTTCCCCTCCACCACGCTCTTCCTCCCCGACGCGCCCCCCGTCCGCGTCACCCAGGCCCTCACCCCCCGCTCCATCACAACCAGCGCGACGGGCACCACCCTCCTCGACTTCGGCCAAAACCTCGTCGGCAAAATCCACATCCAATCCCTCACCAAACCCGCCGGCCACGTCCTCACAATCCGCCACGCCGAGATCCTGCAGCACAACGCCCTCTACACCCGCCCCCTCCGCGCCGCCGCCGCCACCGACACCATCACCTTTTCCTCCGCCCCCCTCACCAACTACTCCCCGCGCTTCACCTTCCACGGCTTCCGCTACGTCGAATTGTCCGGCCTCGACCCCTCCACCACCACCTCCTCCAACATAACCGCGCAAGTCCTCCACACCGCCCTCCCCCGCACCGGCCACTTCCGCTGCTCCGACCCCCGCATCAACCAACTGCACACCAACGCCGTCTGGTCCTTCCGCGGCAACGCGCTGTCCATCCCGACCGACTGCCCGCAGCGCGACGAGCGGCTGGGCTGGACGGGCGACATCCAGGTCTTCGCTCCCTCGGCTTCCTTCCTTTTTCGGACGACGGCGTTCCTCGCGAACTGGCTGCGCGATCTGGCGTTCGACCAGCGCGACGCGGGCGGGGTGGTGCCGATGGTGGTGCCGGATGTGTTGAAGGATAGGACGAGCTGGAAGGTCGTGCCGCAGGCGGTGTGGGATGATGTGGCTGTGCTGCTGCCGTGGGAGGTGTGGCGGGGGAGTGGGGATAAGGGCGTCCTGGCGGCGCAGTGGGAGAGTATGGTGGGGCATGTGGAGGGGGCGGTGAGGAGGGGGGAGGACGGGTTGTGGGATGAGGGGTTGTGGCAGTTGGGGGATTGGCTGGATCCGAATGCGCCGCCGGGAGAGCCCGGGGCCGGGAGGACGGATGGCGGGTTGGTGGCGGATGCGTATTTGGTGCATGTGACCGGGGTGATGGCGCGGGTGGCGGGGGTGTTGGGGAAGGGGGAGGAGGAGGGAAGGTATAGGGAGGAGTGGGAGAGGTTGAGGGGGGTGTTCAGGGAGAAGTACGTCGCGCCGTCGGGGCTGGTGGTGGGCGATTCGCAGACGAGCTTGGCGCTGGCGATCGCGTTTGATCTGTATGAGGGGTCGGAGCGGAGCGAGGTGCAGAGGAAGAAGGCGGGGGAGCGGCTGGTGAGGCTGGTCAAGCAGGCGAAGTACCGTGTCAGCACGGGCTTTGCGGGGACGCCGCTCGTGCTGCATGCGCTGAGTAAGACAGGGCATGTGCAGGAGGCGTATCGCATGTTGCTGGAAGACGGGTGTCCGAGCTGGCTGTATCCGGTGTCGATGGGCGCGACGACCGTGTGGGAGCGGTGGGATAGCATGTTGCCCGATGGCACTGTCAATCCGGGTGAGATGACGAGCTTCAATCACTATGCGCTGGGCTCGGTGGTGGATTGGCTGCATGGCGTTGTTGCGGGGCTCACGCCGGTGGAGCCGGGATGGAAGAGGTTTAGGGTTAGGCCGTTGCCTGGCGGGACGATAACGTGGGCGGAGGCCAAGTTTGAGAGCCAGTATGGGCTGGTGATTGTGAAATGGTTGTTGGAGGAGGAGGGAACAAAGTTCAGGATGGGGCTACAGGTGCCGCCGAATACCGAGGCGTTAGTCGTAATGCCTGGTGAGGCAGAGGAGGAGGGCGTGTGGGTTGGCTCTGGTGTGCATCAGTTGGTATCGGCATATGAAGCACCGGGCGAGTGGCCTCCGAAGGATCTCTGGAGGTAATTTAAGAATGGCCCTGGTTGAGAGGTTTTTGGATCTTCCAGACAGCCTACAGCGTTCTCGAGCCCTTGACAGCTATACGCATATCTGAGACATTCACGGTCTCGTAACTGAAATGCTCTTTGAGAGATCGAAGAGTTCGAATTCTAATAGTTGAAGCACCGTCACTACTGTTCGACACCGATGACCATAGTGAAATGTACATGCTGTGAAAGGCAAGCACTAAGTAAGGCTAACGCCAATAATCTTAGCACGGGCCAACGGCTGGAGAAGATCAAGTGTCAGCTAGGGCAAGCACCTAGTTCAGAAATTACGAAGCTCCATCAGATTTAGGCCCTAGTGATCAAGCGAGTTTCGAGTGGATCTGTAGTTGGAGGATTAGCTCGTCTGAAGTTTCGATTGTGAGATCTCCGTCTTGATCTGTTCGCCTGAAAAGTATAATTGGTGGACTGCACAAAGTCGCTTGCAAAAATGGGTCCGAAACGGCGTCAATGCTCCAACTAGATCTCCACACATACCCCGGCAAGCAGAGTCTCTTAACTGCTACAAGTTTCAGCACCATTATAGACTTCTGTCTTCCCCTCCAGGCTGCACCAGGGTACGATATTAATGCATCCAAACGGCACGGTAAAAGTAGAGAGTGGGGCCCATTACTCAACGCCTGGTGGGTCAAAATAAGCGCCCGACTGCACGGACCGCACGAGCTGCGAAGCTGTGCATGAGATGCCGGGCCCGTCTTGGATAAAGTCACAGGGTGCTAGTACACCCGGCGGCTAGCTCGGAGGAATCCTAATACAAAAGAAGTGATTGATCGTCACATATCTGACAGTCTTGGCGGCTGCCTGCTCTCAACCTGACGGATGGGACCAATGAGAGAGTTGCTTGAAATACCTTTTTCTGACAACCGAGTAATCCCCACGAATGAATCCACAGCGGCACAGCCCCACTAGGCGGATTCTGCATCAGATACGTAAGCGCGATGCTACGTGGCTGCGGCAGAGCTTTCAACAAAAAGATCATGAGCCTCAAGCTGAGCTGGTTCCGCACTCCCACCATAAGCAGCGCTTTGCGTTGACTCCATGTACGCTCAACCGCTTTCCAATCAATACCATCGCCGGATCTTGAACAGAGTGTCTCTGCCTTTAAAAATCGATGGCCTTTGCTAGTCGATTTCGAGTGCTTTTTTGAACTGAAATGCACTTCAGCCTAACCGAAGTCATGGCAAGACCATCTTTTGCGCTGCCGTAACTTGCAAACGCAACTGACATTCCATGTATAGAGTGATTCGACACTTTCGACGTTTCTTGCACTACTTTGCATCCTCCTGGGTCTTCTTCTCCTTCGACAAGCTCAAGAACCAGTCCGCTTGCACTCCACTGATCTCGTGTCAAATAAGAACCCGAATGATGCCACTTTGGACAAAGATGCAGAACCAAACAACGAACGAACATTGGACCGGACCAACGCGTGGCAGAAACAGACTTCAGACGCTGCTAATTTAAGGAACTTACGGAGCGATGAATATACTGTGGGGATCGTCACTGCCTTGTCTAAAGAGCTGAAGGCTGTCATTGCAGTGTTGAACGAGAGACACGGTCAACCAACCAACTTCCGAAAACCGGCAACGGACGCAAACAACTATATCTGGGGCCGAATTGGGGGGCATAATATCGTCGTCGTGTCATGTCCAATGAAGATGACCGGCAAGGTCAACGCCGCATCCGTAGCCATTTCAATGGTCCGCACGTTTCCCTCGATTCGTTTTTGCCTCATGGTGGGCATCGGGGGTGGTGTTCCCTACCCAGAGAAGGCTCCTGACGAGCAAGTTCGCCTTGGAGATGTCGTTGTGAGCGTACCATCTGGGACGACCGGCGGAGTAGTCCAATATGACCTTGGGAAAGTGGAGGTCAAGAATGGTGAAAGTTACTTCCGCCGTACAGGACAGTTGGACAATCCCCCACGTTCATTGCTCGCCGTCCTGAACACTTTCGAAGCGGAAATGGATGAATCCAGGCTTCAACGAAATATCAAATCTACGACAGCAAACATGGGCTCCAGGACCAAAACGTCATTCGCATATCCTGGAGCTGCGGCTGATCGATTATTTCGTGCATCATATTCTCATGAAACGAACCCATCCTGGTACTCTACCTTTCGCTTCTGGCCTGCTCGAACAACGCCTCAGCTCGAAATGTCGCCCACAGATTGTCTCCACTGTGATCCGAGACATGCAGTCAACCGTCTCAATCGAGACTCACCAGATATACCACGTATTCACTACGGTCTCATCGCTTCGGGAGACAGAGTGATAAAGGATGCAAGAGAAAGAGATAGGATTGTGAACCAGTTACAGGATGAGAATGTCGGCGAATGCTTGTGCTTCGAAATGGAGGCTGCAGGCCTTATGAACAGCTTTCCTTGCTTGGTCATCCGCGGCATCAGCGACTACGCTGACTCTCATAAGAACGACAGATGGCATGATTATGCTGCTGTGGTTGCTGCCACTGTTGCGAAGGAGTTGCTTTCTTTGGTGCCTGTGCCGGAGGTTGAATCAGAGCGAAAGGCTTCGGAAATAATCGAAGAGATACGTCAGGGTCAGTCATTTTTCATGGGGTTCTGCGTGCCACACACCTAAACACGTTTGAATGTTGTATTAATTGCTGTTCAGACCTTGAAGAGATTAGACTCCATACTTCCCATCTTCCCCAAGAACGGATTCAAAAATGGCTTAACCCAGCGGACCCATCAAATAATTACAACACGGCTGCGAAGCTCCGCCACGGCAACACCAACGCGTGGTTCCTGGAACACGAAGCATTCTCGAGCTGACTATTAGGGAGAAAAAGCCACCTTTGGCTCCATGGCACATCGGGATGCGGCAAGACAGTCCTCTCATCTACGATCATCCAGCATCTCTATCCAGATTGTCTCTATTTCTACTTCGACTTTCGTGACAGTTCCAAGCAGAGCCTCGACCAAGCACTCCGATCCCTAGTGTTTCAGCTCTATAGCACGAATGGGGACATGAACAAGGGGGCGAGGTGCATCCTCGAGAAGCAATGGTCTAATCACGGGAACGGAACAAGCCAGCCATCCACCAATTGCCTAATTGAGACATTTGACCGCATGGCTAGACAGCATAATGATATCAGGGTAATCATCGATGCTTTGGATGAATGCACTGCCGGTACCGGGACTGATGTCAACCTCAGAGCAGAGCTGCTGGCATGGCTCCGAAAACGGATCAAGCACCAGGGGTCCGACCATTGCAGAATTCGGATCATCATGACGAGTCGGAGCAATTTACTTGACATTACGTCGCAACTCGTCCCTGTGCTACCTCATGATTCGATCATCAGTATTGAAAACGAGTCCACCAAAACGGACATCCGGACGCTTATCCGAGAGCGACTGCAAGGGAACAGCGGTTTCTTGAGGTGGCAAACCCCCGAGGAGAAGCCATATCTGCAACATATCGAGGAGACGCTTTTGGAAAGATCCAATATCATGTAAGAACCTAAATGCAAATTCGCACATAACAGAATTCTGACTTCACTGCAGGTTCCGCTGGACTGATCTTCAGCTCAACAAGTTGGAGAGACTGGATAGCAAACACAGCATAAACAAGGCGCTTGAAAGTCTTCCCGAGGGTCTAGATGAAGTATATGCCCGAAGTCTTAACGAGGTGCAGGCCGAGCACAGAGAGGATGCGATTTTACTACTGCAACTCTTGTTGTACTCACAGAAGCCTCTATTGGTCAGCGAGGCTATACTCGCCATGACTGTCGATCCCAATGGGCCAGCGGGAAGGTGCATTGACCTTGATAAGATGATGTCAGAGGATATGAAACCGTTATTACCTCTGATATCGAACCTGGTGAGGATCGTTCAAATCTATACGCCTGGTCCGAAGCACGTCGAGATCGCACATGCATCCGTCAAGGATTTTCTGATTTCACCCTGTAACAAACACTGGCAGCAAAGATTCCAGGAAACCTCTGCAAGGGCAGATATCCTGCGCAACTCTCTGGCATATCTTGGAACAATTGGAGTAACGCACGAGAAGCCTGAAAAAAGTCTCTTCGAATACATGAACCAGCACTTCTTCCCCCATGTGAAATTCACAGCAGTACAGAAAGAGGCCCATGAACAAATCATTAAGTTCTTCAGCTTGAATGGCTTCAAAATCCAAGGGAACATTGTTTCGATGTCCGCCGACAAACGCTTTGCAGGCCCTCCTCTATACGTCTCTTCTGCCTTAGGTCTCACGTGGACTGTCGGGCAGTTGTTGAAGAATGGAATTGATGCAAATGAGGAAGGGGGCAATTCCATACTTACCGAAGCCCCGGCCGCACCATACTACAAGGAGCTTATCACCAAATACGTGTCCGAGGATCTCGAAGTACTCGGCGTCTATCCGAAAATCGATGCAAAACTCGGGAATGCTCTGTGTGCAGCTTGTAATAGATGCCACGAGGACGTCGTCCGGCTATTACTTGACAATGGGGCTAAAGTCAAAATGGCGCTCGATCTCGATGATGATTTCCTTCGACACGCGTACTATCAAGATTCCCTCGGAATTGTCAAGATCGTTCTTGAGCGATGGCCTGACGGCAATGTCAAGGGTCGACACTTGGGTCACGTATTGATAACAGCATGTCGACATCGTCTAAGAAACCCAGAGTTGATCCGTGTACTCCTTGACAATCAGACTGATGTCAACATGTATGACTGCCATTATGGAGCCGCTCTTCACGCGGCAAGCTTTGAAGGTCAAGACGCTACCGTCCGGATGCTCATAGACGCCGGTGCTGATGTCAACGCTAAAGTACCGGAACGGGATCAGGAGACTGCTCTACAAGCAGCATGCATTGGCAACCACAAGGAAATAGCCGAAGTTTTGCTTCAGAATGGTGCGGATCCGAATATTCAGGATGGTTATCATGGAAATGCGCTTACATGGGCGGCATTCAAGAACAATAAGGGAGTAATTAGATTGTTGCTCGACTATGGAGCGAATCCGGATTTAGTTGGAGATAAACACCGAGAAGCTGTGGAAGAGGTTATGAGGGGAATGGAAAACGAGAAGAAGAACAACGCGGCGCTCAGGGATACCTCTGTAGGGTGACAGGAGAGTGGTTTACTCCAGAAATTCAATGGATCCTCCGAGTGATTGTAAGCTACATATAAGCGAGGCGATGTGGTGATCAATTGTCACTTACCCACTACTGAGCAGCCGCAACTCGGCTTTTGAAGTAACTATAAGTGCTTCAGCCACGTATAATCCCCAAATCGCCATGAATTCTGTCGACTAAAGTATAGACACAAGCTAGACTACGACTCCGGGCTTGTCAGCGGCTTCCTCCAATAATTCCTCAAGCCCCCTAAATTTCAGACCCTTAAAGTACTTCTCCCTGTGCCTTTCCACTTTTCCCGCTGGAAAAAACAACGCTTCGCTGTGGCCCATGATTTCGTACATCGCCGCCACAAGACTCGTCTCACCCTGCCCCGCCATGAGTTGCTTGATGCTCTGCGCGAGGGATTTTGATTTGAGCGTCCACTCGGGATCGCGGCTCTTGACAAATTCCCACAGCCCGTACCAAGTTGTTTGGGCGCCGGAGATGCATGTGAAGGGCTCCCAGTCGTTGGGGTCATGGTTGAGCAAGACGGAAACCGCTCTGGCCGTGTCCCTTCCGGAAGTGAAATCGACAGTCTGGGTGCCTCTTCCATAGAGGGTGAAGACCTTGTTGTCATAGTCCTGGACCCAGTATTCGCCAAGGTCGTGGAAGTACCGCTGATTCGAGGGAAGAAGATAGTCGGACATCCAGCCTTGGCAAAAGCACGTCCATTTGATGTCGTCTTGGCTTCGAAGGGCGTCCAGGATGGGCGCAAGTGAGTTTCCAGTAGCGATTGGCTGGTCTGGGACGTCCTCGACATTGCCACCCCAAACGGACGGGATGAAACGCTTGCATCTTGGAGAGAGCTTGCAGGCGTCGATCAGAGCCAGTTGACAAGGTGTAAAACCGGGAGTACCGTCTTTGATGGCACAAATGACTGCATCGCAGTCATGGAGGTGAATCTCGAGGTCTTCCACAGAATAGTCTGTAACGCGCTGAGAGACCCCAAGTTCATCGAGGAAGGCTTTGGAGGAGCGGGTTATAACAACGATTTCGTGACCTTGTTTTGGGAGTTCATCGATGAGGTAGCGAGCGATACCGCCGGGTCCAGAGATGGCAACTTTCATAGCGGATGAACCGAGGATATTACTCCAAAAGTGTTGAGGATTTTGGATGTAGGTATGTCTGCAACAGTGATTCAGAGTTCTTTTGCAATATATATAATTGTCTTTCCCCTGTTCTATCAAATGTCCGAGTTGCCAGAGGGATTGTGAACCTGAATTTGTAAGCTTAACGTGATCGGGAACAATCACATGAGCTTTTAATTGATAAGTTTAACATTATATTCGGAGCGGACCACGGGAGTGACAGTTCCGAGCTGGTACACGGAACGTAGAGATCCCGAAAGTTATACTCCTTCAGCATTACAACTTGGCAGTATAGACGAACCTCTCGTTAAACTGAAAATGACTTAAACCGTGTGATGTGCCAAGAGTCCCCGTGCTGTAACTATATTTAGCCGGATCTATGCAAACTACCGAAGTCCGTTCGCGCCAAGATCGTTAATTATTCACGACAACGAGCTTTCTTTTCTGGAACTAGAAGCGTTTAGGAAGGTGTACTGCGGAAAGGGTTTCCTTTTAAAATCGAACGATTTTTACAACATTTTCCTCGCACCACATACTGTCCTTTATCGAGCTAGACCCGGCAACACATGAGGGATTAAGGAAAGTGATGAGTCAATCATTCTCTAGAGACACTGTATTGAAAATGGAACCCTTGATACTCCAGCATGTCTATCAGCTCTCTCGTTTTCCATCCGTGCAGCCTTGCTTGTAGTGCTTCGTGAAATCGTACTCAATGTTTGACACCTTCTAAATGATAGTTAGCTCGATACGTCCTATACAAGTTTACTTCGCCCACATACCAATATGAAATCTTTAGTCGCCTGCTTGTCCTTCTCCAAATCTTTGAGCAGCCCCAAAAATTTGTCCGTCTCCAGGACAGTCCATGGATCCGACTTGGCAACTCTGTCAAGGTTGAGGATCGATCTTCTGTCGACGTACTTGAGGAAAATATCTCTCCTGACCTCTGCGTAAGTGTCTAGGATGCCCTCGTCAGCTTTTCCTTCATAGAATCCGATCAAACAGTCTGCAAGGCCATCAACGTCGAGAATAGCCGTCATGCACCCGTAGCCACCCATGGGGTTGCAGACGTGCGCGGCATCGGCGGCTAGAAGAATGCGGCCCACTCTGAAGTTTTCCACGCAGCGGTTGTGGATCTGATACAGGTTCGTCTGCTCGATACGATACTGCTCGGGGTCGGGATGCCCGGGAAGGATGGCTTTGAAGTGCATCGGACGCCGCTCGAGGTACTCTTCGTCCGTCAAGCCAACGACTGGATCACCGTATGTCACGCGCCATAATCCGCCATTACCGCGGCGGGCGATAAGGCCCCAATGCTCGGGATCAACCATGTAATTTCCCCCATCCCAACCGTGCTTTTCGAAGCCATCGTAGAAGACCTGCCGCTGGTTAGCAATCAAAAGCCATGTTTGGCAAAAATGATCACTCACATTCTGGACGATGAATCTGTAAGGAAATGTCTGTCCGGGCCACTCCCGCCCGAAGAGCGACCGTCGAACGGCGCTTGAAGCTCCGTCGCAGCCAATGACGTAATCTGCGTGGAACCGCTTTTCCTCCTTCTGCTGTCCTTCCTCGCCCACCTCGACGTCAACCCATGCACCGTTTTCACCTTGCCCTGCATGTGTGACCTTGTGATTGAACAAAACTTCAATCAGGCCTTTTCCCCTCTCCATGCAATGCCGATACATGATCTTGATAATTTCACCCAACTGCAGGATAGTCATGCGGTCTGGATGATCCTCAATGACCGACAAGTCAAGACCAACCAGCTTTTCCCCATCGGCGACACGCCGCCAGCAGATGCTCGGGAATTTGGGGATGCTGGCCGCTCGAAAATCATCCAGCAAACCGGCGCGTCGGAAGACACGAGTTGCTGGGACACCATACTGTGTCGCGCGTAGGCGGGTATCAAGTTGGGGCCATGCTTCGAGAACGAGCGATGGGATGTTTCGTTGCGATAGGAGAAGAGCGAGGAGCAAGCCCGACGGTCCAGCGCCCACAATAATAAGCTGACAAGGATTATCATTCGGTGTTCGTCATAAAGCGATTGATCCCATTGCCTACCTTCTCGAATGGTGGTTTCTGTGATGCCATGCTCATTGTTGCGACGACTGTAGTCTTGATGTTTGCTTCCTTTACTAGCACACACGGAGCCTTCTTATTTCATTGAAGGCGTACCCCCAATTTCACGTAGATAAAGTCTGTCATCAGTGCGGTCAATTTCCGCTGATGGATTACCAAAGTAAAAGCCGGTTGCAGCTACCGACATAAGAAAATAGCACTAATGGTCACCTCTCGGAGTCTACTTGAACGCGCTCGGCCGAGGTTCAAAGAGCGAGGGTCTTGACATACTTTACTATAGTCAGAGGCATAAGTAATATTCGCGCGTATGGTTTCGCGGAAACCATGCAAGGCCAATACCAAGTCGAATTGGCTGGACTGCCGTCGGAATTACCCTGCTGCGGAGCCGGGGCATGGTGGGGACGGTGGGGATGGCGGGGACGGGAAGGGGAGCAGGGTTTGCGCTTGATCTGCTTACCAAGCGTAAGCGGTTCAGGGATGTTGCTTCCAAGCAGAGGGAAGTCAGGGCAACCAAATACGCGAGCCTGCTTATGCTTAGCTTGCTCAACTACTTAGTAAGCGGGGATATTTACCCCTTTCATAAGCGCAAGTGCGCGAATTCTGCGCGGCCCGGGCTCATAAACATTTGAAATGAGCTACAGTGAGGCTGGGAAAACGACTCATTGGTTTATTCTTTTACTCTGCCGTAATTAAGATCTAATCCTATCAAAGAGCTTCTTTGCAAGCTCGCAACGCGCTGGTCAACTGGCGGCAAACTTATGTACAAACGGGCTGTTCCCAATACACGTACAAACATAGTGGCTTTCCCAATGTTTCGGCAGGTATTTTCAATTGATTTTGGGACTACTTCAGGGCTGTTTACCTACGTGTGCTATCCGAGCGACCTTCAGAGCTCAGGGTGCTCCTTCAAGAAGGCTGCCAACGATGTTGGCTGTACATTGAGCTTGTCGTTGTCAAGTTTATGGAAAATCCACGTCCCACCAATCGCGTGGTACTGGTAGGACCACCCAATATAGGTTTCGAAGTGCCTCTTATCTCCTTGCGCTCGTTCCTTCAACGACCTTTCTCGCAACTCTCCCACAGTTCCCATCACCTGGATCGTGACCTTTTTCTGCCTCTCTTGCTCGTACAAGCCAGCAATCTCTCTCAACGAATGTGCACCGGAGCAGACGTTCCAGAAGCCGCCCTGCTCTGCATCATCACGCTGAACGATCTCAGCAGTGAACTCTGCTGCGTCCCTCTCGGTGGTCCAATAGAACGGTTGATGACCAGTACCCCAGATCTTGATGCAGCCATGGTCCGAATCCCAGATATTGGAGTCGTTAAATCCAAAATGGCCATGGTCGGGAATTGAAAAGAGCGTCTCGGCAAACACCCCGTTGAAGATGTAGATCGGCTTGATGTCCGAGCTCAACTCGGCCTGACGCCGGAAAGAAAGATACGGGTCGTAGCTTTCATGATGGCCAAGTGGAGCATCGCGCCAATCGTGGTTCCAACTGTCAGCCACGAAGCGCTTGACACCGGCGCGCTCGGCTGCACGGAGGAGGAGCAGCTGGCCATCGAGCTGAAGAACTGGAATCATGCCGTAGGCGCAAATGACAGCATCAACACCATCACAGGCGCGGTCTAAAGCGGGTATGTCGTAGTAGGTGGAGTACTGGACGAAGCTTTCCAGCAAGTTGCGCGTCTCCAGGGCCAACTTTTCGGGGCTGCGACCCAGGCCTCGAACCTGATGCCCCCTCGAGGCCAGGCTGTGGACAAGTTTCTGGCCCAGGTTTCCAGTGACGCCGGCAATGAGGACAAGCATTTTGATCGTGAGAAGAATGGGCCAACGTTTTCCTATTCACTGATTTAGCATATTTGAATGATATCTGCTGTTCATGTAGGGAGTCTCTTACAACAGGTTTCAACTTCGTAGTTTCTGGTTTTCGAAAGAAGGGTTGCATTTGCAGTTTATTTATGCATACCTGGTTTCTGTCTCTGAATTTTGCACTCCTTCGGACAAAGAGAGCTCCGACCAGCAGCTCCGAACGGAGCAGATACCGTAATTGTGGATACCAACCAAGTCCCAGCTGAGGTCGAGACCAACAGATCTCCATACTCGAAGTCATCATTCTGGCATCGCTAAATTGTCTTCTTGGTTGCCTATCCAGTCGACACCAGCTAGTCGGTTTGTTTGATCCTCGTGCGATGATCTTTACTAAATTGGGTCGGCGCCGACCTACAACGGACCGAGGAGCACGCTTACTTTCAGTTTCCCTACTCTCTCGAAGAAGAGGCTGTCCCCCACGCCTAGTCCATCAATTATGTGTTCGATGAGGGTTTACTACATTGCAAAAGAGGGGTTGCTCTATTAAAGGGCAGCATCTCGTTTTAAGTGCCTAGGCTACTCTGGTAGGACGCTTCTTTGCCCACATTGCTTTCTCCGAGTTTTACCCGGTCAATCCATCAATGTTCCTCCCAAACATGCCTGCGTGGGTGTTCGCATCTATTATTGTGAGCTTAACATTATCACGCAGCTTTGCTTACCCTACCTGCGTAACCGACAAGGACCTTCCAACGGTTACTCTGGCAGACGGTGTAATAATCGGCACAACAACGGCTCTCGAATCAGTGCCATCCGTTACCGCGTACAAATACCTTGGAATACCATTTGCGCAGACTCCGCCTCAAAGGTTCTCACCTCCGGTAGATCCCTTGCCGAGGGGCTCGCCTTTCGAGGCTAAACAATTCAAGCCAGCTTGCATCCAGCAATTCCCTAGTATTTCCGTTGCGACCTACGATGATGAATTCAACTAATCAGTACCGACAGGCGAGCTATTCAAAGAGATTTTCAACGACCCACCTCCACCAGAGAGTGAAGACTGTCTCTATCTAAACATATTCACGCCACCTACGCCCGCACCGCAGGATGGCTGGCCAGTCATGTTTTGGATCCACGGCGGCAGCTTTTCACTCGGCTCAGGGCGCCTGAATGAATACGATGGCTCCGAAGTGGCAGCTACCCAAGATGTGGTTGTAGTGACTACGAACTACAGACTAAATGGTACCGGCTATAGAACCCAACAAACAAACTGATCGAATTGCTCACTGTCATCAGTATTCGGCTTCCCATCTTCTCCAGAGATACCTCTAGAGAGCCGAAACTTAGGTCTCTTGGATCAGCGAAAAGCACTTGCTTGGGTATCTCAAAATATCCATGCATTCGGTGGCGATTCGTCAAAGGTCACCATATTTGGCGAGTCCGCAGGCGGCTATTCGGTCAAGCAGCTTATTGCCAATCCTCCTCGCCCTCTACCATTCCGTGCCGCTATATTGCAAAGTCAGGCACGGGGGCCTGCGGCTGACACTAAAAAGTCTTGGGCTGTCCTGGCAGCCGAGCTGGGATGCGACTCTACAGCATCCTCGCAGCTTGAATGCATGCGGATGGCGGATGTCGATCGCATCAGGAAAGCCCTTGACAATCGGCCATTTGGGTTTACTCCTGTCTACGATGGTAGAACTGACATGCGCTCCGTAGAGGACGCCATCACTCAGGGCACAGCGGCGAAGGTGCCCATCCTGATCGGCACCAACGCCGACGAAGGATCCGTCCTGACATCAGCCATGCCTGCTCCGCAGTTGATGCTTGAGGGGATCTTCGGCAACGACACGGCCGCTCTGGCTGCTGCCCGTGCGGCGTACCCGGCCAATGCAACGGATGAGGAGCTCAAGTCTCGCATCCTGACCGATTATGGCTACACCTGCACCACTTCTGCCATCGCCAACACGGCCGCCCAGGCCGGTTACAGTGTCTGGCGCTACTATTTCGACGCCAGCTTTCCGAACACGCAGCCTTTTCCAGGCGCGGGCGCGTGGCACACGTCCGAGATTGGCCTCGTCTTCGGCACATACCCGCGAAATAACGAAACCACAGCCCAACAAGCCAGACTTAGCAGGTTTCTCCAACGATCATGGGCAGATTTCGCTAAAGATCCGTACGGTGGTCCTGGCTGGGCAAGTGTTGGGGGTGCAGGAGAGGATTTGGAAGTGATAGGGGTCAATGGAACGGCCTGGGGTGAGTCTGTCGAGGAGGAGACTGTGGATGAGATTTGTAGGGTCTATAAGGGGGCTGTGCATAACAACGGTCTATAGATGTTAGGTAATGCAGAGACATCAAGATCATGGCCAATTTATCATAAGCAAAATACAACGCGCTGATACAAGTGGGCCCCGAGTCGAGCAACAACTGCATTATCCCAGCGCGCACAGTCTGTCCCCGGTCAGCATGGCTGTGAACAGCGGACGGAGACTTCCATACCAACCGGACTTGCTGGAATTCTCAACCCCGCTACGGCCGTAATTATCAAGCTCGAAAGACCGGCGGCCAGTCTGTTAAGGTTGTGTGAGTTCGATCCAACAACGTAACCCGTCGCCGCCAGGCTTAAAGCTGCTATGCCATGGTTGAAGCGCCAGGAGTATGAGTATGGCAGCGCCATTTTGGTCCTGGGGCGAGGGGTGTGGTTCTGCCGGAAACTTAAGAATAGAGATAATGACCCGGAAGTGTGCGGGTTCAGTCACACAAATAATTCAATGGCCGATTGCACAGTATTCCATATCGTCAAACGCACCTCATTGGTATTTGTGAAGGCTCGCATTCCTGATATTAGTAGGTATCGAACTGGTCGCGTCGTGGGGGCGCTTTTACGCTTCGATGGGTGGTCAAGACTGGGGTATATGTGGCACAGCACGCGAGATCGGCAACAACAATTCCTTGAACCATAGCTTAAGCATTGCGGCAAAGCCCCTGCGCAATCCAAGAGTCCGTCCAGCACGTTAGTCTTGGGTTGATGTTTGTCCGAAGTGTAGTTGTGACAGATATCTTGTAATGTGCGGCTAAACCTCACTAGTCAGGCCTGCAGACTGAGAAGTTGAAATAAAATTGCAGTCTCGTAAACATAGAAGTGCAAAAGAAATAAAATCTAATTCAGCTACTACAGTTATACCAGAATTCAAGAGCGCCATGACTGAATGGGCAGCAGCTCGTAAGACGCAGGTACATCAGCAGTCGTACTCGTAACCTCTTCAGAAGCTTCAATATTTGCATTGGGCTCTCTAGGCCCCTCAACAACCTCTATTCCCCATCTCTGCTGCCCCCTTTCATCTTCGAACCAGCCCAGCTTTGTGAGGGTACCTTTCTCGCCGTCCAGTCCACTGGGTCCCCTTTCGTTGACCAGTCGGAGCAGTCTATCACTTCCTGCAACCAGGACAAGCACATCCCCAAGACAATCTATGTTGCGGTTTAGGTTGCGTAGATACCTGCGCTGAAGCGCCCCGACAATGATTGTAGTGACAATCAACCAGAGTATGATCGCGGTGCTCAACCAAACTGCTGCAGCATTAACCTCCAGCACTTCGATGGGTGTTGATACCTGTATGGTAGCCGTACGATTCGTTTGAGAGTGAGGTATAGAGTAATTCGCATTTTCGCGGTGATCCTTATTCACATATGTATCAACCGCTCCGAGTTCTGCAGGAAGAGTGGCGTTGATTGGCTGGTACGCCCAGCTGCCAGTCATTAGAGATACGTTGCTGCTGACGAAATGTTGAAAAAGGGTCGAAAATGTTTCTTGTGCGAAATCCTCGAGCGCTGAGACGTTGGTGAGGGTAGTGGGGTCTTGTTTAGCTTTCATGTACATCGAGTATGTCATGAAGTCAAGATTGAGGCCTTTCTCGATATCCCGAATGTTGAAGGCTTGGTCATCAAGGTCTTCCCATTTGCCCTGTACACCACCTGAAATGATACCTTTGACATTTGCGGAGGTGAGTAAGGATCTTTCAAAAAGAACCCCGAAGCTGGGATATCCTTGTAAGCAGATTTCTATTGAAAGTGCACATTATTTGAGACCTTACCTCGTTGTGCTGTTGACAAGTTCACTATACTGATCTATTCTCGGATCTTTGTCGCGTACGACAAATGCGTCGCTCCATGCGTGGTCATATTTTCCCGCTGCACTCAAAATGGTGAACGATTGCACTTCTCCCGTATCACCTCTGACAGTCACATTTGCCTCGGAAGTCTCCATGACTGGTGTGCAACGGATGGCGCTAATTGCAGGAACGTCGGTGAAGAGAAGCCGCTTAAAAGATTTGTCGTCGCCAGACTTTCGAGGTCCTGACATCCCATCTCCATAAACCCATTTTATCGAAATGTCCAGAGGTCCAACACCGTAGGCGTTCTCTTCCATGTCAAGAGACCAGTATCCGAGGGCGACCTGTCCTGCAGCATTGTCGGTTCCATTAGAGCAGCACTGAATCGTGCTTAGGTGCGTCAGGAAGGTGGTGTTGAAGAACTTTGACCCGACCATTGACCCGTATCTCCCATTATCTCGACCAAGCTGATATGCATCCGAAATGTTCTTCGGGATAGTACTTTGATCCCATATCGAGGAGTTTGTAGCATCCGTGTGAGTAAGCCATTTTGTATGATTTTCTAATTCACCATATGGAGTACAATCGAGGCGAGCCCGAATTGCTGGCGTTTGTACGGTTATATTGATCATAGGGTCGAAAAGCGATGCTCGCGATTGGTCAGAAATACGGCCGGTGGCCAGACCCTGCGTGTCGAGAGGAACAAAGCTCCATCCATCTCGGCTCCATTTTGGCTGACTTGCATTAAGTGCTAATTGGAGGGTGGCACTATAAAGCCAATTCGTAGATAGCTCGGTATAAAGGTGGCTGATGACTGCGAAAGGGGTCGTATCGACATATAGACTCGAAGGGCTGCGTGTCTCGTAGGTAAATGGTACATCCCGTATTTCGAGGCTTCGTTCTACCACAACAGTGACGATCTCATTTGTCTGGCTGCGTTGGAATAATGCCGACATTGAGATTGTAACTAAACATGAGGTTTATTAGCTGCCTAAACTCCTATTGCGTTGTGTTTGCGATTGAGAACAAAATAAAGGATAACTTACGTATTTGAGATAATGTAGTCCCAATGGTGATGAAACATAAGAACCAGTGCCGGTTTGAGGCTGCTTTAAATGTAGCTGCGATCCAATAGGATGACTGATATGATAAGGCGACTCCACGAGCAGCATTTGTAGGTGCGTTAGCCATTGATAGAAAGGGTTGTAGCTTCCGGAACGTTGCATCTATTGAGCCCCACCAGAGCCCTATCCCAACAGCTACAAGTGTTGGGATAATGGACATTGGTGCGACCGCAGGGCTTTTTCGGCCTAGTACTTTTATGCTGGCGTTGTATGTAAAGAAGGCTTGATGGAGATTTGAGCGTTGTGCAAGCTTGTAGAGTACCAGGATAGAGGCCAGAACCAGAATGAGGGATACCAGCAGGCTGCAAAGACTTCTCAGACGAAGGACTGTCGGTATCGAAGTGATGCTAGTGGAGCTTCCTCTATTCAGTTGTTCCGCTGTCGAATATCAGCAATGTCGTTGTCAGCAACAAGGGGTCTCACTTACTAGATAACGCTCTGCCATGTTCCCGCTCATGCAAACCTCGATACGAGGTGTCATAGTCTTTTTCGCGAATGGTCTGGTAGAGCTGTTTCTCGGAGCTTCGGTCAAATCCCAGTAGGGTTTGTCGGACATTTGGTTGATTTGTGATCAACGAGCACACCGTGGTTGTTTTAGCAGGATCTCCTCTCAGGTTGAGAGCTCGCCGCCACCGTCTTGAAAGGATCCAAACAAGAATCAGCAGGATTGATGATATTTGAAGGATGACTGCAACCGTAATTGCAACACCGGCGATCACAAGTATTCGCCTTTGATCTGTTGTCACCTCGCCGCTCATCAAGCGGTTATTTGAATCCTCCTGCTGAAGAAGCGAGTGCTGAATTACTTCGCCGAAGACTCTTTGCTTTATGCGTTTCGCCTGAGCCGCCAAACTTTTGTCCTTGACCATTCTTTCCATATCGAAATCATACAAGGCCCCCAATGGTAAAGTTAAACCATTAAGCCAAGGCCTCGTATCGTGCGGAATGGGCGCAATGAATGGCGTATACATTGACCAGTTTGAAGACAATGCTAGTTGTTGAAAGGCATCGATATTTAGCGTGTCGAATGGAATTGGAGTGCGTTCCTTGATATACCTGTTTCCATCAAAAGAGATAGACGACAGTGCTCCTGCTGATTGTATGGTGACTTTTATTTCAGCCATATAGTAATGAGGTGAGCATATATGCGCAGAGGTGTTCAAATGGAGCCTCATCTGTTTGGTGTCTTGATCCAGCAAGCTTGGCATGGAAATTATGAACTCTCTGTCTCCACACTCTGATGTAGTATTTGTCGAAATGCTGTCGCTTTCCGGAGGCTGTCCCCAAAATGCAAATCCAGTATCTGGAATCGTACGTGGAAAGGTGATGTTACAGATACACCCGTCGTTTGATGCAAAGGAAATAGAATGATTGGTATCCTTTAATTCCATCGGTGTGCAATCCAGATCTGTGTTCATTATGATTGTCTTCGCTTCCCAGGTTTCTGGTGTCGAAGATAATGAAGGCTCCAATGGAATCTTGTCAAGATGAGAAGGCCACACTGGGAATGCAACATATTCATCAGTTATCCATGCTGAGGTAGAGACATCCTGGAGTATGTTTCCAAGGATGCGTAAGTAGGTCTCCCGTCCTACAGTCACCGGAAGAGTGGCATTCACCGAAAGTGCCGTGAAGTTTGTGGGCTTTGCCATGGCGACGCTGGCTGGTTCGAGCAGAGATGGCGACAAGGGAGAGATCGTGAGAAAGCCGAGAATGTTGATAAGGGAAGAGGCAATGAGAACCCAGCTTCGACAACCACCGTTCTTCTTCTTTGACATTCCATCGAACAAGGCATTCCACCAAGCTCCTGGGGATTGAAGGATTGTTGACGCACCAGGCGCGCCACCTGGTCTTGCCATTCGTGCAAATGGCTCGGTTCTCTTGACATCGTCAAGTAGCATCGCTGTCATTTGCACGTAAATAACAGCAAAGATTGACGGCGCAAAGCGCCATCCAAAGAAAGTAACGGCGGAATCATTGACGTCCCAAAGGCCGTAGTGCGTAGCGGAGTACCAGTACAGAACGATGACCGTGATCATCAACGCCAGGGTGGTGAACATGAGAAGGCTCAAATATTGCCAGCTGAGTGTGTAGGGAAACCACCCATCGGTTGAGACGGGTGTAGGGTCTTGGGCGCCGATTGCCGTGGAAACATCCTGATTGTGCGACTCTATGATGGTGTTGAGCAATATCATTCGGTACTGAAACTCTGTCCATGTACTTACCCATAGCATCCAGGGGTCTGTCGGTTCGTATTCCCGTCTCAGCAGAGGATATGGCTAGAGCGGCGGAATTTCCCTCTACAAATGGCGCTTGAGATTGACCTGAATGTTGTGGCGAGACAACCGAGTATCGGGTGTCTGATGGTGCAGAAACACTGCTTTCTCCAGACAATCTGGCGTCTGGTACTACTGGGAGTTGATCTGCATGAGAAACTACCCCAGAAGTCTCGCTGACCTGGGAAAGCTGAGGTACAGAATCAATTTGGACACTTTCGATACTCTCCATCGTTGTGAACCGAGACTCTACTTGGTGAGAATCTGCCTGAGACACAATAGACTGGACGTCTATATCTCCATCAGAGCTTTGTTCGTTTGCGGAAATCATGGTAGTCATCTCTGAGGTAGTTGCGAAAGTAGAAAAATAATTGAGCACAGAGTGACGACGTTGACGGTTGAGATGTGACGACGTTTGGTGGATTGAGCAAGCTATAAGCGCATACATATCCCACAGATCATCTGAGACTCATGAGGTCAACGTGCGAGATGAATTTCCAAGGCTAGAGGATATTTTTAGGCAACCGAGAGGCTTGCGGAGCTTCACGCCCCAGTTGCACACGTGCTCAGCCACCTTGGAGTAACACATTCCTAATCCAATTGCATGGATTACAGTGTACAAGATGGACAACAAAGAGAAGTTACAAACATTTTCAGCTGATTTACGACAATAGGTCCTCCTTTGCATGGGAATTCCTCTACGGCCGTTGCCATGTCCTGAATTCTTTTGTTTGCTTTTGCCCTCATGTCCTTTTACGCATGAAAGAAACATTTAAGTTTTGTATTCGATATCGATCAACTGAACAAGATTAGTTTACCATCTCAGCCTTGTCATTGTTAACAAAGGAGTGTTAGTGCTTGGGATCGAGTGCAATCGTTGTACATACACGCAACCTCTGACTTGCATCGACGCTATTTTTAAAAGTGTCTCACCACAGCATTCCTCATCTCGACAAAGCTATTATTCTTTGGGACGGATCGTGTTTAATGTTTCATCATAGACACTTGCTGCGCAATGCTAATTTGCAGCACAGCTTTCTACAGGAGTTACAAGCATGATCATATTTGGGGGCCAAAACTTTTAATTGGATTCAGACATTTTACACAACCAGGTTCAGGTCGGGCAAGGGGTAACAAAGGTAACGTAGGTCTCCGCTGAGCCTTTTCTTCGGCTGAATCCGACTTGTGAGTATGCATGACAGAGGCGCATCTGCACCATCCAGAATTTCGAGAGCATTGTTTACACCTTGTCCGTGGCACGAGCCGCATGGCTTACTAAAGACCCGAGTCAATGGTTCTCCTACGTATGAACCATCAGCACGGACCTGAAGGAACTCTGATATTCCTCTGTCGAAGCCTTTGTGATGGCTGTCTTTGCCAACGGAAGTCCAGCGCAACATTCTCATGTGGCTTGAATCAATTCCTGCACACGTGTATGTACACACCACAGCATCAGTCATAGCTGCTGTGTCTTAAGCCATCACGAGGCGCGAAGAATGAAGAGTTTCGGTCTGCGAAGTGGGGCGATAACGACGGACCGTTGCCCCGCTGCGGAAGCGCTTTTCGGGTTCTTGCACAATATTGGGCATGATAGACGAAGATTTGCGAGGCTTGCATCATCACCCAAGGCAAGTGACCTCGTGTCCGTTGAAATTCTTTTCACAGTGGCCACGCGTGTGCTCATCAACTCTACCGCCATCGTGCATCGACGAGCCTTCTGGAAGCTATCTGCAACGCTCAGACCTCGCCGAACCGTTCACCTCCTCTTGGCTCGTACCGTCGTCTCGGTGTTTGGAGCCACGAGGCTGCGCTAGAGTGAAAACAAGGGCGAGGTTCGCGTGCCGCAGGCGGTCAGCCGCACGGCGAACTTCGGAAGGGCGGTGGGCGGTGGGCGGTGAGCTCGTGCTTCTCTGCATGCAACCATCTACCCACCGCGGTGTCGAAGCTGGTGTTGGGATGGAATATGACTCTATAAGTTTGGAAACCTGAGGACAGATTTACAGTGTTCAGCAAATCTTGTCTATCTTCTCCGAGCCTCCAAAATTTCTGTGCACGCCATGTCGACCATCTACGAGCGCGCTGAGGAAGGATCGCTGACAGCGAATGACCTGAAAGAGCCTCATGCGGTCGAGGAACTAGCGACCGTTAACCCCACTACTTTGTTGACTCCATTGGGAGTGGCAGTGTGGTTTGGCCACGAAAAACAGGTAAAGCTGCTTCTCGAAAAGGGCGCTAACCCAAACGGGGAAAATGGAGCGCGACCTCCGCTCTGGGTCGCTGCAGCCAAGACGAAGCACAACGCAGGCCGCATCATCCAGATCCTGCTCGCCCACAAGGCTGACCCGTCGAAGCCGTCGGAGCTTGATCAGAACTCCACGCCCCTATTGGCTGCGGTCAAGAACGACAGGGCGCCTGCAATCATCAGCACGCTCGTTGACGCGGGAGCGTCTCCGGAGAAACAGAATGAGAAGGGAGAGTCGGCATTGGCGGTAGCGGAGAAGAAGAAGGACCGTGACATACTGCAGGCCATGCATCCTCGGAACGACAGACATGGCGATCGATTCACAGCTCTTTTCGCACTTAGCGGGCTAGTACTCGGCGTTGTTGCATGGTCGAACAAGTTCAGCAAGTGGACAGCGGCCGCTAAAGCAGCAACGGCTGTTGCCACCGCCGGCTGCTTTATCGCTTCTGGTGCCCAAGCTATCAAGAAGAGGTTCAACATGAGTGGTTGGTTTGAGTCCAGGTGGTTCCCGGAGGCATGTACTTCCTTCCCGTTCATAGAGCTTGAGCTGACAGTTCTACAGCGTTACCAAGAGCCGAAACCGGTGGAAGAATTCGAGCAACACATGAGCGAATTCATAGAGAATTCTAAGCTCGACCGCTTTTTCCCTCCAGGAGACACCTTCCTGAAGAAGGTCGTCGAGCGAGCCGTGCGGTTGAACGAGGACCCGTCCAACGTTCTCAATACGAATGACCTGTGCCGCCTCGCACTTTACCAGCCCTATCTCTATCTCGGTATGCATTCCCTAAGTCACTTTTGTCCGTTTCTCCCGTTTGACAACTTGATTGCAGATGATAGCGGGTCTATGGAGGACTATGAACGCAATGAGCACCAGAGAGAGGTGGTCAAGAGAATCGCCAGTATTACAACCCGCCTGGTTCCTGACGAGACGGGTGTTGAACTGCGTTTTATCAACGAGCCAACCACCCCGGAGATGTCCAGACCCTCTTTGGATACGATCGACAGTATCATGAGGAATCTGCCGTTGAATGGCTGGTCAGAGATTGGTACGAACTTGAAAACGAAAGTACTCAATGAAGCAGTCTACGAGCCACTCAAGAACGGAACTTTTAAACGTCCACTCCTCGTGTCCATCATCACCGACGGGCATCCAGCAGGGCCGGAGGGAACTGTGGAGAAAGTTGACACCCTGGAGAAGGCTATTTTGGAATGCGGCGAGACACTCAAGAAGCATGGCTATGATCGGACCGGTAAGCTCCACCCCCTTCTCTTTTGCAATCTGTTCTGACTGTTCAAATAGTCGTACGGTTTCAAATCAGCCAGATTGGCTCCGATGATATGGCAGGAGAGTTTCTGAGGTCCCTTGACAGGGATCCAAATTTGAAGGACGTCTTGTACTGCACTGCTGGTAGGTGTATTCCGTTGATGAAATGATCTCGCTTGATTTGGCATTCAAGAACGGAATCATGACTTTGTGACTCGCTCCTGACTGCGATATTTACAGAGCGGTTGGACGACGAATTCAGGCATCACCAAGAGAACGAGGCCCGAATGGAGCAGTGGGTAAGTGCAGACATTTCTATTGAGATATTTCTATCATATCACTAACTGACCGTTGCGGTATAGCTGCTGCAACTTTTGATGAGTCCTATCCTTGATGCAGACTCCATCTGAGCTGGAGTGGTGTCTTCATACTGGCGGGAGGAAGCTAGAATGTAGGGTTAAGGGATTGGGGTGAAAGGGAGATTATGTTCATGACTTTGCAGATACCATTTTAGAAAATCTCATTTTTGCCATTTATCAACTGTCGCCTTATGATCACGCAGACCTCGAGCTCTCATCATTACTCCAACATCCTTTCTGCCCGTTTGACAAGCTTAGTGAGCTCCCTGACGGGTCCCCTACTGATGGTTCAGGCTGCACAACAACCATCTACGTTTGTCGTATCGGAAGGGGGAGCCCGAGTCTGTTCGCAGGACAACGGTCCGATATGAGCGTAGGGCCCCCAGGTTCATCCATTGCAAGATGCATGTATGCATTGGAAACGGTGTGAGGAAAACACTATATTGCAGCGGCCTCCCTAATTCAAAAACTTGAAAACGAAACTTGGTATCCCTAACTCAACCACCCGCAGCCCTATTTACCCTTGCTTTTGATGCCCGATGCTGCCTTAATTCCCTTCTTGACCATGGCAGCCGCCTCTATGACACACTCCTCACTGGAGGCAGCAGTGAATTGGCCATCCTTAACCTGCCCCAGCAAAGTCTTCGTCCCAATTTTGTCGACCACCACCAGCCTCCCCGAGGAGAGCAGCGCGAACATGTCGAAGGTCAAGTCTTCATAGGGAATGACCAAGAAGTTGACGATTTGGACATCGTCAAAATCTGTACCAGGGAGGATGACATCTAATAGGTTTAGTCAGTATATGGCATATATGAGTAGGAAAAGGATGGACAACGTGCCTTCAAACCCCTCGGCACCAAGCTGCGTGGTGAAATGATGAATGGAGTTGTCTTCCTGATGCATGTAGAAGAGATGGACCAAGCCATCTCCAGTCACCAGGGCGGAGTGCGGACATCCCTGCTGAGACTGGACAGGAGTTGGAGGGAGTTGTTGGCATTCTCCCTTGTGCGAAATCCTGACCGCTTGAAGCTGGCCGTCAAGGTTCTCGAAGAAGACAAAGTGAGTTCCGTCGACAATGCCGCCACTGAGTCTGCTCATCCCGTGGATGAGGATTGGCTGCTCTCCCTGAAGATTGTCCTTCACCCATTCATCAAGGTTCTTGTCGAATCTATGACGCTGAAGTTTCTTGTTGATATCAACGCTGAAAGCATAACGCTGCAATATAAATTAGCTCCGCCATACCCATGACGTAGATTCAGACGTTGAAGCTCGCTTACCTCCTTTTCATCCTGCAGGAACAGAGCCGGTGTGTTTTCCCTGACATCCTCGGCAACAACGAGCTCCTCGGCAGTCTCAGTTCCCGTCCAAAGCTTCTCGATCAGCTCAGTCTCATCTTGCTCAGCCAAGTAAATTCCAGGCCTGTCGGCCGGAATAGCGCCAGCACTGGCACAAAGGTAGTTCACAATATCCTGAGCGGCGAAGTCCATTGTGTCTCCAAGGTGGGTGTCTCGTTTCTTTCCGCACCTATTACACCGTTATAAATAAATGCCAGAATGTAACACTTCTATCAGGTTCTGATTGACTTTTTTTTTTTTGACCTGAGGGTACGTGGCACGCATGACTTGTTGAGTGACGTATGTGCCAATGTACGCTTTCGGAAGTCCTATCCACTCAGTGACCGTCTCCACAAAACGCACATCTGCAAGTGTCCGGATGTCGTGCGGCTCTGCTTCTGCAGCCGATCTTTTTTTTTTTTTTTTTTGATGCGGATGTATGGAACCGTCGCGTGCATCATCGGCGTCGCCGTGGGACGCTAGGTAGTGGAGAAGATCTGTGCGTGATCTACGAGAGTGGGGGCCGCAGGCAGCAAAGGCGCCGCCTTCTCAGCCTCGTCGAAATATTCAGCTGATGATCTAGCCGAGCCGCCACATTGTAGCAAGCTGCATGTTCACACCGCACTGTGCAATTGATCAACACTAAGGGTATGCATCGTAGCACAAGGCTGTGTAACAAAGGCTGTGTACCAAGGCAACCTCGACGTCGAATTCGCCAAATTTCCGTCCCAGGTGGCAATGCACGGCTGTTAGCCCTAGAATGTCTTCACCGTATTGCGTCACAGGGGATCTTGAATGAGCCTTTGCTCGAGCGTGGCTTGGGCATGATGGAATTGATTTTCTCATTTAAAGGTTCATCCACGAAGACCAATGCTATCTGACACAAAGCACAGCACTTGAATTGACTGAAAGGGCTTTCAGCAATCACAAATGGTAAGATAATCCACAAGTTTGGGCAAACCTGATCCGACTGCTCACAAAAGTACCCCAGACAATGTCTATTTCCGGCATCCCCACCCTCTTCACCCGAGAGCCCGAGATTGGAAACTCTGACGCTGGTCAAGACCTCTACGGCCTGGGTGTCCGCATCGGCTTCTACCTCCAATCACTCGGCATGCTTCTGTACATGTACAGCGGCGAGAAAGACTACGGCCAGGGCCTCAAAGTTGCTTCTGGCAGCATCACCATCTCGATGCTCGCATCATGGTTCGGCTATGCGGCCCGCGGGCTCCTCAGCCCCGCCGAGGCTGTCATCGTGCTCCTCATCATTATCAGCCTCAATTTCCCGGCCAAGGCCACACTAGCCAACTCACGCACCATCGTCGGCGAGATGCTCGGGCTGGCCACTATGCTAGTCGTCGAGCTGGCCACGTGTGCCGCGTTGCTGTGGACGTTTGCAAGGCTGGTCGACGGCGACCTCCCTACGCTGGGCACACCGAATGTCGTCTTCTTCTTTGCCGAGGTCGGACTCAATGGCTGGTTCCGCTATCTGGTGCTGGTTTACTGCGCGATTGATGCTCTCACATCTCTGTCGTTTGCGTACAAGGTCATCCGCGTCGCGAAGGTTGTCGGGGGTCTCTATTTCAAAGGCCGAATTGGAGAGGGGTACGATTGGAAGAAGACGGAACCGGAAACACTCAAAGAGATCGACGAGATCATGGGATGGAAACAGATCGAGACGATCGCACTGTTTCTAGCCTGGCCGCTTTGGATTCTAGTGGTTGTGGCGGTCGAGCTCACCATCCGATGGAATCATTTGACGCCCTCGAACGACCTTCGAACTCCAGGCCAGCTGATGGCACTGATCACTGGCATTATCATCATCACCGACGCTGCTCTTGTTGCCGGTCGCTATTGGATTCCTCGGTGCATGGAGCCCATAGTCCGACGCATTCCTGCGTTCAAATTCTGCAACATTCGCACTTTTATGCTTCTGGAAGCACTCTGCGGATGCGGATGGCTGAGATGGCTAGGGCAATCTGGGGTGAGTCCCATCTCATGCCTACGTGCCTTTATCTTTCCAAGGGGTTCGCGAAACCGTGGCGAAAGTGCAGAGCCAGCTTAAGACGCGCATCTAGTGGGACAGGTTTTTTTTTTTCATTTTATCTTTGGCCTTATTTTTCGCACGGGTGTATCAAGCTCAGAATGTAATAAAATTTCCTTTTTAAGTTGTTTTTCATCAATGGTTTCAGGCGTTGGGGCAATACACATAAAGTACGAAGGGGATGTGATCATAAATCCGGGTTTTGAAATACAAACACCACTTTGCTAAGAATCCTCAACTCATACCAATAGAAATCGGTTAGTCTAAAATAAAATTGTCAGTAAAAGCAAATGTTTCATGGATAAGGAGGTTCCGGCTGTACCTACATTGAGTCTTTTCTTGCGGCTTTTGCCGAATGACACTCCTGGAGTATCTAGGTCACCCATCGCGATATCCGCGGATGTCAAGTCAGCCGCATCCAAATTGGGTTCCACCAGATGACCATCCGGCGTCTCCAGCCTGATCCAAAACGGGTGTGGAGCCTGTGAATCTTCCACCAATCTCGGGAAGCAATAGTCCTGCAGCGTGCTGGTCAAAGTCACGCATTGCCTCGTGAAGTCCCACAGCACCCACCGCTTCTCCGCCGAGCCTGGCCAGCCTTTCGGAAGCAAGAAGCGGAACACGTGTTGAACCGTGTTCGAGTCCTCGTAGTGCGACGGGGGTGCGTAAGCGGGGAAAACGTCAAAGCTGGTGTCCAGGCCTTCGTAGCCCGCCCGCACCCAGCCACGCTCCTGCCCAGGATCGGGCAAGAACCGGAGGTAAAGGTCCCCATGCGGTGGCTTTGCAGAGTTGAAGACCTTCAGGGATTTGTTGCGGTGGCCGACCTTGGCCCAGCTGAAGATCTCCCCGAGGACCTTTTCGTTCAGGCGTGTCCCCTTGCTCCCTCGACCTCTTCCTTTTGGTCCGTTGTTGCTGCAGAATGTTAATTTCCTTCATCTATCAAACAAAGGAGGGAACTGAATGAACTCTCACTGGATTGCAACAACCGTTTCATGCCCTCTATACGGCATGTACACGGGTGATCCGCTCAATCCCGGCTCCGTGTTGATCTCGTACTCAAGCTGATTCTCCCAGCAACCCATGCAGCTTCCAGTGCTTATCACTGGTTGTCCTTGATGTGTCTTTACCCGATAGCCGCTGATGGCCAAGTGCTTCTTTTGAAGATTGTCATGGCCGAGCTTCAGAGCAAAGCCGAAACCTCGTGCATCAGACTTCTTGGGCTTGGGGACAAAGATAGCACCATAGTCAAACTCCGCACTTTCGTGAGTCGGGTTATCCCTGTAAGCAGCGGAGATGAAGAAATCCGTTCCTTCTTCCGCAACCTTATACCTCTCCGTAGGTGTCAACTCAACTTCCAAATTTTCCGACAAGCTTTTCTCCTTGTCGATTAGATTGTGGCCAGCCGTCAATATGATGTAGCATTCAGCATCGGGCACATTGATGTAGAACCCAGTCCCCGTGCTTGGCCCTTTCACTATTCACAGCGATGCACGTGTGAGCTCGATCCGATGTTATACTCATGTTCTGGCACAAAACGGACCTCCATGCTTGAAATGTAGCTTTACGACCCATTCGTGTAGCTTTGGGGCTCGGCAAAACTGAAGTCCTCCGATTTCTTCCTTTTTGGGAAGTGCATCCCAGGCAGCATCGTAAAACTTCGGCGGCAGCACGTAGTCCTCCTCCTCAGAAGACATGGTGGCTGAGTTGACCGGTGAGATTCCGGTTCGGCTTGGCCAAAGGGTAGGAAGAGCCGCACGGAAGAAAGGAAAGAAAAATAAAAATTTTAAGGCGTGGCTGAAGGTCATGCGCCTCGGTCGAGTGTGCGCCGATTGGTGTGCTGCGCAAACCGGATGCACTTGCAGCAGATGCATGCACGCACGGGCTGGCCCGAGCTGAGCCGGCGTAGCCGTAAGGCGATCATGCTGCAAGCATACGCACGAAGAACACCTGTTGGGATCCGAGATGCATGACCTCAGAAGGCCTGCAGAAGCGAGGCTGGTGGGGCTTCGTTTCAGTCTTCCATCGACGCGAGGAACGCATTTGCGGCGACCCCGATTTTTGGGGGCCATGATCGGAAAATCTTGAGGCTCTTGTCTCCTTTTTGAGAACGAATTCCGCGAAGCGATCGCGGGCTTAGCAATGTATGTGCTGGCATCGCTTCGTAAGCAAAAATTGTACCGCAGAGCCGCAAGGCTGCAAGGCTGCGGCCATGAACCTCGCCCACAGCCTCGTCACGCAGCTCAGCGCCGTCAACAATCTACGCATCGCCTAGAAGCCCGCGGGATGCGCAGAAATAGTGTTTATATCACCCTTCAATGTCGGTCTAGCTACCTTCAGCGAATCCTGCTCATAAAATGAGAAGAAAAAAAGGTCTTTAAATTATTGTTCTACGATGTTTTTGAGATCTGCGCTAGGAATGTGGGTCTTGTTGAACGGTGACAGCGGAACGAGGCGGTGCAGATTAGATGGCGGTGAGCGGTGACGACATTGGCAATCCCAACGTTCGAAAAAGCATCCGTCAGAGGGCGCGGGGTAATCTCAAATGACCTGCACGGCGGTAGCTGATCGTTTTCGTGGGGGTTTATCCCACCAGAAAGCTCGCTAAACTTTCTTCACTGAACACCTTTCGCCCCCACGCCGCATGCGCCATGTAAACAGCCGTGGATAGCTGAGCCACGAGAGAACAGCCTCAACCAAATTGAACTTTCTCTGCTCCGCGCGCATTTCATAGGAGACG
This sequence comes from Lasiodiplodia theobromae, assembly GCF_012971845.1. Taxonomy (NCBI): domain Eukaryota; kingdom Fungi; phylum Ascomycota; class Dothideomycetes; order Botryosphaeriales; family Botryosphaeriaceae; genus Lasiodiplodia; species Lasiodiplodia theobromae. The sequence continues at coordinate 206,022 of NW_023336517.1, read as the reverse complement.
TAATTTAAATTTAATGTTCTAATGTGCACAGGAGAATGGAATTTGAGGAGAAAAGTGGGTATTGTTGCAATCTTGTAGTCCAGATGCTGTATCTCCTCCGCCCCGCAGATCCACTACCACCTCCACTCCTCCCTCTACTCGGTCCAATTTTTTCCTAATATAGAAATATGCTGAAATCCATTCCTCGCTGATAGCTAACGACTCACGCCGTTGAATTTCTCGACCAATGGATAAGTTTCGATAAGAGCCTGTAGAGGTAGGGGTAGAAGTGCGAGTGGATCTGCAGGGCGAAGTAGATAGTGTCTCATTCATTTTGAAAACTTTAAAAAGACCACAGACGGAGTAAGATAATATACTCTCTCACCAGCAATTCTAAGGATTCTCACGCACGGAACTTTATTCCTCTTTATCTATTTATATTTTTAGAAGTTTTCTTTCTTATATAGAGCTTAGCTAAATAATTCATTTTACTTTGTAACATATTTATTAAAGTTTAAGTATGGCTATAGAATATAGAGTAAGTATACCTTACGCTTTTTTTTAAAGAAAAAGAAAGAAAAAGAATAGATATAAGTGGTTAAAGTTATCGTCCGGGTGCAAATGTGGAATTGTTTTATCTACATATTAATTCTGCATTACATCTAGACAATAGCTTTAACTACCCATGATACGAGAAACAAATGAATTCACGCCAGCCGTCGGCCGCAACGCCTCCGTGTACACAATAGCGTGTGACACGTAGCTACCGTTGATTGGTCAACTGGATCCACTTGTAAAAACCTTACACCTTAAATTATATTCCGAAGAAAACATAGCAGCACCGCCCTTTTTCACACACGGACATAGACTCTCGTGCCAACGACAACTCCGATATGAACATGGAAGGCTTAGTCGCAGCCTCTTTCATCGAGACGACTCCAAAACCTCCTTCTTCAAACCCCAACAGGGACTCATTATGTGAATTTTGCGCCGAATCCCTCAGGCTCGATGACTCTCGTGCCGGGGGAGAATTAGGCACGTCGTCAGACGGATCGAAGACATTTCTTTCATTCCCAAACATTGAATGGCGCGATGATGAGGATATCTGGGATTCTACAATTTGGGCAGGAGGAAACAACTACGAACGTGCGGTCACACCACCAGACCTCCCAGAATTGTCAAGCGGCCGGACGAGTTTGGATAATCAATGTCGATTCTGCACTGTATTGGCCAGAGCGCTCACCAAGCGTTTTGGAGACCAGGCGTGGTGGACGACTACGACTACACCACTCAGGATAAAGATAGAATACTATTGGCTCGGACTTCGTGGCATTTGGGTAAAGATACATGAAAGGCCATACTACTCGCTTGGTGCGTTGGGTGTCAGGCCGAGCCATCCCGACCTGGATCAGAAGCTTGCGGAATTCAGCTTCAAAGTCACAGCATTGCCAGGTAAGTACGAATACGGTATATTAAAATTTGCCTCCTAAGTTTTGTTTCCCAACAGGTAAATGTCGCGACTGGCTCCAGATCAGGAGAAGACCCGTGAATCCCAAGGCCCCATTGTCTCCAGGAAATGTCAAACGCATTCGCCGCTGGATAAGTGCTCCTATCCGAACCGTGGATGGTAAGGGTTCTCGAACCGATAAGGACTTCTTCCCACGAATGTTACTCGACATCGGAGAAACAGATACTGCTGAAGTTGTAAAGCTCATCGACACCCGGAAATCGCCACCACATAGTCCCGGCTACGCTTGTTTGAGCTATTGTTGGGGCTCTACATCGCTGCCACTTCGAACAACTTCCGAATCATTGGAGAAACACCTGCAGGGAATTCCATATGACGAGATCCCACAGTTGTTCAAGGATGCAATAGTGGTGACGCGAGCACTCGAACTCCGCTATCTATGGATTGATGCGCTTTGTATCATCCAAGATAGTGAGTCGGACTGGGAAGAGCAATCCGGAAAGATGTCTGAGATTTTTTGCCATTCGACCGTCACAATTGGTGCAGCCGCTGCCTTCTCTTCTAAAGATTCATTCCTGCGAAACCGGCCCGACGAAAATCTCCGCCTCGGATTTCAGTCCACCGTGGATCCCAACATCCAGGGGAGTTTTTCAATTCACCTTGTGGATATGTCGGGACTGCATTCTGTGATTTCCCCACAGGAATCAGGGACCGCGAGCTCCTGGACCCAAGATTTGGCGGCCTCCAAGTGGAATAGTCGAGGGTGGGTTTGGCAAGAGCAAAACATGTCTTTGCGGCTCCTAGTATTTGGGGAGAAAATGTTGCACATGAAGAGCCGTCAACATATACGGTCAGAGGACGGCTCCGTAAAAGTCCAAGACGGGGCAGTTCCTGGAGGGAGGTCGAGACTTCCGAACGAATGGATTCGATGGGTGTTAAGTGAGTACTGCCTCAGGAAACTCACATACCGCTCGGACAAATTAGCCGCAGCCGCCGGCCCTGCTAAGGATTTCAAACATTTGACGACGGAAGAAAGAAACGGCCCACAGTACATTGCAGGATTTTTCCTCTACGAAAATCTCTGCTTCGACTTGTTGTGGGGGATCTGCCATCCCACTATGTCGTTTCGGCAGATGCTGTGCGAACTAAATGATCCTGGTGACTACTGTGCGCCATCCTGGAGTTGGGCGTCCAGGGACGAAATACCACACGACTTGTTGATTCAAACCGGGAAGTCCGACAGCTTAAAAGTCCTTGGATATGACCTCATGCCGGCGAAGTCGGATGCAGCAGTCCGATTGCGGCCTGGTTCGTCTATAACTTTCCGCGGAAAGGTCCACAAGGTTACACACCGCCCATCCAGTGGAGTTATTACTCTTGATGATCGTTCCGATGAGATGCAGTCACCTCTTGAAAATCGTTCTGGTGAGTCTTTGCCCTGGGTAACTGGGTGGAGAACGGAATCCGAACATTGTCGTCTGGACTATTTCTTGGACTGGAACCCACTGGAAGATGAGAATCACAATCAAGAGGATCAATTATATCTGCTCGAAACCGCAGCCTTGTTAGATCGGTTTCCGAGATATGGTCTTGTGTTATTTCCAATCAGCCTGGAAAGGACGGAATTCTTGCGTGTCGGCGTGTTTGGCTTGCACATGAACCACCCTGACAAAGATGTTGCCGACGAATATCTGTCTGGATGGACTGTGCAGGACTTGAAAGTCATGTAGAACAAAAACATAGATCCTTCCCGCGATACTCTATGAGTACACGTTTTACTATTATGCACAGTCCTCTCCAAACTTAATTAGAAAGAAGAGAATGTGGTATCCTTGCGTTTGAGGAGATTGCTATGCTTGAGATGCGGTGTTGCTATTGGAAAACCTGCGTGCAGACAGAATGATCCCAGTCTGCTACTCTCCTCCCTGTTGGGTCATATTTCAGACAAGACAGCCCCGCTTACGGCGTGCTGCCAAGTCTGTCGAGTCGTGAGATCTGCGCCAAGGCCGAAGGACGACGAGGGATAGCTGATGGTAGGCATGATTGCCACTCTAAAGCGGCGATCTCGGGCAGAAAAGAGCGGTCACTGTAGGATGTCAGTCGACGGGTACCTGACGTGGGAAAGTGAGGCGAGCTAAAAACGGAGGAAGCGCTACAGGGGCGTCAGGATCGACAGGTTCGCCGCCGAGGCTAGAAGTGGGCTTAAGCGTGCATTAACGCGCGGCAAGCTGAATCGTACATAGCGAAACCTTATCCCACGACCGGCGCGCTCGGTAAATTCTTGGGCAAACACGTTGCTGCTAACGGCCTTTAGTGCTTGTACATCCCGGTCAAGCGAGCCTTTCTAGAACAGAAGGATGCATTTGACAGCACTAACAAACTCTCCGCAAGCCTAACGTGCAGAGTGCAGCGCGGGAAAGTAGGTGCTTTTGACGGTCATTCTTGTTTATGGCTGCCTTGATTTTGCGGGCAGTTGACGGCGCACGAGTGGTTCACGCCGTCATCGGCAAAAAGCTTTGACACCAGCTCCTCAAATAATGTAGAGGAGGTGCGCGATTTCGTACTGGCTTTTCCCTCTTTCTTCTCGGTTCCCCGATGCAGCTTGTCAAATTTTGAGAAGCATTTTGCATGTGAAAAAAAAGTTGCCCGTATCCAGAGAAAGGTTCCACAATTTCAAGTAGATCTACCTTGATGAGCGGAGCAGTTTCGGCACTTTCACCCCTATTCTATAGGCGTACGTACAGGAATGCGCGGCTCTTTGCTGTAGCTCGGCTAGAGCAGGACGGTCGCTTAAAGCCGATGGTGTTCGCGGCTTCGGCGAGCCCCACATACACAGACGCGTCGATCCGGGGGTACGGGTGTGGTCTTTGCTCTGGACCCTGACTCGGAGATCATGGCCATCACCCGCGATGCAACGAGCATTGCAACGCTGGGTAAGGTCTTGAATCGAGTAGAACGGGGTTTAGAGAATGCTGATTTGTGGTGTGCATATGTCCGAAAAATGAGCGAGTCTGCAGAGTTGGCCCCCACGGTCAAGCGCCGTTTTTGAAGGCTTGATCACCGTTGCGGCGCGAACAGTGGGGCCCAGGATTCCTCATGCCGCAGGAGTTATCGCAAAAAGAAACCACGCAACAATCCTCCATCTCCCACCCCTGAACGAGCAGAACTTCGAACTTGTGATGGGTGAACATAGTCTTGGGTCCAGTATCGATATTGATCAAACGCAAATGGCCTCATAAAGAACTGCACTTGGTGTCTCTTCATCCACGGTCAAAATCGGAGGAAAAAACGGGTAGTTTGAGCGCCCGGCACGGCCCCACAGCCATGACTCTCGATCCCTGCTCTGCAACGCAACCCAGGCTCCGCATTGTCCCGTATAGGCGATCGCAGAGGGGCTACTCAATATTGGACTCCTACAGTGAGGCTTCCATCAGGCCATGGTAGTTTGAAGGGAAAAGATTATAAAAAGCAGTCTTCTGCAAGGAGGCTTACTCTTTTCTTCACTCGCTTCATTGAAATCTTTTCACGAACGCAACCATGTCTACTGCTTATGATTATGTCATCGTCGGCGGAGGTACGGCCGGTCTCGTCCTCGCCGCCCGGCTGAGTGAGGACTCGTCGAAGCAGGTTGCTGTGATCGAGGCAGGAGCGAACCGCAAGGGCGACCCGAGGATTGACACGCCCGGATTGGTCATGTCTGTGTACGAAGACAAGGACTATGACTGGAGCTTCTTGACGGAGCCTCAGGTGCGTGTATCCAACAGAAACATAAAGCAATTGCAGCATTAACACAGCATAGGAGGCATTGTACGGACGGCAAATCGCCTGCCCCCGTGGGCGTGTTCTCGGCGGTTCATCTGCCATCAACTTCTCAGCCATCCTCTACCCCTGCCAGTCAGACTTCAACGACTGGGCGGCGCTGAACAAGGACTCGAGCTGGAACGCCGAGGCCATGGCGCCGTACCTGCGGAAGTTCCACACGTTCCGGCCGGCGTCGGAGGCGACGAAGCAGCAGATGCTGATCGACTACATGGACGAGTCCAGCTACGGCACTGATGGCCCCTTGAACGTGGCCATCCTCGACGCCTTCGGCCCGCTGAACGAGGCTTGGGTCAAGTCGTTTAAGGAGCTCGGCTACCACTCCAAGACTGACCAGATCCACGGCAAGACGGTGGGCTGCTTCACCAACCCGGTCTCCATCCACCCCGACACTCGCGCCCGCGAGTACTCGGCGTCGTCCTACTACACCCCCGAGGTCGAGGCCCGGCCGAATCTCCACGTGCTGACGGAAGCCCTGGTCGAGAAGATCGAATGGGCCGAGGGCGGCGAGCCTCTCAACGCCACCGGCGTCCACGTGCTCCAAAAGGACGGCAAGCGTACGTTCTTCGGCGTGCGGACCGGCGGCGAGGTCATCCTCTCGGCCGGCTCCATCAAGAGCCCGCAGATCCTCGAGCTGTCTGGCGTCGGCAACGAGCAGCTGCTGAAGAAGCACGGCATCGAGGCCAAGATCAACCTTCCGGGTGTTGGCGAGAACCTGCAGGACCACGTCGTGGCGACGGCCAGCTACGAGATAGCCGACGGGCACATGTCGGGCGACAACCTGCAGAAGAGCCCCGAGCTCATGAACGCCGTGATGCAGATGTACCAGGCGACGCGGACGGGGCCGATGACGGGCACGATGCTGGGCAGCGCTCACCTGCCGCCCGTCGACAAGAACGGCGCCCTCAGCAAGAGCGAACTCGAGCAGCTCATCGCAAAGGCCGACGACTACCCGGATTTCCCGGGCAAGGCGGCGCAGTACGCGCTGCTGCGCAAGCGGCTGGAGGCGGGCGAGCCGTCGGCGCAGTTCCTCTTCATCCCCAAGCAGCTCAACCACGACGTGCAGCAGAACACGATGCAGTACCTGTTCGGCGGCGCCGAGCCCGAGAACTACGTGTCGGCCGTCGCGCTGCTCAACCACCCCTTCTCGCGCGGCACCGTGCACATCACGTCGGCGGACCCGGCGGCCGACCCGGCCATCGATCCGCGCTACCTCTCGCACCCGCTCGACCTCGAGCTGCAGGCCCGCCACACGCAGTACTTCGACGCCATCACCGGCACGAAGGCGTTCCGCGAGGTCCTGAAGGACGGCGGCAGGCGCCTGCCTGGTGGTGATCTGGGTGATTTGGAGACGGCGCGGAAGGTGGCGAGGGAGCGCGCGTTCACTTGCTTCCATCCTGCTTGCACGTGCCCGATGATGCCGCGCGAGCTGGGCGGTGTTGTGGATAGCCATCTCGTCGTGCATGGCACCAAGAACGTCAGGGTTGTGGACGCGAGTATCTTCCCCATTGAGCCGCTCGGCAACATCCAGGCGTCCGTGTACGCGGTGGCTGAGAGGGCGGCGGATATCATCAAGAGCGATGCCAGCAGGAGGTAGGATGATGGGTCAAAGAAAGATGAAAATATTGTACGATTAGGAAAAAGGAAGGGATTCACTCCTCCGTAGGGTAGTTTGTTTGTGTGGAATACCAACACGCGGGCCGAACCGGCGTCGCCCAATCTTGATGTGGAAAAGGGCGGTCTGTGACATTGCTGCCTGGCACTTGTGACTAAGCCGGAACTGATACATAATGCGGCCCCCAACCTTTCCCCCCTCCCTCAACTTTCCGCTTCGTCAACGCGCTATGGAGCCCTGGGACTGTTACTGCGCCTTTTGTGGCTCCACGCTTGGCTCCGCCACCGTTTCCAATAAGCCGCGCACCGCCGCGTTCCGCAGGTGGCGTGCGAGAGAAATTCGCAGAGCCGAGCATGGCGTCAACGCGGGAGATGCGTCTCAGGATGATGATGAAGAAGAAGAAGAACTGATCGAGAGCCAAGACGAGGAAGCCAGCGATGGGGATGAGATTTATTCGGTTGAGAGCCAAGACGAGCAACACACCTACGACAGCGCCATCTTAAGCAGGGACGAACTTTGGTGGACGCAAGCCGTCCATGTTCTTGGCTTCGACACTGACACCAACAGGTGAGCTCCTCTCATATCCAGAGGCCTCAGGCTGACGCTCCCTAGGGCATTTCTTTCCGTGCCAGGACGTTATTGGGGTTATGTGTGCTCATCTTCTTCTTCCCTTCTCCCGTGACAGCCACTAACAGTAACAAGGGCAGAGTAGACGTAGAAGCTGAACAACATCCTGAAGTCGAGTATGATGACACTGACGGCTTAGTCGCATATAACTGGTCCAGTTCCCGTTTCCTTTCCATCCCATGCGCTGATTAGTTCATTAGCTACTTCCAGAGGGACACTCATGATGTACCGGTATTTCCCTTTCATTGGTGTTGTTTCAAAATACTCTTGAGGGCAGTCACAGGCAACCACAGTCTTCGCGTGCTAGACAAGGATCTTCTGTACGGCGTGCTGCGCCAGTTGACTCCCAATTGCCGCAATGCCTTGGAGTTTGTGAACTATGGTAACCCCGGTCCCGAACATGGCAGGTTCTGGGATTCCAAGCCCGGCGAAGAGGTAACGCTCACTCTGGTAATCCTGCATTGGCTCTTGACTGAAGCTTTTTAGTTTTTATGTGCGAAGCCTACAATAGAGCCCAAGCTACTAGACATGGTTCGCAATGTCATCTCCAGTGGAGAATTGAAACCACCAGGCCACACGAAGACTCCTCTGGACTTGGAGGCCCGCGTTCGCCACGATCCATTCGCCAATATACCGTACGACATCTTGTACAACATCACCGCCCTGCTCCCCTCAGACTCTGTTCTGAACCTGAACAAGGCATCCTGGTTCGTCCACACGTGTCTGCTCAACAACAACGCCTTCTGGAAGCAACGACTAAGGGAACACACACCATGGTTCCACAAACTGCGCTCGCTGATAGATGACGCCACCACGCCTGCAGAAGGCTGTGATTTCCGCACGCTGTTCTTTTGGCTGTACGCGCAGTCGCGGCCGCGGCTCTGGATGAGTGGCCCCTTCATGGCCCTCGCCAACCGCCGCCGCCTCTGGGGCGTCTGCGAGCAGATTGCAGACCACTATCATCAAGCAAAACAGAGGCAACGACCACCCCAGGCGGACGACGAGTCCACCGAGACAGCCCAGCTGATTGAGAACCACGCCGACACTCCGCGCATGCCGATAGTCGCATATCCGCCGCCCGGCCCGGACGCTGAGACCATGTCGACCGTGTTTATCCGGTCGTGGGCGGAGCTCGACGCGCCGTTTGCTCTCTTCGAGGCGTTCTGGGCCTACGATCGCAGCGTGGGGGTCAAAAACGGTACCAGGAACGGTTCGCTGGTCGGATTGGCCATGACTTTCGACGACGGGTGCCGCAGGCTCTTTGGGCGGGACGATTCTGCCGAGGGTGTGTCGCGGGAAACTTGCTTGATCGTGAATCCGGCGCAGATTGGAGGCTTGGTCCTGCATATCGATCCCATCGTGAACAAAGATCGTACCTGGACGACTTCTGTCAAGGGCATCTTGGTAGGCGTGCTGCGCGCTGTGCCAGTTTGGAAAGTCACGTAAGCTCATGTTATTTCGTCACAGATCCTGATGCGCGGAGCGAAAAACCGACACCTCGGATTTGTGCGCGAGTGTGAGCGCCCACTGCTGGTCAGTGAAGGGAAGACATTTGTAGGCGTAGTAGGGCAGATGGTGGTGAGTACCGTATCTTCCTCCCTTTGCCGTTGTAGTCACTAACCCATCTCGAATGCCCAGGACGGAATGGTCGGCAGTCTCGGCCTCCTCCAGTGTGCCAGGCCGCCGATGGACGACTTTTCCCTTGCCCCAGCCCCCCTCTCTCCAGAGCCTAATCCCATTTCAGATGAAGAGACTCGCAATCTGCACATTTGCCAAGACCTCTTGTGGAACTGCGAACTTTTCGTTGACCACGAATACGGCATCTGGAACCACCCCTCCATCCGCGCCTGGTTTCCCCCTGACCCATCGCGCCGCCGAAGTAACCACGCTGCTGTCCCGGCCGACATCATCCCCCACGAGGTCCTGCTTCTGGCGACGCGTCATGCAGCCGACCTACAGAAGCTGCAGCGCCTCTCCGGTACCGTCACCGCCGCCAACGATGTGCTTGACGCCGCCATCAACCGCGCGGCCACATCCACCACCACCACCACCACCACCACCACGCACCACCACCATGCCCGTGTCCTCCGCGGCGCGTATGCCAAGTTCGATTCCAATGATAACGGGCTACTATCGTGTAACATCCACGTCGGCACCAACGTCCGCCTAGGTAATAACGTCGATTGGAAGACGGAATTAGTTGAGATGGACATCGATGGTCCCGGGGGCGAGGTCATAGACAGGGTCGAGGTGTCCGGTGACGTGGATTGTGCTCTGTCGGTGAAGGTAAGCGGGCTGAGATGAGTTGCCGCTGGTCGTGGACGAGGTTTTTGCTGACTGCTGCTGGAAGATTGGAACGAACCGTGGACGAGAGGTTGTTTGGGGGTCTTACTGTGGCCGGGGCTGGTACACGCTAAGGGCACCGCTGGGAGAGGTTATCGTCGGATTGATTTTTCAATTTGGTAGGCTCGAGAGTGGACAGGGATGTGTGATGGTGAGTCCCCCTTGACGTTCCGGTTCTCGTCCATGTCACATCGTGGGTGTAACTGATGAAGTGTAGACACTGCCTGAATTGTCTTCCTGTGGCATCCTGACTATGCCGCTGTAAACGGGTTGATGCATCCAGTGTGCTATCATCACATGTACAGGTACAGGAATCAGTAGTAAATATAGACAGATCCGCGCTCGAGCTTTTTAAATGGCTTTGACGGTGGGACTCATGCAATATCAGTCATATATTACTAGGGAAAAGATCAGACAGGAGAAAATATCACCAAGAGTGTGATAAACATTCTCGCCAATGTCATGGAGAAGATCAAAGTTTAGGAAGCATGATTGGTGCACTGAATTAATAAGTATTATATTGCTCGTGGCCAAGATGTTTACTAGGTATTACCGCACTACTATTCTATTCTTACACCTGTCTAAGCCTTGTTCCAATTTTCGAGAATGTCTCGAAGCCGTGGCGAGTTTGTCACCCGATGCATCTCCTCAAAATGAGCGCGGGACACGCCAAACGGCACTCCAGTAACATTCGGAATCCACCTGCCCACCAACCTCTCGGGCGCGATGTCGGCACGCTTGATGTGCTTCTGCAGGAACCGGCGATACGAGTCGACGCCGCCAGCCAAGAAGCTCGAGTGAAACGGCACGTCGATCTGCTTCAACGGCACCGTCGCCGGCCCGCGCTCGTAGTCCACCGGCTGCGGCATCGCCCGCACCCGTTCCACGCACTGCCGCACCACGCACATCAGGCGCTCCCGATCCAGCCAGGGGCGCGCCTCCTCCCGGTCGTCGCGCACGAAGCGGTTGAGCACCTCGGTCAGGCAGGCCAGCGCGCGCACGTCGCCCGCGCAGATGTACTGCAGGTCCCTAATGTTGTAGTTGACGATCTCGAGCAGCCAGCCGGCGGCGTCGTCGTCGTCGTCATCAGGCCCACTCGCATCCACGATGGCGGCCACGACGTCGGCCAGGCCGCGCTCGCCGAACGACCGCCGCGCGCACACCTTGGACGGGTTGACGGCGCACATCGAGTACGCGGACCGCCCGCTCGCGCTGCGCGTCACGGCCATCTGCATCGTCAGCCCGCGCACGAACGTGATGGCCGCCAGGCTCTCGACGCGCATGAACGAGCCACTGCCGCCCAGCGCCGCCAGCGCGCCGTACTCGCCCAGCGAGTGGCCCGCGAACGACAGCTCGCCCTCACCCTCGGCGACCAGCCCGCGCGCGCGCAGGTCCGCGAACCGCGCCACCTCCATGAGCGTGAGGGCTGGCTGTGTGAACTGCGTGGCCGAGAGCAGGCCGAGGTGCGAGCGGAACGTGTAGGACGTGCAGCGCTGCTTGGCGTGCAGCGCTCGGTACATCTCGCTGGCTCGGACGAAGGCGCCGCGGTGCGGGCTCGAAGCGGCGTCGTCGAGGATCGAGAGGTAGTTGGCGCGGATGCGGCGACCCTTGGGCCCGCCGAAGTGGATGGTGAGTTCCTGCGGGTCGTCCTGGACGATGGTGGTTATACGGAATCCTGGATACCTTGTTGTCAGAAGAGCAGAAGCAAACAGAGGGTGACCGCGAGGAGGCTTACCGTAGTTTTCCTGAAAGTACTCGTCTGCCCTCGTCCATACAGATGCAGCGGCTGCGCTCTTCTCCCGAAGCTCCATGCCCATTCCCTTGCGCTGCGAGCCTTGGCCGGTGAAGATGTACGCGGTGCTTGGTTGATCGACTTCAGCGTCGGCAGACATCACCACTTCGTGCTTGCTGTTGCGTGCCTCCAACTTGATAATCTTGCGGCCCTGGAGCATGGCCGTGTGATGAATTGACACTGTGAGCTGGTCTCCAGGGAGCACCATGGCTTGGAAGGATGCCCTGTACTTTCGAACTCTGGACGGGCAGCCTTTGGCAACAGTGACATCCAAGAGGCTCCTGACTGCTGCGCTGGTGTGCATACCGTGCGTGATGGTTCCTGGGAGCCCAAGGTACGATGCAAAAGTACGTGACGTGTGAATCGGATTGAAGTCTCCTGATACTCGCGCATACCGGGCATTCGACTCCGGAATCTGGACGCAGAACAGATTCTCGGATCCCTCAATAGGAACTGGATTGTCTAGTGGGACAATTTTCTGCCTAGGCTCACCATGGCGCTGTAGATAACCAGAGACAGGATTGGCACTGCTGGTCGCAGAGTGATACTCGACGGAGCCGATGATTCGCCCTCCGCAAGATACGTTTCCGGTGACGCTGACGGAAGAGTTCCGAGTGCAGTGCTGGAGCTGGAAGCTCAAAGTTCTGTTTGAGAGATCTGCTTGCGGATCTACAAGCTTCAACCAAGGCTTTGCATTGAGGATTGCAACGTCTTTGGCGTTTCTCATCTGCACGTGGACATCGTCAACAACTGATTTCCTGAAAGTGTTTTCAGAGTCGTTATAAGCTCCTCGGAATAGGAATTGAGAAGTAATTTCCATGACGGCGGAACCACTCCGGTTGATGACGGCGCTAACTTCAACCATTTTCCCAGACTCCTGGTTGACGACGGCAGTAACGGAAGCTGTTGTTGTAACCACGTCACCTTCACGAAGGGGCTGTTCACCAGCTACCATCCTGAACTGGTTCGAGAGATGTACCAACGTCAGGAGATCTGCATTGATGGCAAACAACGGCTTCATGATGGCCTTCCAGGCGGCGACGATGCCAAAGTCGAGAGGCGCTTCCATTGGACCACCGATTGTCCCAGTAAAGGCTTCACCGCGATTTCCCACAGCAGCTGCGAAGCTGCGGATCATACCAGCATCGATAATGACATATCCACTGCGGAAAACATCTTCGACAGTGGCATCTGGACAGCGCGGCTCGTCTGCAAACCAGGCTTGCCAGTAGAAAGACTTGACGCGTTCCAGACGGTCGTGCATAATTTCCGCTATCGGTGCACCAGCAACCTCGGGTTGGTAACGAAACCGAAGCAAGAGCTCCGCCGGCTGAGTCGCCGCTGTTTGATGATGCGTCAGGGAAACTGAGATCTCCTTGGTGCCAGAGCTGAAGGATATCTCCACCGTCTTTGCCTGGTCTTTGGACGTTGCCAGTGGCTCTAAAATGACGACTCGAGTGTTGAGAATGTCATTGTGATTCTTGATTTCCACACACTGTCCAGCCGCTGGAAGGATTATGGCTCTCAAAGGATTCTCTCGCCAACGACTGCCCTCTTGGATAATCTTGGAGGAAAAAAGTGCAGACCGCCACGAAGGGAAATGACCAGCGAGGAAAGCTCTGAGGGACTCAGCCGAAGGCAGATTGTCGGATGAACGTGGTAACCGGAGGATGATGTCGGATTCAGTCTCAATGATGCTGGTGTTCTCGGGGTAACATCCAGTGAATTCTTGGGCGCCCATGTATTCAACGGACGGGATGGTTAGGTTGCTCGCGTAGAAATCAGCCTTCAGGGCTTCAATGTGGCCGTTGTGAATTCCGTCCAGAATATCTTTCACAGGCTCTTCCTTGTCCGAGAACGAGGCAGCCACAGGGCCGTGTAGAATGCAGACCCGTCCTGCATCTTTCCCAACGACCTTGTCGAGATTCTCCGATTGCCAGAGTGAGTCCTTCTTGAAGTACGTCTGAAAGTTCTCGTCCAAGACCGGTATGAAAGGAACTGGCTTCTGGCTTCTCCGCTGGCACAAGTGCAAGAAGAAAGCGACGTCCTGAGGGTGCAGGAACTGTTCTTGTGCGGAATTGTATGCAGCAAAAACTATCCGTGAAACGTCTCTCACTTCAGCGGGGTTCGTACATTTGCTGGTGATGGAATACTTCCCGGCGGCGGAGAACCGCTGTTCAACCCGACGGAGGAAGTCGACCACGAAACGCTGGTACGAAGCATCAATCCAGTGAACAGTACCGCATTCCTCGTAGCAAAGAAGCTCGAGTAGGCGAGAAACAACCTGGCTATACGTCATTCGCTGGAGATCCACTGGAATTCCCGCATCATCAAGGCCAAACCAGACTTTCTGAAAATCATTGTTCAGTCTTTGGATGATGTGCTCCCGGTTCTCCTGTAGAAATCGAAGCTGTTGTGCTGGAGGCTTGCTGAAAACACGATCGTCCATATCTGCCCAGAATCTGGCGGCTCTCGTGGCAATCATATGCATCGGCTCGCCCATCTCGGAGATGACGGTGATGATGTCGCTGTCGCAGGCGGAGCCTTTGTACGTCATTTCCCACTGCTCATTGGGGAGGCCTCTTGCTGCAATGATGGCCTGTTTGGTACCCTGGCTTGTATGGGCTTCCTTGGCCACCATCATCCGACTCCCGAAGAGGCATCCGTCAAATGGCATTCGTGGGTACCCATACTCGAGAGACCAATTCCCTGTGAGATACGGGTAGGTGTCTGCAGCACTGCCGAACCCACTTCCTGCGACTAGGATGATGTTTTCGCAGCGGCGAATCTTGGAGTACTTCTGGAGGATGGGCTGGTGAAAATCTTCGCATGAGTGATGGCCTCCGCCGCGCCCACCAGTCCACTGAAGGATGATGGGGGACGTTGGATTCGATCGTGCAATGTCTAGCACAGCATCGATTGCAGATGCAGAGCCGGGCTTGAACGACACGTGGCCTAGACCCATATGGAAGTACTGATCGGCAATTTCGGGAGACGGGACACCAGCACCAATTGTGAGGCCATCGATCGGGACGCCTTCAGCGCGAAGCTTTTTGATGAGAGAAACCTGCCAATTCATCGCGCGAGGGTTTGCGTAGATGAGATTGACGGTGATACCGCGTCCTGCAGGAATCTTCTCGGCCAGATCAAGAAGTGCTGTCTCCATTGTCTCCGGGCTGTGATAGCCGCCTCCAGCAAGCTCAATGTGGAACCCCGCCTGCATTGTCGCCGCCACAAAGTCTGGGTGCACAGTGGTCGGAGTCATTCCACCGACAATGATTGGTGGCACACCCAGTTGTCGGCTCAGCCTCGTTTCCACCATGGTACGGCCGGCTGCACAGACAAGGTGAGGTTGATACTCTTCAGCCCAATTCGTGCCGTATCGGATATCACTTTCCCGGGGACTGAACAGCTCGACCTTGCAACCGAGGTCGCCAGCCGCTTCCATGCGGTCCGCAAGTATAACACGCACGCCTGCACCATCCTTCATGCGTGCTGTCAAAGCACCAATCCCCGAAGGTCCTCCGGGGCCGAATTCAATGATGTGCGTTGCACCTTCGAAGAGAGTGGCTGACTCCCAGCGCACAGTCTCCTCGGTGACCATACGTACAAGGACAGGAACAAGGTCGAAGTTTCCCACCGTGCTGATGTCCTCACCAGTGGATGTATGATACACGGGAATTCGGAGACAGCTGCTGTTGATCTTCACTTCCCGGAGGTCTTCCATGACGGCTCTGGTCACCCGTGAGAGGGACGAGACGTGGAAAGGTGATGATATGGGAAGGAATGAGGTGCTGAATGCTGGCTTCCGCTTCGAGAATGGAACTCTTGTCTGGTCGAGCTGCGAAGGCGCCCGCATTCGACGCAGGCGAACATTCAGGGCAGCCAGCGATGTTGGAGGACCGGCAACTACGATGTTGTTCCGGGAGTCGTTGATGAGGGATATCGAAACATGGCTGTGCGGAGAGAGGTATTTGTTTGTCGCTACAATCTCCATTTCTACCAGTCGTTGCGGCAAGTCTCTGATACTCAGCATAGGCGTTGGTGTTCCCTCATTGTTTGCGAGCGCATCCGCAACAACTTCGGGTGAAATGCTGGTCTGTGGAAAGGCCTCCTGAGATCGAACACCAATCCAGAAGAGTATGGAAAGAGCCGAGATGGAAAGACGATAGAATGAATCCCAAGAGTCGGCAGCTGCAGCGACAGCGGCAACAACGATGCCTTGAGAGTGGCCTGTCGTGCCGCTGATGGAGTTTCCGAACTCTCCTGGCGAAAGACCAAGCACCGTACAGGTAACCATGTAATTCATCAGCTGGAACAGACCAATTAATGGGAAGCTGACAGGTGCGCTGATCAAAAAGGAGACATCTGGGGTAGATGAGGGTGACTGCAGCCAGGCCTCGACGTCGAGATTCTTTTCGTAGAAAGTATCCTGACATCTGGGATCACGAGACAATGCAAGCAGCAAGCTGGCAGACTGCCTCACAAATGTTTTGAGCAGTGGCTCGTAGGTGCGATAGAGGTCGCGAATGTCCTCGAAGAACGTCTCAGTATTTCCTTGACCACCGAAGATGGTGTATATCCGTGCGGATCCATCGTCGGCGGCTGAAAGAAGGGCGGAAGGAAGATATCGACCATCGTTGAAGGCTGCGGCGGTGTAGAAATTTCTGATGAGATCCTGCTTCATCTCGCAGGGAATATCGAGGCGCGCAGCCAGGGAATGTATGTCGTCATTCTCCAGAAACGTGGTTTGGAAGTGTTTGAGGGATATGTGAAGGATTTGGTCGTCGCCGACTTGTCTTTCTGGGATATCTCGGCTTAGATATGATAGGAAGGCGGCCGCCAGCTGGGCTGGGGTTGGGGTATCATTGGTGTTGTAAAGATTGAATTGAGAAACAAGTTGTCGTGCTCGACGGTGGTTGCGAGCTGCGAAGTGATAGGTAACGGACGAGGAGCCTCGAGAAATTGTGAGGGGTATCGTCGGGGAGGGAGGATGCGGAGGGCTCAGCTCCGGCGTTGAGCACAGCGAGGTTGCGGGGGTCGAGCTGGTAGAGAACATGATTTCCGCTGGCAAACGCGTACAGCGTGTCTGGAGACAACTCGGCCGGGTGTATCTGATAAGTTGTGGGCAGTACGTCAAGTTGCTGGGCGAGCACGTGAGGGCGTGTTGCTGGCCGGGGCTTATGGCGTCGTGGCTGGGGCCAAAAGAGCGAGGAGCATTGCATTGCGGCCACCAACGCGAAGGATGCTGCTGAGCGGATCAAGCCGTGGTGCATGATTCAGCCGCCGGGGGCCGATAGGGCTTAGCCCAAAGCTTGGCCATGGAGAAATAGCTGTCAGCACTGAAGTTGGGAGCCGAATCCGGGGTAGCCCCACTTCCAACGCAAACTCAGCCCCCCGTCAAGCGCCCGTGTCTCCCCTCAATCCTGCACAACACCAATTTTTCCTACTTATTGTTTTCTTACACGCATCACCCTGTCAGATGCAGCCCGATCCTTCGTCCACAAAAGGTACTGCTTCTCGGCCCGTCACACCATGCCCATACCACCATGGCGAGGAAACTGCCGACGCCGCGTCACTGAGCCGCCCGGCCCCACCAAGCCGGGCCGAGTGCGTGCACATTGGGATCTAGAAGGCGACAAGGTTGCTGCGGTCGACAGGTACCAAAATAGCAACACCACGAGACATTGCTGGCCTGCGCCCATGACATATCTCAATTCTGTACGGCTCGCCGTCTGGATAGTCCCGCTGCTCCTCGCCTGAATTACTGTATCCTACTTGCACTACTGTTTACCGCCTCATGGCTCCACTCTCTCAGTTCGTAGGCGCATTTGCGTCCTCCTGCGCTCTGGTCTTCGCATCTGCCATTGCATATGTATGATGAGCACCAGAACCACCATTTTACAAGACATGTACTGATTAATGTCCAGGTATTGGGACTATGCATCTACCGCGTTTTCTTCCATCCGCTGGCAAAACATCCTGGCCCATTGCTGGCCAAGGTGTCCAATTTCTACGCGGCATATCATGCGTGGGTGGGCGACATCCACGTTGACATGTGGAAATGCCACCAAAAATACGGCGAGACTGTTCGCTATGCGCCCGATCGCCTCCTCATCAACACGGCCGATGCGCTTCGTGACGTGCACGGCCACAAGAGCAATCTCCCAAAGGCGACGACGTACAACGCGCTCATTCACCGCGCGCCCAACATCCTCACTCTGCGCGACAAAAGGCAGCACGGCCGCAGGCGTCGCGTCATGTGCCAAGCATTGTCGGATGCCAACATCGCAACCTTTGAGCCCGCAATCGTCGAGCAGGTCAAAAAGTTTGTGGCCGTCTTCGCCGAGCTCCCTCGCGACGGCGGTGACGAGGCCTGGTCTGCGCCGGTCAATGTTTCCGAATGGTGCGACTACCTGACATTCGATATCATGGCCTCAGTGGTGTTTTCCGGCAAATACGACATGCTGGGAAGCGCGCAGTACCGCCCTGTGCTGAAGGCAATCCTGGACTCCAACGTCCGGATGGGCACGCTGTTCCAATACCCGGCGCTCGGGCACTGGAAGATGCACAAGCGCTTCTTCCCCGCCGCCATCGCCGCCCGGAGCGTCTTCGTGTCGTTTGTGACGCGCATGGTCGGCGACCGAATCAAGCTGGGGAAGTCGCAGACCCCGCACGACGTCTTCTCGTTCATGGCGAAGTCCAAGGACCCCGAGACCGACCAGGGCTTGACCCTGAACGAGCTTGGCGCCGAAAGCACCACGCTGATCGTTGCCGGTGCTGACACTACCTCGACTGTCATTGCTGCAACCATGTTCTACCTTGCCAAATTCCCGCAGTGCCTGGAACGGGCCCAACGAGAGGTGCGTACGGCATTCGACGAGGAGTCGGAGATCCGTCTGGGCCGGAAGCTCAACAGCTGCACCTTCCTCCTTGCCTGCATCAACGAGGCCATGCGCCTAGCACCCTCCGTTGGCGCTGCACTCTGGCGCCAGGTGCAGTCTGAAGACGGCATGGCAGTTGGTGGCCACTTCGTTCCCCGCGGCTACGACGTGGGCGTCGGCATTTGGAGCCTGCAGCATAGTCCGGAACACTACCCTGACCCCTTTGACTTCTGCCCTGAGAGATGGCTTGTTGAAAGCGCAGATGAAAGATCAAAGATTCTCGCTGCGTTTTCGCCCTTCTCGCGAGGCCCCAGGAGTTGCGTTGGAAAGGGCATTGCTATGGTTGAGCTGTTGCTCACTTTCTCGCACTTGCTCTGGTCCTTGGACTTCAAATTCCCAGAGGGACAGGAGCCGCTTGGAAACTTCGAGCTGAAGGAACATGTTACTGGCGCCAAGAACGGCCCAGTTCTCCAGTTCCGCAAACGGCAATTGCACGGGCTCTGACACGTTTCTCACCACCACAGTTTGCCTTCATGTTAGTTTTCGATAGTCTTCAAATTGCGTAATTCTTCTCAGCTCTGCATATGGAATATCAAAATTGTGTAACATACCCCTCTTCCGAAGGCCGTAGCACGGGTGCGGTGATGATCTGAGTCTCAACGACGGCAGCGCTCCAGCACGCCGAGCATTCTTTCCTGACTCGGTCCGGCGGGGGAAGCTAGCGAAAGATGCGATCGTGACTGCAGCTGCAAATAGATTGAATGCTGAGGTTCCCTGCACCGCCTGTTCCAATTGTCTGCGCCTCCGCCTGGGCGGGTCATGCAAGCCATCACGATGAGCGGTCTGGCCCGCAGCTCTCTGCAAGGCTCACTAAATTCTCAGACCCCGAAGGATTTTTCTGCGGCCGTCAGTGCTGACGATTTCCACTAGGCAGATACCGTGGTGTGCACAAACCACCCGTGCTCCACCAACGCGTGGCTGGGGCCGTCGGACCCACAGCGAGGCTCTATTCACGGCACTTGTCTGACACGTCGCAAGCGCCATCCGTGGGGAACCAACCGTTGAGGCGCGGGCCAAGATCTAGGGTAGTATCATCAGATTCAAAGGTCTTTGGCGCTTTATTCCATAAGATGTCAGCTACGTGGGCTGTCATCACTGCTTCTCCCAGCACGCACATCTGTCATTTCCCCTCCGTTCTACAGTCGCACATCCTCATTCTACCACAGCACTCATGGAGATGACTGGAGATTCTGCTCTTGTGGCTCCTCCGAGGCCGCCGCTTTTTGCTCACAGGTCTGGAGATTCTAGTAGCAGTAGCAGCATTCGCCTCGGGAAAAGAGCGCTCAGTCACCCACCGGCTGTTTCTGAGCTCTCGTTTGGACGTACCGCAAGTTCGTCAGTGGAAAACGAGAAAGAGGAGCCAACGGAGTACCCTACTGGATGGAAGTTGGTGTCCATCACGCTTGCTCTTTGCTGTGCCGTTTTCGTTACAACACTGGTCAGTCCTTGTCCCTCTTCCCATCCTGATGGGGTTCTTACACGTCTTCACAGGATCAAACAATTGTTGCAACCGCCGCTCCCGAAATTACCAACCAGTTCAAGTCACTGGCAGATGTTGGCTGGTATGGCAGCGCGTAAGTGATAATCCTCAACCATGCGGATGTATCCGCTGTGTCTGACCTTGCACAGATACCTCCTCACCACTGCTGCATTCCAGCTACCCTTTGGCAAGCTCTACAGCATTCTGTCAGTCAAATGGACCTTCCTCGTGACCATCTTCATTTTCGAAGTTGGTTCATTGATTTGTGGTGCCGCCAACTCCTCGGCTGTCTTGATTGCCGGCAGAGCCATTGCTGGTGTGGGCGGCGCTGGCATCTTCTCCGGCGCATTGATCATTGCGGCTCATACCAGTACGTATTGAAATGGTCCCGCATTGACTCTGTGCTGACGCTTTTCTTAGTTCCGTTGCAATATCGTCCAATCTACACCGGTGCAGTCGGTGCAATCTCGGGCATTGCAGCCATCTGTGGCCCGCTTCTGGGTGGGTTGTTTACTGACCATGCATCATGGCGCTGGGTATGCGTTTCCCCTCCCAATATTTCTCCGAGTGTAGCTGACCGTCTTCCAGTGCTTCTACATCAACCTGCCGCTCGGTGGCATCACAATTGCCGTTGTAGCGTTCCTGACGCCCTCGATGACTCCCAAGCGGACCTCGACTTTGACGACGAAGCAGCGCCTGGCGAAGTTTGACTTCCTCGGCATGGCAGCCTTCATGCCCTGCATCATCTCCTGCCTCCTCGCCCTGCAGTGGGGCGGCACCAAGTACGGCTGGGGCAGCACGCGCATCGTCGCGCTCTTCATGACTTCGTTCGTGCTGTTCTGCTGCTTCGTCGGGATCCAGTTCTGGAAGCAGGACAACGCAACGCTCCCGCCGCGCATCATGAAGAAGCGCAGCGTGGCCGGCGCCGTCTTCTTCTCCTTCGCCCTGGGCGCCGCCTTCTTCACCATCGTCTACTACCTCCCGCTGTGGTTCCAGGCCATCAAGCAGGCCTCGGCCGCGCGGTCCGGCGTCATGAACCTGCCCATGGTGCTCTCCGTCGTCGTCATCTCCGTCTTCGCCGGCGGCATGATCTCGGCGTGGGGCTACTACACGCCGTTCATGATCCTCTGCGCCGCCGTCAGCGCCGTCGGCGCCGGCCTCCTCACCACCCTCGAGCCCGACACGCCCAGCTCCAAGTGGATCGGCTACCAGATCGTGCTGGGCGTGGGGCTGGGGTTGGGCATGCAGCAGCCGCTCATGGCGGTCCAGACGGTGCTCGACATGGCCGACGTCGCCGCCGGCACCGCCGTCGTCATCTTTGGCCAGACCGTCGGCGGCTCGCTGATCCTGCTCATCGCCCAGAACCTGTTCCAGAACAAGTTCATCGGGAACCTGGGCAGCTACGTCCCGGACGTCAACCCGGCCCTCGTGCTTGCCGCGGGCGCGACGGGGCTGGAGAAGGCCGTGCCTGAGGCGGACAAGGCGGGCGTTCTGCAGGCCTACAATGATGCCGTGACCACCACTCTGCTGGTTCCTACGGCTTTGGCAGCGGTTTCAATTCTTGGTGCGGCAATTATGGAGTGGAAGAGCGTGAAGGGCAAGAAGTTTGACCTTGTCGGTTAAGCATAATTTTCTGCCAATATGGGCATTAATGTGGTCACTTGTACAAGGAGTTTTTGAGAAGTACATTCGCAGGGTCTCGGCGTTCATAGCTTTTTGATGTTTGTGTTTTAGCTCGTCATCTGTATGTATCTGGTGTTTATGGATAGAAAATCGTCTGCATAATTTTTGTCGCTAATCTTCATCGGTAATCTGAAGATCATTGTGCATCTCGTGCAGATCTCGGCATCTGTCAGGGGGCCTCCTGTGGCTTGAATCAGCTCAGCGCGTCACCTGCATATTGTTTATTGATTTTTTGCCTTGAATACCTCATTCGTTTTCAATGCTTGCAGACCGTAAGAAACTACTGCAGCTTTTACACTTCGTAGTTGCAGGCTTCGGAATCCGCTGTGAGTCAGTCACCATAAAAGATAAATTAACGTTGAGCACATCTAGTCAGCCTTTCCCCGCACATTTCCCGATCGGGCTGTCTTATTACCCATTCCAGGCAGCCGGACCAGGAGCACCCAAGTATAGCAACGATTGTTGGCGGCTGCTTACGTCGGGTGGCGCAGGGCCCCCACCAGGCGTCGGAAAATAGCCCGACATACCCACCGCCAGGGGCCGACACGGCACACACATTGACCAACCAGCGTTTCTTCGAAGCCACATGCAAGCCAGCGTTCGCGACCCACAACAGCCCCGTCTCACTGTTTTTCACCGTGCCATGCGCATGCAAAATCCATCGAAAGTTAAATTTGGCCGTTGGTGGCACTGCATGCGTGGCGGAGCCCTATTTATCCATCAAAATTACCCGGACCATGCAACTATCTCAGTGTTACTTAGTCCTTGCATGTTGCTAGCCTTTATCCCCTCTATCTGTAAAGCCCTCGTAGAATCTGTTCCCAGCTAAGCCGAAAATGGTTTTCCCTCCCCCTCCCGTGTCCAGCATTGACTGGAAGAAGATCGGATTTGAGTCCAAGCCATGTAATGAGTACCACAGGCAACAAGACGAATAGTAGCTGATCAAGCGTTAGTCAATGGGCATGTCGAGAGCCGGTACACAGTCTCAACCGGATCGTGGAGCGCGCCACAGCTCGTCGCCGACCCCTTCTTGCGCGTCCACGGCCTCGCTCCCGCCTTCAACTACGGCCAGCAAGCCTACGAAGGCATGAAGGGTAACCTCTCCTCACCCAATTCCTCTCATGTCCCCCCATTATTCCGCTGACCCCATCCATTCGCACAGCCTTTCGCGACCCCTCGGGCAACATCAACATCTTCCGGCCCTCGGACCACGCCCGGCGCATGAACCACTCCTCCTCCTTCGTCTCCATCCCAGCCATGCCCGAAGCCCACTTCAAGGCGTGCGTCCAGCTGGCCGTGGGCGCCAACGCGGCTTTCGTACCACCGCACGACGCCGACGCCGCGCTGTACATCCGGCCGGTCGTGTTCGGCGCCTCCGCGCACCTGCCGCTGACGCCGCCGCAGGAGTACCTGTTCGCCGTGTACGTGCAGCCGCTGAACGCGTACCACGGCAGCGCCGCGGCCGACGCGCTCGTGCTCGAGGACTTTGACCGCACCGCGCCAAAGGGCACCGGCGCCGCAAAGGTCGGCGGCAACTACGCGCCCGTCATCCGGTGGAGCGAGAAGGCGAAGAAGGAGGGCTTCGGCATCACGCTGCATCTGGACAGCCGGACGAATACCGAGATTGACGAGTTCAGTACGTCCGGGTTTATTGGCGTGCAGGCGAGGGACGACGCGCGGGGGGGCTACCGCCTGGTGGTGCCCGATAGCAAGAATGTCATCAGGAGCGTCACCAGTGTCAGCTGCATTGAGCTGGCGCGAAGCTTCGGCTGGGATGTTGAGACTCGTTCTGTAAGTGAGACTGCAATTCGCTTCTAGTTGGCGTGACTGACTGTTGGGCGCAGATCAAGTATGAAGAGCTTGCGTCGTTTGATGAGGTCATTGCAGTTGGAACCGCTGCGGCACTGGTGCCAATTCGCTCCATTACCCGTCAGTCGCTTGATCAAAAGTTCGTGTACCAGGATGGCAGCAGTACTGCTGGGCCTTGCTGCCAGAAACTGCTCCAAGCTCTACAGGATATCCAGCGTGGTGTGAGCCATGATGCGTTTGGATGGCGAGAGCAGGTATTGCCTCCTGATGCGTCCATCAATGATAAAGATGACCTTGGATATGCAAGCGGTATATACGGCGTTTTGGAAGGTATGTGGCAGGCACTTCCAAGGGTATTTTCTTTCGGAAGGTGAACGCTTGGTGGAAGATTTGCATCAATTTTTAGCGCATTAAAAAGAAGTTGTATTCACCTCAATGGAATTTTCTACTCGTAATTGAAACAAACAAGTCTTTGACCCATGAATTAAATGCTGAATATATGTTGAATGTAGACATTGTGTGTGTGAATGCTTTCAATAATTTTAACGTGAATTCGGTTGTGATTTTGCGGGTGGAATGTTTTCACCACAAAACAACTACATCGGCAACACAACAAGACTGCTCGGCATCAAAAAATAAAAACAGTCGTATGCTTGATTCAAGTATTCAAAATTAAGAAATGTAATAATAAAATTAATTTGACTTGTTAAGAGGTATCAACTGGCAGAAAAAATAGAAGAAAAAAAAAAATGATACAAAACGCTTAAGAAGTTACAGGCGACCAAAAGGATCCAACTACAGATACTACGACGAAGACAGGCGGGAGGTAGGATCTATCAAAGCCTCGGCTTCTCGTTTGCCCTGGAATGGAGCAACATCCTTGGCTATGAATAACGTCCCATTCAACATTCGTTGCTGGAACTCTGCAGTTGCAACCCTTCGCCTCTGCAACGTCTTCCTTTTGTAAACATCATACTCTGCTTCATCCAAAACTGCGAAGAGGTATTTAGGGTGAACGACAATTGCCTGTGTTCCCTTTTGCCCAAAGCCAAAAGAGAAGACAGATGCAGCTTTGATACCTGTTGTCTGGATGCTCTTGTTCATGAAGGCAATGTGGTCGAACTGCTCGAGATAAGGATCGATGTTGTCTGCATTCCGGTTTCCCGGAACGAGGCCGGTATGCATCATCTGTCTGGGTCAGCATGGGGTGATAAGATTGGAGGCAGGGACATACCTGCAAGCATCCGTTGAGCATCCAAGCACCAGCTGCTCCTTTCGGATGACCGGTGAGATACTTCTGAAAGACGCCCAATATCCTGTTTCCACGGGTCCGACCGAGGTGCGTGAGCTGACGCTGCATTATTTCACACTCGTTCTGCTCATTTTTGATGGTCGAGGTGCCGTGGAATGATGCCACCTGGAGATCATCAATCGAGAGACCCCAGGTTGCAAGAGCGCCACGAATGGGCGCAATCTCCGGGTGTTGTCTCCAAAAGTTGTTTCCAAAAGCCCGCAAGGCATCAGACTCCTGGCGTGAAGCCTCGGAATTGATGTGTTGCTCGCGATAGGTTTTGTACTCCTCAAGAGAGTCTTTGTCCATGTCCATGGCGGCTATTTCATCTTCCAACTGGGCAAGTTCCAGCTCTTTGAATTCATTGATTTGACTTCTTCTGCTTGTCATCTGGCGTCGTCGGTAATCAAGGCTGAGCAGTGGAGAAGCAAAGGCTGCGGGCCGTTCTCTGACATTGACCATGACTCCCTTGCCAGGCGCTGGAACAGAACGGCCAACCTTGTCACTTGCAGTTCCAGTGAAGGCGAGGATGCCATAAACGGGAAGCCCCATTTCCAGAGCAAGCTTTGCTGTGCAGACCACCTGGAGACCGCAGCCATGAGACTCGAGAAATCCTCTCCGATCCGAGGCGGTAGGGCGGGACATCTCGCTGGGAGCACGTCCGTGGGCGGCATCCAGCTCGTTGTTATTCGTAGCCTTCATATTGGCAAACTCGTAGGCCATGTGCTCTTCCAGATCATCAACACCTCCGACAAGGCAGAACTTTGCCTTCCCGGTCATGATCAAATCATGAGCCGTGTCGAGGGATTCAATGGCAGTGGCGCAGGCTCCCACCGGGGTTCTAATGGGACCGTTGGATGACAACAGGAGCATGTTAATCCACGCTCCAACCGTGTTCAAGAAAGTTTCCTGGAGAACGTCTTTTGGCACGTCCTTCTCCATCGACCGGCCTTTGTACATGCGCGCTGCTGATGCCACGCCGCCAACGCCGGTTCCAACGCAGTTACCAAGCTCCGAAGCGTGAATGTACTGGTATATCTCATATGGATCGGTGATACCGGCGGAGAAGAGAGCTTCGATGGTGCAGACGAGAGAGTAAAGAGTGATTGGATCCACCTGAGAGATGATGTCTTCGGAAATGCCGTACGTGCGCGGGTTGAAACCGGTGGGGATCTGACCGGCGACGTTGTGACTGAACTTGGCTGCCTTTGGAATCAAGAGTGTTGCGCCCTTTTTAATGTACACCTTGCCATCCAGGACGTCTGCGTGATGTCCGTGGCGGCGTTTAAAGGCCTGGGCGGTGTCGTTGGATGTTTCAAACGGCTCCAGGTCCTCTTGCACTACGACTTCCTGAAAGAACTGCTTCTTGTCGGGGTCATAGCCGTCCCAAAGCTCTGGCTCAACAATCCGAATGCCGGTGTGCGCTTTGATGTGTTCGCCGTAGCGTCCTTCAATCTCGTGATCTTGGATCGGCTCACTACTCTTGGCGTCAACCCAGCCGGCAGGCTGCTCGATTCCCTGCCACGTCGGGTGCTCTGCGTATTTGATGAGGCCCATGATCCAAGCCATCTCCACCCAGCCTTCCAACGAGAAGGTTCCCCTGGCTTCCATTTCCCATCTGGTACGTGCGGATCCCCAGGGTCCAAGCTCCGAGAAGCCCGCAACGACAACAACGCTGTCAAGGTCAACCATGCCGTGCAGCTTGTTCAGTGGTTTCAAGGAAGATTGAAAGTCTGGAAGGTCTGGAAAGCCCAGCCCGATGTTGGCGCGAGGAAGGAAGGGGTCTTCGTCGAACGCCATCTCTGGGTTATCCAAGGACTCTTCGGCAGCCAGAGCGCGTTTGATGTCATCCGCATCGGTGGCGTTCTTGCGTATCTGCCTTAACTGCTCGGAGAGGTCGTGAACTGTTTCGAGGCCGCCATTAAAGTCTGCGTAGAGAGGGCGCTCCTCCATTACTTCCATCATTTCCGGGTCCAGCAAGGCAAGGATATTTGCCGCCATCTCAGATTGCGAGAAGGTACTGATGCCGAGCTTCTCTACCTCTTCTGCAAGCACGTCGTTTCCTTTCATGAGCCCAGTTCCGCGAGTCCAGCCAATGGCAGCTCCGCCAATGGAAAGGTAGTTACTCCAGGACTCGGAATACCATTTGTTGAACAGCGTTTCCAAGGCGATCTTGGACTCGGCGTAGAGGCCGTCTCCGCCAAAGATGCCGTGGTTCGCGGACAGTGGCAGAATAACCTGCGCAGGGCGGGTGTCGTATCCAGCTCCCTGTTTGTGCCTCTTGATAGCCCCAACGAGGCGGATTACATTCGTAAGCATGACCCGATGAGCCAGTTCGGACTTGGAGTCGATGGTGTCAACCTCTCGGCCTCCTTCGGAAATAGCGGCAAATGGAACAACGGCATCAAGGTCCCATCCAAGCCCACTCTGGTCATAGATGTACGAGATCAAGGCCTCTACGTCAGAATGGCTTCCCTGGTTGAAGGGCACAACAACGAGACGGGAACCGGGGCCAGCGTGGTCGACGTACACGTCCCTGTAGGCATTGATGCTGGCGGACGAATAGCTGCTGGTGGTCACAATGACCTTGGCTCCTCCGGCAAGTAAACCGGCCAGAATCTCTGCGCCGATAGAGCCACGGCCAGCACCAGTTATCAAAACAGTGCGGTCGATGAATGATAGGCCGTCCGTCTGAACAGTGCGAAGTGCTTCGTAAAAGGCGTGGGTCGCTTCCTCGTCTCGTACCCATTCGCCAGATGACTTGCGCTTTATCTGGTGGGTGCATGGGCTTGCACCGCTGGCTGGGGCCGGGAAGATAAAAGATGGAGTCTGCTGGGCCTCACAGCGGCCGATGAGCGACGTGATGGCTTGCTCGGCTGCTTTGTGGCGGTCGGTCGAATCCTTCTGGCAGATGGCTTGCAGGTAGCGCAGAGCCTCGAGGAGCCTGGGAGTGGAGCGCTGAGAGATGGAGTTGCAGAGCTCGCGCACTTGGGCGTCGTCGGGTGCTGGCGCATCGTGGAGCAAACGGTGGAACAGGCTGAGTGCATCCTGGATCACCCACGCCCAACTCGAGTCAAACGAGCGCGCCTTTCGCGGATCAAAAATTGGACGGATTCCGGAAGCGTACGCCTGTCCATGTTCAGTGTTCCACAAATCAAGCTGGTCCTGGAGGCCTGTGGCTGCGGCAAGGGCGTTTTCAGAGGCTTTCAAACCCGCGTGGAGGTCGACACCAAGCTGTCGGGCGTAAAGCTCCAGCTGGCGGCGGTTGAAAGCCTCGTGGTCCTTGGTGATGGAGCGGAGCGCCTCTGAGTCGGCGGACGGAGCCGCATTCTGGTGAGTTGGCGGCGGGTCGTCGACGGGGAGTCCTGCGTCCAGCAGGTGGCGGCGGGCCTTGGCGTCGAGAAAGCCGTGGGCGGTGCCGACGTCGGGCAGTCGGGCGGCGGGCGGGTCGGTGGCGGCGCTTAGCAGCACCGCGTCCTGGCGGCCGCTCGCTAGGCCCCACCGCGCGTCGAGGTACGCGCGTGCCTCTCTCAACCCAAACCCGCCCGGCATCTTCGCCCCCATCAGCTTCTCCACCATCGCCGACGTCTGCGCGCCCAGGGCCCCCCGGAAGCCGCGCTGCAGCGCGTCGCCGAGTGCCGCGACGCCCATGTCTTCGGCGCGCTCGGGCACGCCGCCGAACTCGCTGACCAGGTCGCCGACAATCTCGTTCTCGAGCGTCGACCGCCCGCCCGCCAGCGACTTGATGCTGTCCTGGTCCTGGACGTCTTCCGGCCGCTTCTTCAGTTTCTGTGCGATCATGGCCCGCAGTATGGCCTTCGCGGCGATGGGCTCGTCCGCCTTCTTTGGCGCCGGCCCGCTCCTGGGCGCCGGCGCAGGGACGGCCGCCGGTTCCTCAACGCTCGGCTGGCTCTGCCGACGCTCCGCTGCTGCCTCATCCACCGCCGCGGCGCTCGCGCTGGGCGGCGGCAGGTCTCGCTGAAAATATATCTCGTCAGTGTCGTCCTCGCAGGCCAGCAGGTCCCTCCGGATCCATTGCGCGTCGTCGTGGTCTCTGAGCTGTGATGCCACGGTCCGCTTCGCCATGACAGTCAGCGTGTTCGACGGCCCGATCTCCACCACCCTCTCCTTCTTCTGCTGCCCGAGAAGGACGTCCTGTGTATCGATCCTGCCATGTGTCAGCCCGACGTCGCACGTCAAAATGTGCAAAAGCCTACCATTTTACCGGGTATGCGAATTGGTGCCTGTAGTCGCCGTTAACTTGGGCGCTCTTGGACGCTGGGGGAAAGACCTTACGCCAACAACTCCACCACCGCCTCGTGGGCCAAATCTTGATCCAGCGTCATCTCTGCACTGGTAGGTAGCTGCGAAAGACAGGTGCAAAGTCCAGCTGCGACAGCGAGCGTGCGGGTATTGTCAAGCACCGACAAGCACTGCGGGCAGCGCCGCAATATTGACTGCAGAGACACTGCTCTCATCACAACACCACCAATGCTGCAGCGCTTACAGGCTTGCGACCGATACAGGCGTTGTCTCCAGATCTGGCCGAGAACGCACTGCGCCCCGCGGTTGAATCCTTCGGTAAGCCGTGAGTCGGCTATTTTGGGGCCTCCACGGGCCGCGCAGCCAACGCACGCAGACCCGCCGCTTTACTTCTTGCGGTAATTTTGAGCCAGCCAAGCCTCGTGGGGGCGGAGCCGTGACCCGACCCGCATCTTGGCCCCCGGCAGCGCTTGCTGCCCCACTACTGAACGTTTCTCCAGGTACTATTTTCAGCGGGCAATAGTAGCGCACATCGCCGCAGCACGCGGCTCCTCCCTGCACGCCCTGTCAGCACCCCGCCTGGCCCTGGCCTCTGCAACGGCTCATGCCGTATTGGATTTGCGCCGGCATCTCTCGCAGCAAATATCTCTTCGCTCTCACCGTCTGGCATTTTGCATCATCAAGTCGCTGTGACCTCGCACCTTTCTGCCCTCAATTCCTGTCCTCAATCTCCGCGCTGCTCTGCCCCCTCTCTTGCAATTTCCTCTCTTGTGATCCACGCCCACAGCTAAAATATACCCAAGGTAACTATACCCCACTAATCTTAGAAATAATGGGCAGCCTTTCGCAGAGCAGCCAGCGCGCGTCTTTCTGGCAGGAGTACCTTACCGACGCGGAATCATGCATATTCCCAACCCTCATCGAGCAGTCCGCCAAGCCCACGCACTCTCAGCGGCGGACCAAAACCATTGACGCCTCTTCGTTCAATCACTTAGCGCACGATGTTGGCATTGCCGAATTGTGTGTCGCAGCCTGGGCCATCCTACTTGGCCGCTATCTGGCTGCAGATCACGTGTGCTTTGGCCTCACCTTTGACCGTGCAGGCACCCGGCAGTACTCGGCGTGTCGCATGCCGCTCCCAGAGGATAAGCCGCTCTCCTCAATATTGACCCAAACGAGAAAGTCGCTTGAATCACATCTTTCTTTCTCATTCCAGTCCATTTCTGAGTTCCAGTCCGTTGTCGGCCCGGAAAACCAACTATTCAACACCTCCGTCCGCCTTGACCATGGTGACTCGGGATATCCGTCTGAAAGTCGGACTGCAGAAGTAAGTCAATACGGTTGCACGCCAATGACATACTAACTCTGCATAGCCCGCCATCACATTGGCCATCCGGCAGTCAACGAGCGGCGCACAAACTACCCTGGAATATTCTTCCTCGGTGTTTTCAGACAAAGCCGCTGCTCTTGTAGCAGCAACCTACCGCAAAATCCTCCTGGAGCTGTCCGAATCCATCGAGACTCCGCTGCATCAGCTGTCGATTTTGAGTGGCGAAGACTTGGAGGCCATGTCGGCGTGGAACGAGAAATGTCCCGAGGCGGTAGACGCTTGCGTGCACGACATTTTCCGCCGCCACGTCATTCTGCACCCAGAAGCACCTGCAGTATGCGCATCCGACGCTTCGTTCACGTACAAGGAGCTTGATATTCTCAGCAACACGCTCGCCCATTTTCTGGTGGCCAACGGCGTGGGCCCCGAGGTGGTTGTCCCGCTGTGCTTTGAGAAGTCGGCGTGGGCAACTGTCGCAATGCTTGCCGTCGCCAAGGCTGGCGGCGCCTTCACTTTCCTGGATTCTTCGTACCCCATGAGCCGTCTCGAGGACATCGCACAACAGGTAAATGCTCAGTTCCTGCTCGCATCATCCTCGAATATTTCCATGTGGGTCGGCCGCCTTGCTGCCTTTGAGGTCAGCTGCGCGACGGTCGAAGCGCTCCCAAGGCAAGAGCTGCCTCCCGTGACTTCAGTCACGCCGCACAATCTCCTTTACCTCATCTTCACGTCCGGATCCACGGGCAAGCCGAAGGGAGTGCAGGTCGAGCACTCGGCCTATCTCAGCTGTGCCCTGCACCAGAGCCGTGTGTGCTGCATGGATTCGTCCAGCCGTGTCCTGCAGTTTGCGTCTTACAGCTTCGATGTCAGCATCCTGGAGAATTTCACCACCCTTGTCGTCGGCGGTTGCATTTGCGTTCCCGACGAACAGTCCCGGAGCAAAGGCATTGGCAGCATGATGAACGAGTTCAAGGTGACGTGGGCGTTCCTGACGCCTTCCCTAGTAAAGCTGATCGGACCTCGTGACGTGCCGCATCTCGAGACGCTGGTTCTCGGCGGCGAAGCTGTGACCAAGGCAGACGTCGAAACGTGGGCGGGCAAGATCAAAAACTTCCAGAACGGCTACGGGCCCACCGAATGCTCCATAGCCTCGGCAATCAACCCCAGCGTCGGACCGCACACCGACGCAGCCAACATTGGATGGCCAGTTGGTGGACTTCTCTGGGTGGTTGATGCCCAGGATCACCACCGCCTGGTGCCCGTCGGCGGAATGGGCGAGCTCGCCATCGAGGGCCCCCACCTCGCCAGAGGCTACCTCAACGACCCCGAAAAGACCGCTTCTGCCTTTATTGATAATCCCGAATGGATGGCCGGGTTCGCCGAGTCTCGCAAACGGAGGATATACCTGACGGGCGATCTTGTTCGCTGCAACCCGGATGGCTCTATCCACTTTATCGGCCGCAAGGACACGCAGGTTAAAGTCCGAGGCTTGAGGATAGAGCTCGGCGAAATCGAGCATCACATCTCGGTTGATCCTCTCGTCCGCCTGGGTGTGGTACTGGCGCCCACTGCCGGCGCCTGCAAGAAGCGCCTCGTCACTGTTCTCTCCACGGCCGAGTCCATTCAATCGAGCTCTTCTGGGGATGTCAAAGTTCTCGACCCCAGCTCGATTGAAGTCAAGAACAATGTTCAGCAAATTCAACAACGCCTAGAATCCAAAGTCCCAGGCTACATGGTGCCATCGTCGTGGATCGTTGTCGAATCTTTCCCCCTGACGCCGTCCGGCAAGATCGACCGCGTCAGAGTGAAGAGGTGGCTCGAGAGCATGGACACGGAGGCTCTAAAAGAATGCGAGTGCCTGCTCGAGGAAGAACCCGAGACTGCGCAGGAAGCTGTGGAGAATGCCGGAGACGTCGAGGAGAAGCTCCGAACAGTCATCGGATACGTTCTGAACCTGCCTCTGGACTCTGTTTCGCCTAACAGAAGCTTTGTCAATCTTGGAGGAGATTCAATCTCGGCAATGCAAGTCATGACGCAGTGCAAAGCTGAGAACATGGCCATCAAGATCAAGGATGTCCTCCGCTGCAAGTCCATCACCGAGCTCGCTACTACCGTTACTATCACGGAGCGTCGGGCTATTGCTGTGCAAGAAGAGTTCGACACTCCATTTGATCTCTCGCCAATCCAACAGCTCTACTTCCAGTTACAGCCGGAGGGCTCTCAAAAAGGTGGCGCCAATCGATTTAACCAGAGTTTCCTCCTCCGTCTCGCACGCTCTATATCTGCGGACACTATCTCTGCAGCACTGGATGTTATTGTGCAAAGGCATTCCATGCTTCGGGCCCGCTTCGTCAAGTCGGAGTCCGGAAAGTGGATGCAAACGATCCCACGAGACACAGAAGGCTCGTACCAGTTCGAAGAGAGCTCGGTGGCCGGCCCCGAAGACCTGGAACGTCTTCTGCTCAAAAGTCACGCCAACATCGACATGATTGACGGCCCCGTTTTCATTGTCGATCTCATTAACGGACCGGAAGGGCAGGCGCTGTCGCTGATTGCTCACCACGCAATCATCGACCTCGTCTCGTGGCGTGTCATCATGCAGGAGTTGGAGGAGCTTGTGGAAATGGGCGAGCTGTCAGCAACGCGGGAGAAACCGCTGCCTTGGCAAGCGTGGTGCCGGCTCCAGGCAGACTATGCCCGCAAAAACCTCCCTCCTCACATTGCCTTCCCGGATAGCATTGCTCCGTCTGACCTGGAATATTGGGGAATGACAGACAGCGACAACAGGATTAGCGACACCATGCGGGTGTGCTTCAAGCTGGATGCGGCTGCTACATCTTCCTTGACTGGGCCCGAGTGTCACCGCGCACTGAAGACGGAGCCCATTGATCTCTTCCTTTCTGCGCTGATCTATTCGTTCAGCCGTACATTCAAGGATCGAGGAACCCCCACCATTTTTAGGGAAAGCCACGGCCGTCAAGGCTGGGACGACGACATGGACATCTCCTCGGTCGTCGGGTGGTTCACAAGCATGTACCCTGTCCATGTCGACGCTCAAGCAGATTTCGTCGACGTTGTCAAGCGCGTCAAGGACAGCCAACGGCGTGTTCCCCGTAGCGGATGGCCGTACTTTGCCTCGCGCTACAACCACCCGGAAGGCATCAAGCAATTCGGCTCGCAGGTCACTGCCGAGATGCAATTCGACTACCTTGGTCTCTACCAGCAGCTGGAAAGGGAGGGTGCATTGTTCGAGCAGCAGCAGCTGATTGTCCCGGACGTTGGGCCCGACTTCAAGCGGTTTGCGCTCTTTGAGATCACTGCCGAGATAATCCGTGGCGAGTTCCAACTGACGTTTGAGTTTAATGCGCACATGAAGCATCAGGATGCAATCAGCGACTGGATCCAGGAATGCGAACGCTCCCTCCGCATGGCTGCCGACCAGCTCTCCCGCATCAGCGCAACCCAGTACACTCTGAGCGACTTCCCCCTTCTCCCCACAAACTACGACGGCCTCGAAGAGCTCGTCACCAAGACGCTCCCGGGACTTGATATTTCCGCTGACAACGTGGAAGATGTATACCCGGTTTCTCCCATGCAGACTGGCCTTCTTTTGAGTCAGGCCAAATCTCAGGGCCTGTACCAGTACTTCAGCGTTTTCCGAGTCGAAGCACTCTCTGCCTTCGAATCGGTAGACTCGTCCCGCCTGATCGACGCTTGGCAAAGCCTTGTTGAGCGCCACGCATCCCTGCGCACCATCTTCGCCCCGGCCGTGACGAAGGGAGATGCCTTCAACCAGATTGTGCTCAAGAAAGCCGACGTCCGTGTCTCTCGGATCTGCTGCTCGCAGAACGAGGTGCATTCTATTCTCAACGAGCACATGCACATTCCATTCCAAGACGCCCGCCCGCCGCACAAGCTGACCATCTGCGAGGTTGCTGATGGAGAGGTGTTTGCCAGGATCGACATCAACCACGCCCTCGTTGACGGCTCGTCGGTCCCAGCACTGGTCCGTGATTTCACGTTGCTGTACGACGGACGCGTGTCACTCCCGAAGGCACCTCTCTTTAGCGAATACATTGCGTACCTCGACACCTGCGACCTTCAGAATAGCCTTCGCTACTGGGTCGAATACTTGGATGGCGTTGAGCCGTGCTACTTCCCAGCCCTAGACGACGGGGTCTCGCAGGACAGCAGCATCAGGACGGTGCACGTGGAGCACCAGGTCACTACAAAGGCGTTGAACCAGCTCTGCCAGGCACGGAACATCACGCTGCCCACTCTCTTCAAAGCCGTGTGGGCACTTGTCCTCCAGGCGTACACGGGCTCACGCCAGGTGTGCTTCGGCTACCTCGTGTCCGGGCGGGACATCCCAATCGACAACATCGACAGCGCAATCGGCGCCTTCATCAACATGCTGGTGTGCCGCGTGGACCTAGCCGATGCTGTTGGGTCTGTCCTCGACAAGATCCAGGAGGACTCGGTGACCAGCCTTCAGCACCAGCACTGCTCGCTGGCCGACATGCAGCACGGCCTCAGCTCCGAGCTGTCGGCGCAGCCGCTGTTCAATTCCGCCGTCAACTTCCAAATGGTGCCGGCCCCCGAGGCGTTGGATTCGTCTGTCGCGTTCACATTCAGCCACCACTACGACCCCACCGAGTACAGCATTGCCGTTGACATTGCTGTATCGGGCGAGAGTGTGGACATTTCGCTCGTCCATACCGCAACTTCCCTCTGCAGCGCCCAGGCCAAGAATGTCGCAAGCACCTTTGCTACAGCTCTCGACCTCGTGCTGAAGACGCCCGCGGAAAGTCAAGCGGCCGAGATGCACCTGCTCAGCGACCGTGATCATGACCAGATCTGGAGTTGGAACCGCTCCGTGCCTCCGAAGGTGAATATGTGCATCCATGATATCATTTCACGCCGTGTAAGCGCCCGCCCAACGGCCCCAGCGGTCGAGTCGTGGGACTGCAGCTTCACCTATAAGCAACTGGACGATCTTTCATCGATGCTTGCTGCCCACCTTGCACACAGTGGAGTTGGGGTCGGTGTTTTCGTCCCGCTCTGCTTTGAGAAGTCGGCCTGGACCGCCGTGGCGCTGCTCGCCGTGTTGAAGGCTGGCGGTGCATTTGTTCTGCTGGACCCCGCCCACGGATCGAGTCGGATGGAGACGATCATCGAGGATGTGGACGCCCGCATCCTGCTCTGCTCCCGCACCCACGCCGACTTGCTGACCGACGAGGTGGATTCCGTTGTCATTGTTGACCAGGAGAGCCTCGACCAGATCAACACGGCCAGGTGCTGCAACCCGGCCAAGCGTGAGGGCAAACAGCCCACGCCCTCTGATCCGGCATACGTCATCTTCACGTCGGGCTCGACAGGCAAGCCCAAGGGCAGCTACACGCCTCACTACGGCTTTGCCACGAGTGCTGCGGGCCACGGCAAGAGGTCGCACATGTCGCCGAGCTCGCGTGTCCTTCAATACGCGTCCTACAGCTTTGACGCATGCCTGATGGAAATGCTGACGACGCTCATGTTCGGCGGGTGCGTCTGCATTCCCAGCGAGCAGCAACGCCTGGACGATATTGCGGGCGCCATCAACGACGCTCGCGTGAACTGGGCTGTCCTGACGCCGTCGGTGACGCGCCTCATCGAGCCCAGCCAAGTGCCAACGCTCGAAACTCTTGTCATGGGCGGCGAAGCCATGTCCAAGGCCGACATTCAGCGCTGGAACGGCCACGCCACGCTGCACAACGGGTACGGTCCGTCCGAGTGCGGTGTCGCTGCCGCTTGGAACGAGGCCGTCGGCGACGACCCTACAAACATTGGCAAGTCGGTCGGCGGCGTCTGCTGGATCGTCGACCCGCAGGACCACCGCCGTCTCCTGCCCATCGGCTCCATTGGTGAGTTGCTCGTCGAGGGCTTTGCCATGGCCGATGGCTACCTCAAAAACAAGACAAAGACGGATGAAGTCTTCGTCCCAATGCCCGAGTGGCTGGCCAGCCAGAGACCTGCACAGCACTCGACGCGCCGACTGTACAAGACGGGCGATCTTGTGCGGTATAACTCGGACGGCAGCATGGCTTTTGTCGGCCGCAAGGACACGCAAGCCAAATTCCACGGCCAGCGCATCGAGTTCGGCGAGATTGAGCACCACGTGCTCTCACGCGCCGACTTCACGGGCGCAGTTGCGGTCGAGATCGTCAAGCCCACTGCCCGCCAGGGAAAGCAGACGCTGGTTGCTTTCTTCGAGACAGAGAACGACGCCGCCACCGACAGCATATTCCTCGACATTTCTGACGACCTGGCTGTGCGGCTCTCGGCGCTGCAGGACGGCCTCACAGCCGTGCTCCCGCCGTACATGGTCCCGTCCACATTCATCCCGCTGGCCTCGTTCCCCCGCAATGCCTCCGGGAAGCTGGACCGCAAGGCCATGCGCGAGAGGGCCGAGCAGCTGCCCGCATCGCAGCTGAACCGCTATGCGCTCCTGGCCTCGACCAAGCGCGCCCCACGCACCGAGCAGGAGCGCA
The DNA here is from genome assembly GCF_012971845.1 of Lasiodiplodia theobromae. Taxonomy (NCBI): domain Eukaryota; kingdom Fungi; phylum Ascomycota; class Dothideomycetes; order Botryosphaeriales; family Botryosphaeriaceae; genus Lasiodiplodia; species Lasiodiplodia theobromae. The sequence continues at coordinate 169,052 of NW_023336517.1, read as the reverse complement.
AACTGCAGGCCGCGTGGGTGGAGACGCTGGGCGCGCACCCCGACTCAATCGGCAGCGACACCAGCTTCTTCCGGGTCGGCGGCGACTCGATCGGCGCCATGCGGATGGTCTCAATTGCGCGAGAGAAGTACGGCCTCGTGCTGACGGTGGCCGACATCTTCAACCAGCCCCGCCTGTGCGACATGGCTGCGGCGGCCAAGGAGGTCGTCGAGTCGAGCACCGAAGAGCCGGGCGTCGCTCCATTTGCGCTCTTTGAGGACGACGAGGGCGTGGACGACCTCGTGGAAGAGGTGGCTGCTCAGTGCGGCGTGGGCAAGGAGCTGGTCGAGGACATGTATCCCTGCGCGCCGCTGCAGGAGGGGCTGATGGCGCTTTCGATGAAGCAGCAGGGCGCATACATGGGCCAGAGCGTTTTTGTGCTGCCGCCGTCGCTGGACACTGCGAGATTCAAGCGCGCGTGGGAGAGCGTGTTCCGGCAGAATCCCATCCTCCGCACCAGGATTGTCAATGTCGAGACGGCAGGAACGCTGCAAGTGGTCCTGGCCGAGCCTCTCACCTGGCTGTCCTCGCGCTCGCTGCAGCAGTACCTGAAAGACGACCTCCAGGTGCCCATTACCTGGGGAGGGTCGCTGGGCCGCTTCGCGCTGGTCGAGGCCAAGGCGGCGACACACTTCGTGTGGACGGCGCACCACTCGCTGTTCGACGGGTGGAGCCAGGGCCTCATCTTCGAGCAGCTGGAGCAGGCCTACCGCGGCAATCCGGTGCCCGAGCTGGCGCCATTCAGCAGCTTCATCCGCTACCTGACCTCCAGCGACAACGCCGCGTGCGAAGAGTTCTGGAGCGCACAGCTCGCCGGCGAGACGCCCGCAACGTTCCCGCAGCTGCCTTCCAGCACCTTCACCCCACGCGCCGACGGCCGCCACGAGCGCACCATCGACCTGGCCCGGGACTCGGGTTCGGACATCATGACGTCGACCATCATCCGCGCGGCGTGGGCGCTGCTTCTCGGGCGCTACACCGACTCGGAGGACGTCGTGTTCGGGGCCACCATGTCTGGCCGCAACGCCCCGGTGCGCGACATTGAGCGCATCAATGGGCCGACCATCACGACGGTGCCCGTCAAGGTGCATCTCAACCGCGAGCAGCCCATCTCTGAGATGCTCGAGGCGATGCAGAACCAGGCCACCGACATGATCCCGCACGAGCACTGGGGCCTCCAGAACATCGCCCAGGTCAGCAAGAACGCCCAGTTCCAGAACTTGCTCGTCGTCCAGCCCTCGCGCGACGGCCAGTCTCTGCTGGGCATGGAAGTCGTCCCGACGGACGAAGACGACTTCAACACGTACGCGCTGTGCACCGAGTGCATTCTGGCCGGGGACAAGGTGAAGCTGAAGATGACGTTCGATCCCCGCGTCGTCCCCCAGGCGGAGCAGCTCGCGGTGCACTTCGAGCACGTCATGAGGCAGCTTGCCGACCGCGTGCACGACGATGCCCCGATCAGCAGCCTGGACTACTGCAGCCCCGAGGACCGCGTCCGCATCTTCGACTGGAACAGGAACTACCCGCGCGTCGTGCCCCACTGCATCCACGACCTCGTCCAGCGGCAGGCGCGGAACACGCCCAATGCCTCGGCCGTCTGCTCGTGGGACACCAACTTCACCTACGCCGAGCTGGACATTATGTCGACGAGGCTGGCCAAGTACCTCGTCAACCTTGGCGTCAAGCCCGAAAAGGTGGTGCCCGCAATCTTCGAGAAGTCTGCATGGGCCATCGTAGCGCAGCTTGCCATCCTGAAGGCCGGCGGCGCCATGTGCATGCTCGACCCGTCGCACCCCGAGAAGCGCCTCGAAGACATCCTGGAAACGGTCGACGGAGACCTCATCCTCTCGTCTGCTCTCCACGCCAACCTCTTGCAGGCTCCGGACCGGACCATTCTCGTCGTCAATGCCGGGACCATGGACGCCATTTCCAAATCCCGCCCGATCGCGCTGCCTAGAGTCGACTCTAAGACAGCAGCCTACGTCGTCTTCACCAGCGGTACGACGGGCCGTCCGAAGGGCAGTGTGACGGAGCACCAGGCGTTTGCGTCGCAGTCGTCGTCGCTCGCTCCCGCCATGCACATTTCGGCGTCATCACGCGTGCTGCAGTACTCGGCGTACAGCTTCGACCCGTACATTCTGGAGACATTCACCACCCTGATGCAAGGCGGTTGCGTGTGCATTGTCAAGGACGAAGCACGCACCAACCCCGCCGCACTGGTTGACACCATCTGCTCCATGGGCGTCACCTGGGCCCTGCTGACGCCCTCTGTTGCCCGGCTCCTCCCGAAGAACGGCGTCCCCAGCCTCAAGACGCTCGTGCTCGGTGGCGAGGCCATGGCGAGCAGCGACAGGGCGTGGTCGAACGTTGTGCGGCTGCAGAACGCCTACGGCCCGTCCGAGTGCTCCGTGGCGTCCGTCCTCAACCCGCACGTCACCGCCACCTCTGAGCATGCCTGCATCGGCAAGGGCGTGGGCAGCATCTGCTGGATCGTCGACCCGCACAACCACAACGCGCTGGCGCCCGTTGGCTGCGTTGGCGAGCTGCTGCTGGAGTCGCCCGGCCTCTCGCGCGGATATCTCAAGGAACCGAAGAAGACGGCCGACGTCTTCATCGACAGCCCTGCCTGGCTGCGCAACATCCGGGGCGGCAGCCGCCTGTACAAGACCGGCGACCTCGTGCGCTACAACCCGGCCGATGGCACCGTTCACTTCGTCGGGCGCAAGGACCTGCAGGTCAAGCTCCACGGCCAGCGCCTGGAACTGGGCGAGATCGAGCACCACACGGCAGCCCACAGCCTCGTGGGCAACGCAGCCGTCACGCTCCCCAAGGCCGGCTTCTTCAAGGGCAAGCTGGTGGCCACCATCACGCTCAAGTCGCTCGCTGCGCCGGCGGCCAGCGACATGGAGCTGGAGCTGATCGACTCGCTCAGCAAAGCCACGGCCGGGCGGCAGCTGGCCGACGTGCGCAGCCACCTGGAGAACCAGGTGCCGGCGTACATGGTGCCGTCGGTCTGGACAGTCGTGTACGGCATCCCGCTGATGACGTCGCTCAAGATCAACAAGCGCAAGATCACGGCGTGGCTGGAGAACATGTCGCAGGAGACGTGCGACCAGGTCATGCGCCTCAGCGCTTCCGAGGAACAGCGCAGCACCCCGGCCACGCCCATGGAGCTGCGCCTGCAGGAGATCATCGGGCGTGTGCTGAACCTGGCCACCGACCAGGTCCTCCTCAACCGCTCGTTCCTCGGGCTCGGCGGCGACTCGATCACGGCCATGCAAGTCGTGGCCCGATGCCGCTCCGCGAACATCGCCGTCAAGATAAAGGACATCATGCAGACCAAGAGCCTCGCCCAGCTCGCCGAGTGCGCGTCCGACTCGGGCAGCGACACGAAGTCCTTTGCGAAGGAGTCGGCCGGCACGGCCTTCGACCTCACGCCCATCCAGAAGCTTTACTTCGCGGCCGGCCTGGGAGACTCGACGCCGAGAAAGTCCGCAACGGGATCTTACCACTTCAACCAGAGCAGCCTCCTGCAGCTCAAGAACAAGGTCGCAGATGTCGCCCTCGCCAAGGCGGTCGAGGCCATTGTTGGACATCACTCGATGCTGCGGGCCCGCTTCCGCAAGACCGACGGCGCGTGGACCCAACTCATCCGCTCCGAGGTCGCAGGCAGCTATCGCTTCCAGAACCACACTGTCGACTCCTTTGCGGATGTTCCCGCCATCATGGCGGCAGGCCAGCGCCGCCTCGACCCCTACAACGGCGCCGTATTCTCTGTTGACTCAATCAAGCTGGCGTCCGGCGAGCACCTGCTGTTCCTGGCAGCGCACCACCTGGTCATCGACCTGGTCTCGTGGCGCATCCTGCTGCAGGACCTGGAGGAGTTCATCGGCACCGGGAAGCTTTTCACCAAGGACCCCCTCTCGTTCCAGACGTGGAGCAAGCTGCAGGCCGACTATGTTCCCAAGAACGTGGTTCCGCAAAAGGCCCTTCCGTTTGACGTCCCGCAGGCTGACTACCGCTACTGGGGCCTGGAGACGCACCCCAACGCCTTCGCCGACACTGTCGACGTCGGCTTCACCCTCGACGCCAAATCCACGTCAGAACTGCTTGGCAAGTGCAACGACGCATTGGGAACGGAACCGATGGACCTGTTCATCTCGGCGCTGCTCGAGTCCTTCTCGAGGACGTTCCAAGACAGAGGACTCCCGCCCATCTACTCCGAAGGCCACGGCCGTGAGCCTTGGGACTCTGCAATCGACCTTAGCGGAACGGTGGGCTGGTTCACCACCATTTGCCCAGTCTACGTGCCGCTTCAAGCTGGCGCCACGGTTGCCGATGCCGTCCGCCGGACCAAGGACGCCCGCCGCGCAATCACGGACAACGGCTGGGCTTACTTTGCATCCCGTTTCCTGTCAGCCGAGGGCGAAGCTGCATTCAAGAAGCACTGGCCCATGGAAATCATGTTCAACTACCTGGGCCTTTACCAGCAGCTGGAGCGTGACGATGCGCTCTTGCAGCAAGTCTCGCTGCCATCGGCGGAAGAAGGGATCCTCGACGTTGGTGCCCAAGGCAGGCGCATGGCGCTGTTTGAGATCTCTGCCGAGGTCAGCGGCGGCAAGGCAACCTTCACCTTCACCTACAACAGACACACGACTCGGGATGCCGGCGTGCGCCAGTGGATCTCTGCATACGAGCAGTCGCTCATGGCCGCTGTGAACGAACTCTCGGTCATGGAGCCGGCGAGAACGCTCAGCGATTTCCCTCTCGTGCCCCTTGGGTACGATGGCCTCGACAAGATCCAATCCGATGTCCTGCCCCAGCTCGGCCTCTCCAGCATTGACGAGGTCTCTGACATCTACCCGTGCTCTCCGATGCAGCAGGGCATCCTCATCAGCCAATCGCTGTCTCCCGACAACTACAAGAACGTGTTCCTCTTCTCCGTCTCATCGCAGGGATCGGCGGACGTGGACCTCGTCAAACTCCAGACGGCGTGGCAGAAGCTTGTCGCGCGGCACTCGACGCTCCGGACCGTCTTCGTCGACAGCGTGTCCGGCCAAGGCGTGTACGACCAGATAGTGCTCAAGTCATGGTTCCCGCGCATCCTCCACTTCGAGTGCAGCGAGGACGACGCTCTCGCCACGCTGCTGAATCTCCCGGCGGTCAAGTACGGGCAGAACGAGCCGGCGCACCGGCTGGCCTTCTGCAAGACGGAGACGAGCATCTACATGAAGCTGGAGATCAGCCACGCCCTCATCGACGGCAGCTCCCTGCCGGTCCTGCTGCGCGATCTCACGCTGGCCTACGAGGGCAAGCTGTCGCTGAACGAAGCGAAGCCTCCGCTGTACCGAGACTACGTCGCCTACATCAACGGATTGGATGCGAATGCGTCCCTCGACTACTGGAAGCAGTACCTCGGCGAGGCCGAGCCGTGCCATTTCCCGGTCCTGCGGGACGGCCAGCCCAGCGAGCTGCACGACGTCGAGGCCATCCACATGACGCTGGACGCGGAAGAAGCCAAGCCCATCTCCAGCTTCTGCCGCGCGCACGGCCTGACGCCCGCGAACCTGTTCCAGGTGGCGTGGGCGCTCGTGCTGCGTGCCTACACGGGCATGGACCGCGTCTGCTTCGGCTACCTGACGTCGGGCCGCGACGCGCCAGTGGCCAATATCGAACACATGATCGGGGCCGTGTGCAACATGCTGGTGGTCGCCATGGACATGGACAAGTCCAAGACGATCAAGGCGCTGCTCGAGGGCGCGCAGGAGGGATGGACTGACAGCCTGCAGCACCAGTTCACGTCGCTCGCCGACATCCAGCACCACCAGGGCACCGCCGGCCAGGCGCTGTTCAACACGGGCATGTCTTTCCGCTCCGAGTCCAAGGAGCAGGCCGACAGCAGCAGCAGCAGCAGCAGCCTCAGCTTCGACGCCATCGATGGCCACGACCCGTCCGAGTACGACGTCACGCTCAACGTCTGGGGCACGCCGTCGCAGTTTCTGGTGTCGTTCAACTACCGTCTGTCCTGCATGGCGCCCGACCAGGCCCAGCACGTCGCCGCCGCCTTCACTCGCGCCCTCGGCGCCATCGTGGCCGGGGCTGACACTACTACGCTCGAAGACTGGCGGCTGGTCAGCGAGTCCGACATGGACACGCCGGCCCCCACCCTCCTTCTTCCTCCCACACCCGAGTCCCTCGTGCACGACATGATCGACCAGCACGTCCAGTCGCGGCCCGATGACGCCGCCGTGTGCGCCTGGGACGGCGAACTCTCGTACCGGCAGCTCGACGGTCTGGCCAACAGACTGGCCAACCACCTCGCAGCCCTTGGCGTCGGGCCGGAAGTCCTTGTGCCAGTGTGCATGGAGAAGAGCGCCTGGGTGCCCGTGGCGCTGCTCGCAGTGCTCAAGGCTGGCGGCGCGTTCGTACCCATGGACGCGACGCAGACGGGCCGGTTCCAGGCCATCATTGAGCAGGTGGGCGCCCAGGTGGTGCTCACATCCGCCGCCCAGGCTCCGCGCATGGCAGCGCTGGGAGAGCACAGGGTGGTTGTTGTGGATGAGGCGCTATTATCGCACGGCATGCCGACGCTGGGCCTGGCGCCGCCGCCCCGGCGGACCGGCCCTGCGAGCGCGGCGTACGTGCTCTTCACGTCCGGGTCGACCGGTGTGCCCAAGGGCGTGGTCATCGAGCACCGCGCGTGGTGCGCAAGCGCCGAGGGCCAGCGCGAGGCGTGGGGGCTGGCGCCGTCGACGCGCATGCTGCAGTTCGCATCCTACAGCTTCGATGCGGCCATGGGCGAGCTGCTGTCGACACTGATGTTTGGCGGCTGCGTGTGCATCCCGTCCGAGGACGAGCGGCTGGGCGGCATCGAGGCGGCGATCCGGCGCATGCGCGTCAACGTCACGATCTTCACGCCGTCGTTCATCCGCGTGCTGGACCCGGCGCGCATGCCCGGGGTGCACACCATGGTGCTCGGCGGCGAGTCGACGCCGAAGGAGGAGATCAGGAAGTGGAGCGGGAAGGTCAGGTTGATTCCGGCGTACGGGCCGACCGAGTGCTCGCTGGTCAGCAGCTCGGTGATGGACTTGACGGTGGACACGGAGAGCAGCAACATCGGGGTTACTAACGTAGCAGCGTACTGGATCGTCGATCCGAACGACCACAACACTCTTGCGCCCATGGGCGCCATCGGCGAGCTCCTCATCGAAGGCGTAAGTGCTCTCCTTCGCCCCCCCCTGATGGACACAACACATGCTAACCAGTCAGCCCATCCTCGCACGCGGCTATCTCAACAACCCCACGCAGACGGCCGCCGCCTTTATTGCGGACCCTGCATGGGCGCGCCGCGAGCCGGGCCAGCCGCCCCGTCGCATGTACAAGACGGGCGACCTGGCGCAGCGCAACGCCAACGGATCGTACCGCTACGTTGGCCGCAAGGACACGCAGGTCAAGCTACGTGGGCAGCGCATCGAGCTCGGCGAGGTCGAGCACCACGTCAAGAAGGCGCTCAGCAACCCATCTCTCGACGCGGCCGCCGAGGTGCTCAGGTTCGCCAACGACGCCCGGCTGACTGCCTTCATCGCTCTGGGCGACGGATACGACGGCGACGAGGCCGCTGGAACAGTGTCTCCGGCCACGAAGGCGAGTTTGCGAGCTGCCGTGGCGGGAGTCGGCGCCAGAATGACGGAGAGCGTGCCCCGGTACATGATTCCGACGCTCTTCATCCCGCTGCGTACCATTCCGCTGTCGCCCTCGTGCAAGACAGACCGCAAGCGGCTGCGCGCCATGGCCGAGGCGTACCTGACGCACAACAACAGCACGGGCAACGACAACGACGCGCCCGCAACGCCGAGCCAAGGTTCGGCCATGGAGCAGCGGATGCGCGAGCTCTGGGCTTCGGTGCTCAACGTCTCGGCCACGCAGATCGGCGCCGACGACGGCTTCTTCGCGCACGGCGGCGACTCGATCCTGGCCATCAAGCTGGTGGCCGCGTGCCGGGCCCAGGGTCTCACCCTCTCCGTCGCCGACGTGCTGCGCAGCACCAGCCTCGCGGGCCTGTGCCAGTGCCTCGTCGACGAGCAGCCCGTCCAAGAAGCGGCGGCGAAGTACGAGCCCTTCTCCTCGCTGCCGGCCGCGCTCGCCACCGACGACTTCCTCGAGCAGGTCGTGTGCCCAGCAGTGCGCACCCCGCGCGCCAATATCGCCGACGTGCTCGAGGCGACGGACATGCAGGCCGGCTTCGTCGCCACGGGGCTCCTCAAGACGCGCGGCAACACAAACTACTTCCTCTTCCAGCTCTCGGGCGGCCAGATGGACGCCGGACGCCTCGAGGCCGCGTGCAGGCGTCTCGTCGCTCACCACCCCATCCTGCGCACCGCCTTCGTCGCCCACGCGCGCCGCCTGTGGCAGGTCGTGCTGCACAGCACCGAGCCCGAATTCCGCAGGCACAGGTGCGCCAAGTGGCGGCAGATGCACCTGGCGGCCGAGCTGGTCAAGACGGACCGCGCGGAGCCGGCGAGCCTGGGCGACCAGCTCGTGCGGTTCTGGCACCTGGACAGCGGGAACAATAATCAGGGCTTGCTCGTGATGCGTGTGTCGCACGCGCAGTACGACGGCGTGTCCATGCCGGTCCTGGTCGACGACCTGGCCGCGCTGTACGAGCAGCTGGGCGAGGAGGGCGCGGGCGCTCCTCCGCAGCTGCTGCCCGCGCGCCCCGTCTTCGCCGAGTTCGCGAACTCGGTGCGGAAGATGAATGAGAAGGGAGAGGCCGAGGAGTACTGGTTCAACCTGCTGGACGGCGCGACCATGACCAACGTCGTGTCGCACAAGAGCCCGCCGTACGCGCACACCAAGCTGCGGTCCATGGCCCGCGAGATCGCCCTCCCGCGGCTCAACGGCGCCACGACGTTCGCGACGGTGCTCAAGGCCGCGTGGGCGCTGGTGCTGGCGCGTGCCGCTGCAACCACCGACGTCGTCTTCGGCCACCTCGTGTCGGGGCGCAACATGGCGCTGCCGGGCGGCGGCGCCGTCGACGAGGTGCTGGGCCCGTGTCTGAACCTGATCCCGGTGCGCGTGCGGCTGCAGCAGGAACAGGACGACAACAACACGGCAGCAGCAGACCTCCTCCGCCAGGTCTACGACCAGCACCTCGCCGCCATCCCTTACCACGAGACGCTCGGCTTCCCGACCATCGTCGAGCGCTGCACCGCCTGGCCGCTGTGGACGCGCTTCAGCACCGTCGTGCAGCACCAGAACCTCGACGGCGTCGAGGACGCGCTGAAGAAGTTCCGCTTCGGCGACTCGACGTGCAAGTTCGGCGCCTTTCCCGGCCAGGCCGACCAGGTCGACATCCTGGTGCTGTCGATGCCACGCCAAGGCACACGTAACGTCGAGGTCTCGCTGAACTTCTCCGACAAGGTCGTCGAGCCCCAGCTCGCGGCCGAGCTCCTCGACGAGCTGGTCGCTAACATCGCGCTGTTGACTGACAACGACGACGCTGCTACTGCTCTGCTGCCTCCTGCTTCTTCTTACGCCCGCCTGGCCCCGCAGATCCCCGTCCTCGCCCGCTGCGCCCGCGACGCCGACGGCAACCTCTTGCCGGGCGCCGGCGTCAAGGGCGGGGCCGCGGCTGCGGCCAGCGGCAGGCGTCTCGCCGACGTCGCCGGTGACCAAGTGCAGGCGCTGGTGCGGCGCGCGTGGGAGGACGTACTACTAGCTACTCCTTCCTCTGACTCAGCAGACTCAGAAGAAGAGCCCGTTGTTGACGAGACCACGACGTGCTGGTACAACGTGTGGGGCAGCATGGTCGCGGCGGCGCAGCTGGCCGAGTGGTATAATACCCGGGCGCTGCCGGAGGGCGTCGAGGTCGTCACCATGGAGGATGTTATTGAGTGCCCGACGATGGTGGGGCAGGCGGGGATGCTGGAGGAGAAGATGATGATGGCGGCGTCGAGGAGGAATAAGGGCGCGGCGGGTGCGGGGAAGGGGAAGAGGGGGTCGTCGGTTGGTGCGGTGGTGAAGAAGAAGGGGGGGATGAGCGAGGAGATTATTGGTGAGGAGGAGAAGAAGATTATTGGGGTGCCGCAGCAGCAGCAGCAGCAGGGAACGAAGTTGATGAGTTGGGCGAGGGCGAAGACGGCGAGGTTTTCGGTCATCGGATCAGTGACGAAGAAGTCGACTGTTGTGGCGTCGTCGTGAGACGTGTTTGATTGTTCTTTGTTTCTAGCCATTTTTGCATAGCGTAGTTAGTCTGGTTTTTGATGTGGTTTGTCGTCTGCTTGGTCGTTTAGCTTAGTCTCTTTCTAGCATTATGTAGTGGCATCTCTCGCAACTCCGTACTCGAACAGCATTGATGATTCAAAGTTGAGATTTCTGGACCTCCGTGGCCTCTACCTTTTTGTTTTAAGCCCAAAACCAGCTGCTCTTCTCGGCATACAGAGTTTCCGGGTTCCGAAACAAAAGCCACGTCTCTCCAAAACCAGTGGGAGTAGGCAGCAAGACGCGGGCGGTTGCGGTGGGGGCCAGCGGCAGCAACAACATGACAACTTCATGGCGCTTATGCCACGCCGCCGGCCGCGTCAATGTTACACAGCCCCTCCTTGGCCCTGATCCTGCCATGTCTCACAGTCCCAGAATAAATCTCCCGCCACGAATTGTTAAATATTTCAGCAGCGCCCTCCACGACTACTCCCCGCATCCTCCAACTCCTCCCCAACCCACACAAACCGCCCGCCAAAGGGCCCAAAAAAAAGAAACAAAGTCAAAATGTCTTCCCAACAACAAATCCTCCACCTCCCCTCCTCGGGCCGCACGCTCTCCTACGCCACCTACGGCTCCACGCTCCCCACGGCGCCCACCATCCTCTACTTCCACGGCTTCCCGGCCTCGCACGCCGAAGCCGCGCTGTACCACGGGGCCGCCCTGCGCCGCGGCGTCCGCATCATCGCGCCGGACCGGCCCGGCATGGGCGCCTCGTCGTTCGCGGCCGACCGCGCCATCGCCGACTGGCCGCGCGACGTGCTGGCGCTGGCGGACGCGCTGGGCGTGCGCCGCTTCGCCGTGCTGGGCGTCAGCGGCGGTGCGCCGTACGCGCTGGCATGCGGCGCTGCGCCGGAGGAGGAGCTGCGTGAGAGGCTCGTCGCCGTCGGCGTCGTGGCGGGCTTGTATCCCGCGAACCTGGGGCTGGCCGGCATGCTGCCGGATGCGCGCGCGCTGCTGTGGGTCGCGCCGTGGTGGACGGGCTTGGTGCGCTGGGCGCTGGAGTGGGGGCTGGGCGCGGCGGCGGCGCGGGCGGCCGAGGGCGACGGGGGCGCGGCGCTGGAGGAGGTGCTGGGGAGGGGGATGATCGGACGGCCCGAGGCGGACAGGAGGGTTTGGAACGAGGATGAGGCCGGGTTCCGGGGGTGCTTGGTTGAGAGCGTGAGGGGCGCGGTGCCGGGGGGCAGTGCCGAGGGAGCGGCGCGGGAGGCGAGGTTGTTTGGGAGCGATTGGGGGTTTGGGCTGGACGAGGTGGAGGTGAAGGGCGAGGGACGGAGAATCGTGCTGTGGCATGGTGCGTTGGATGTGAATAGCCCCGTTGCGATGGCGGAGAAGGCGGCGGCTTTGATTGGCGGCGGCGCCGAGTTGAGGGTTGAGCCGGACGAGGCGCATGCGTCGTTGACGGTGCACAAGGTGGACGAGGTGCTAGACACGTTGATGGCCTTCTTTTGGTGAGCATCAATTAATCTGATGGAAGTGTTTTATTTTTAGAACCTCTATCGTTGTTGGTACACCAAAACTTCCGAGTCACGTTAGGCCGAACATTGGTATAGGAAAGGTCAAAATCGGCCGAGGAAATACTTCGGTAACGGGTTTAGCAGCCCCATTACTTCTACACAAGGTTCGCACGTCCGACCTCTAGCGTGTATCTGTTTTTCTGTGTATCGGAGGCCTGTCGACTACCAAAAGCAGCGGATTCCAGCGAATTTGACCAATCACACCATCCGCATGAGTGCAGTCATCCCCTGTTATGAAGCCCTGTCATTCTTCGCGCTAGCGGTCGGACGTGCAAACCCTCTGTATCCCTCTCAGAATTAACCTTATTCTAGACGGCTATACGGAACCCGGACTAACTATTAGCAGCGTAGTCCTTTCACACAAGCGCCTAGTAGTGGGCAGCCAAGGACTGATGATGTATTGCTGGACTTAAGACACGGAGGAAAGGCGTAAAAACCGCGTCAGAAGGAAGTATAAGTAGCGGCGAGGAAGCACAGCTACGAAACACAGCAACGAGCACTGCACTCTCTCTTCCTCATTCCAGAATCCATCAGAAAACAGCCATGTCAGCTCGGTACGCAAAGGTCCACGCCAAGCCGTCCGGCCCAGGCGACGCCCGTCCCACTGCACTCCAAATCATCGCCGACGAAGGTGCTGCCGGGAAGCTCCAGGGAAAGAACGTCGTCATCACCGGCGCCTCTGCTGGCCTGGGTGTCGAGACAGCCAAAGCTCTTTACGAGACGGGTGCGACGCTCATCCTCACGGCGCGCAACCTCCCCAAAGCCCGCGCCGCCCTCGGACCGCTCGCCGAGGACACGAGCCGCGTGCACCTCGTGGAGCTCGACCTCAACACGCTCGCGAGCGTGCGCGCCGCCGCCCCGCGCATCCTCGGCCTCTGTGGCGGGAAGCTGCACCTCCTCATAGCCAACGCGGGCATCATGGCCGTGCCCGAGGGCCGCACCGCCGACGGCTTCGAGCTGCAGCTGGGCACCAACCACCTGGCCCACTTCCTGCTGATCACCCTGCTCACGGACGCGCTGCTCGCCGCTGCCCCCGCGCGCGTCGTCATCCTCTCCTCCATCGGCCACCGCGCCTCCGAAGTCCACTTCGACAACCTCAACCTCGACGGCGAGTACGACCCGTGGGTCTCGTACGGCCAGGCCAAGACGGCGAACCTCTGGACCGCCGTCGAGCTGGAGCGCCGCTACGGCTCGCGCGGCGTGCACGCGTTCGCGGTGCAGCCCGGCGGCGTGCCGTCGTCCGGCCTGATGGACCACCTGCCGGCCGACGCGAAGGCGGCCGTCGAGGCCAACGAGGATCTCGTGCACCAGTTCAAGTCGCTGGAGCAGGGTGCCGCGACAACGGTGCTGGCGGCGCTGGCCAAGGACCTCGAGGGGAAGGGTGGCCTGTATCTCGAGGACTGTCAGGTTGCAGCCCCTTGGGATCCCGCGAGCGGCCCCTGGGCGCCGGGCTATGCTTCTTGGGCATATGATGAAGAGAAGGCTCAGAAGCTTTGGGACATTTCTACCAAGCTCGTGCAACCATAATTAGTCAACAGCGTGGAAAGCAATCACAATTAGCTACTTTTCTACTTGTTCCTCTAACCACTTTTGAACTTTATCGTGGCCGTGTGCAGTATCGATTTTCATAGAATCTTCTACAAAATGCTCATTTCGGTGTGCAAGGTCCAATGCCGTCTGGTTGAGGGAGTCCCTCACATGAGTGTCGATATCATCTCGTGTCATGAGCGTCATAAAAGTGTGATCCGAACTACCGTCAGCGGCAGTTATCAAAGGATAGACCTGATCACTACCTTTCGCGTTTACGTTAGTGCTTTGATTTGTAGCAAGAAGTGCTAGGGCCGTCTCATTGCCCTCTTCTCTAGTCAGGTAATAGTAGTTCTTGTTTTGGTCGATGTTGTTCCAGAAATTGCCCATAAATCCTCTTCGTGTCATAGCCGAGTCTTCAGCAGCGTTGACTGGGTAGTAGGCACATCTGATCGCGTAATGTAGGGGGGTTATCGCCGCCGAAGTCCTCCACGTTCAGCTCAGCAGCGTTTGACTTGAGAAGGAATTCTGTTACATTCCTTTGGTGGAAAGTGACAGCCCAATGCAGCAGAGTTCCGCCTGCCGAGTCTCTTATTCCGTCTAAGTGAATCTCCTGGTGTATTGCAGCTTTCAATACGCTGAGGAGACCGCATGCGACACAGATCTGAGGTTTTCCTGGAGAAGACTTTCGGTATCGAGTGGGAATGTGGTAATATCTGCAAAGATATCCACCCCTAGTATCCCACCAGACGTTTTATTATGATTTCTACTATTAGTTATAACTATAGTATCTTTCTATCTTCTGTTTAATATATAGCCCTAAAAATAAAATAATAAGCTTATTATAAGATAGTAGTCACATTTACGTATATAAAAATTAGACTAGATAGAAGAAATTGCACGCCTATTATAGGGAATACTCGTACAAGTAGAGTTTAACAAGGTTGTAGTAAGTATAAAAAGGTTGGCGTTGCAGCACTAGTACTAGAGTCCGAGACAGTGTCGAAGAGCTTTAGCTGTAGATGCCTGCATCAATCCCGACTCTGAGAAACGGCAAACTAACTCTAATATAGAAGAGATAGTTTATTGAATGTTTTATATCACAGCATTACTGACTGTAGACGAGTGTTCTTAAGCCCTCGATATCACGCTGTTGAATTGTAATGCTGTCTTTTCGAGTTCCCACGGACAAGGCTTCGTGGACTGTGCAAACCTTTCCCGCTCCGACTACGGCGATGTGACTAAATGGTTCTTAAGCCCTCTGTGGAGCCCCCAAAGTAGTGCGTTCAAATGGTTTATTAAAGTGTTCAAATACTCCGTCGGAGTCAAATGCTCGGAGACACGCTGCCAATTTCTCCGAATATACTCCTTCTCCCCTGCCGATCGGGGTTCTACAGTTGATGACGTGATGCGTCGGGAAGCGAGCATTTAGCGCGTAGAACGATCTGAGTTCTTGCAAGGCGAACCGCCGTAAAGCAAAAGGGCTACCCCGATGGCCTTATGAAGGGTAGAGTTGACGGTATCGGCATGCAAGATTAGCATATCTTCTTCCGAGATCTCGAAGCTAAAGCGCGATCCGACAAGCCACAAGCGGCGGATGAGATCGATGATTTGCAAAACCGATGTGCGGCTCGAAAGACCAACGGCTCACAAGTGCCGCAGCCACCCGGCCGGCAACTGCTTAGTCCAGCCCCACATGGCACGACTGGCGTAGATGAAACCAGATATTGATGGGCACGCTAAGTCGATCCACCATCTAGGGAAGCCCTCCCAGCTTGGCTATGATGGTGCCCAGCGACACCGGCAGCCAGCCGTGCTGACTGACGATCCTTCCCCCTTCAAGGTCTAAAATGCTGGTGCTTTTCTCCCTACCGTCCCGCTCCATTTAGGCTATAAAGACCCAGGCAGTCGGATCCCCAATGAGTCGGTAGCATCCGCTTTAAGCTTCTAGAAGGACGACGACATGCGTGCTGCAGGAACGTTAAGCGTAGCAGCACTCCTGGCCTCGGCCACACATGCCCTCAGCATCCCGGACGACCAAGACATCCCACCGACGCTAGACCTGGGCACGCTGGCAAACAATTCCCTCTTCACTCGATGGAGGCCGACCTACCACGTCGCCGCCCCAGCCGGCCACATGAATGGTGAGCCTCTCTTTCATGACCAACAACAACCATCACTAACCCCTTCCCCCAGACCCCTGCGGCCCCATGTACGACCCACTACGGGACACCTACCACATCTTCTACCAGTCCTTCCCGCAACACATCAACTTCGGCAACACCACCTGGGGCCACGCCGTCTCCAAAGACCTAATCACCTGGACCGACGTCAACAACTGGACCGCCCGCTCCTTCGTCGCCATCGAGCCCGGCCCGGCCTTCAGCTACGACTGGCTCGGCGCCTTCTCCGGCGGCGCCGTCCCCCTCTCGCTCTCCGGCCAACCCGACGGCAACCTCACCCTCTTCTACACGGGCTCCCGCTCGGCGCCCGACTTCTGGCGCAAACCGTACAAGCCCAACTCCGAAACCCAAAACGCCGCGACGTCGTCCGACGGCGGCCGCACGTGGCACAAGTACGCCGGCAACCCGATCCTCAACGGCGCGCAAGACTTCGGCTGGAACGTGACGGGCATGCGCGACCCCATCCCGGCGCGCATGCCGGAGCTGGCGCGCGTGCTGGGGGATGCGGAGGACACGTTCTACATGACCATCGGCAGCGGCATCCGCGACGTCGGCCCGCGCGCGCCGCTGTGGAAGGCGCCGGGGGACAACCTGACGGACTGGGCGTTCCAGGGCTCGCTGTTCGAGGTGCCGGTGAACTACACGTGGGGCCCGGACCGCGGACGCACGGGGAACTTTGGCGGGAACTTTGAGATGGCGACGTTTTACCCGTTGGTCGAGCGGGAGGAGTTCGGTGGGGATAATGAGACCATCCACTGGGTCTACACGTTTGGCGCGGAGGGCTTCGAGAGCTTCGGGCACAACCTCAGCCACTGGTCGCTGTTCGCGCTCGGTGATGTGTCCCGCCGGGATAACGGCTCCGCGGCGTTCGAGATCAAGGCGGCGGGCCCGGGCGATTGGGGAAACAACTACGCCATTAATACTTTCTGGGACGAGAAGAAGCAGCGGCGCGTGGCGTGGGGCTGGTCCGACGAGGACTTCAACGGCTACGGCGTCAGCCAGAACGGGTACCAGGGCTCGCTGGTGCTGCCGCGTGAAGTGTACATCCGCAAGGTGCGCGGTGTTGTAGCGCCGGCATCGGGCGCGCCGGCGCAGAGCGCGGAGATCTGGGAGCGTGAGGACGGCAAGCAGACGTACGCGGTGACGACGCTGGCGCAGCGGCCGCTGCCCGAGGTCGTGGCCGGCATCCAGAAGGGCGAGAGGGCGGTTGGAGATGTGCGGGTGGATGGCGAGACGACGATTGATGGCTTGGCCAGCAAGGCGTATCACTTGCAGGCGACGCTCGAGGAGTGGCCGAAGGACGGCCAGGTCGGGTTCAAGCTGCGCGCGTCGCCGGATGGGCGGGAGTTCACGACCGTGTACTACACGCCGGCGAACAACACGCTCGTGCTCAACCGCATCAACTCCAGCCTGATCACTAACTTCACCCGCTCCAGCTTCAACGGCTACTTCGAGCCCTTCCTCCTCCCGTCCAACAGCTCTGCGTCCGGCGTGGCTCCGGAGCCCATCACCTTCAACATCTTCGTCGACGGCTCGCTGCTAGAAATCTTCATCAATGACCGCCTCTCGCTGACGTCGCGCATCTACCCGTCCAAGGCCGACGCGCTGGGCGTCGTGGCAGTGTCGACGGGCGGTGCTGCCGTGTTCAAGAATGTGACGTTCTGGGATAGCATGGCGGACGTGTGGCCGCAGCGGCCGGCGAATACGAGCGGCGAGCTGCACATGGATCCGTACTACGAGACGCATGTCACCATCGAGAATGACTGGGTGCCGGTGGGGTATCAGATTTATGATGGGTATTGATGACGAGTTGGTAATGGCTCATGCGGTTCTGGGGTAATTTCAGAGGTAATACAAAATAGAATGTTGGGAATAGATGGTTCAAATCATGCATTGGAACAGAACTTTTACTGTAGAAAACGAAGAATAATCCGATTCGTTCAACTCATATCCTCAAGCGGTACCGACTTGTAGTCATTCGCCTGTCCACGATAAATCAGGACGGTGTACTCCCTGGGCAAGAACCAGCCGGGGAAATTGCGACAGTAGGTCCAGAAACACACTGGAATCAAATGTGAGAAAACAGCCGGACACTGGAGAGTGGAGAGAAAGCTCACAAAGCAACCCCATCTGATTCGTGAGTAGGTTGAAGTAGATGTCCTTATTGAACTGGCCGGTGATTGTACAAAAAGCTCCGACGACGGCTCGAATCTGCAGCGGGTATTAGAGAGGGGATTCAAACTATGGTAGGGGGACGTACTGCTAGTATGACTGCTATGCGGCGAGTGGCATAGAACAGGTTCATCCAGGGGCGAGAAGCTGCTGCTTTTGGCAGCCTCATAGCGTTCTTCTGCTCGGCCCATTGGGCAACATGTTGCTTGTAGGCGTGTTGTAGGTAGATAACGGCCGCGTACAAGGGCAATTCAAGGAAGGGGGAAAACTTGACCAGCGCTGGCTTGAAAAGGGTGAGGGCGACGAGAATGTTCACGATCGAGACTAGGATGTGGGCGACGACGACTTTCCCCAGCAGGGCCGAGTCACTCGGCTGCAAGAAGGAGACCAAGCGGGAGAAGGCTATAAGGGTGGCTTGCATGACAAGGATGCCGCCAAGGCTGTGTCTGTTAGTGATTGGACGAACCGAGAGAGACTGGTGTTGAAGTACTCGATGAAACCCATCATCCTCATGGCCGACTTGTCATCTGCTAAACTTGGTGCCAGCCCCATCAGGTGATCAAAGGTATAGCCCATGTTGAGGTTGTAGGTGCCGAAGGCGAGGTATAGACCAGCAAGCACCAAGGCCCACGCACACCAGGTGCGGTGCTTTAGGGCCTGTGCGAGAACAACAAGACTGGCGAGGACAAATAGTACAGCAGGTATGCCGACACCAATCTTGATTGCCAAAGGGTGGTGGTGCCAAGGCGTGCCAGGCTCCAAGGCCGGATCATAGTCATTGTTGGAAGCCATTGTGAGTGGAATGGAGCTGCAGACGGAACGTGAACTGTGGCTGGCAAAGCTTCAGTACTTAAACGCGTCTTTGCCGCCTTGGCAGCGATCCTTTCGCGATATTCGTGGCATGCAACGCGGCACTGCGGCATGTTTGGTGGGGGCCGCGCGGCCAGAAAAGACGTGGCCACGCAGCGACGACGAGGCTCAGTCGCCGATGACTCAGCACGCGACCCAACGCGCCGCGACCGCGCGCCCCAACCTCCTCACCTTCATCTCCACACCATCCCCATCAACACCATCGCACCTTCATCACCCCGCCCATCGCCATCACTCCATCCGCTCGCTCGCTCGCTCGCCGGCCGTGCGAGCACCTCCACCATCGATCCCCGCGCCGTCGCCAGCACCGCAGCCTTTGCGTTCGCATCCGCCGATCCCTTGACGGGCTGTCCGCACTGGCCCCGGCTCTACCACCTTCGTGACCGGTGTCTATCGACATTGGGGTAGAGTTCAGTCGCCGGCCGACAGTTTTGCCGAGGGTTTCCGCAGGACCCACGCGCTCGCTTGGGCTGCGCGCTGCAGTGCCGCTGGTCGCTGCCTGTCGTACGTCCTTCGCGTTCGCATCCGCCGATCTCTCGTCAAGCCGTCCGCACTGGCTACGGCTCTACCATCTTCGTGACCGGTGTCTATCGACGCTGGGGCAGAGTTCAGTTGCTGGGCCGACGGTCTTGCTTGGATCCGCAGGACTCGCGCGCTCGCCTGGGATTAGTCGCCACGCCTCGCTTCCCGTACGTCCTACCTTGTTCACATCAGCTTATTGGTTGTGGAGACATGTTTTCGGTTGGGGTCAAGGGCTTGCTGGAGGTTGGCGTCGAGCCAGGGCTGCTTGTCATGCTCAAAGCCCGGGTGGGAGGGTTCCCGCTGCGTCGGGGGTTCCGCTATATAGATAGGCTAATTCTACGCCTTCCCAGTGATTCTCTGCAATGCCATCTCGTAACCGTGCCTCGGCCGCTTCCTGGCTGCTCCGCGACCATCTCATACTCGTGCACGATGCTGAATCCGAAGATGCTTGCGGTCCATTCCCTCTTTTCCTCAAGTTCGACCAGCGCCAGAACAAAGCCTTGTTCAGCATAAGGCTCCTCATTGAGCTCCAAGGTTTTGATGATGCGCAGTCCCTAAGCTTATCCATCGAGCCCGCCAACATCACACAGTGCAGTCTGGACACTGCAGACGCATTGCCCGTGAAAATAAAGAACCAGCTTGTCCTGCATGATGGCATTTCATCAGACGCGGACGTGTTACAACTCTCGTTTTCTCTCACGTCGCCTGGCTGCGTCATTGTCCCTGCGAGCAGCACCCCCATCTCCCCGAAGGATGCATCCAGCCCAAGATTCTTGAATTTTTATTCTTTCTGCCGTTCAAAGGCGCTCCATTTCTACTTCCCAAAGAATCGCCTGAAAGAAGCCCAGCGCCGAGGTCTGGAAGAGCTTGTCAGGCTTGCTCAGAAAGGCAACCTCACGTCATTACCAACGGACCTCCGAAGACTCGGAGGAGGTAAGGGTGTCAAAGAGACGGATTGGCATGTCTTCCACATCCCCGAGGCACCACCGCCCTACGTTCAGCCCAGCAGAGAAACAAAACGACCACGCACGAGCTCCACCCCTCCTGCAGACGTTCCTCCGTCGAAGAAGCAGGACAGCCGAAACGACTCGCATAAGGCAACAGGGCAGTACTACAACTCACAGACCACAGAAGCAGACGAGGAGCGAACCCATGCTTCCGACTGCGCTACAACACCCCAGCCGGAGAACAGCACTCCCTCGCCCTCTCCGTCTCCCTGCAGACCAACCACCACCCTCTCCGACGCCGAAGACGGGCGCTCCCCACCAGCCTACCAGCGCCATCCCGCAAGCACCACCACCACCACCACCACCCGCACCCCGCTAAGAAAGCACTCGCCGTCCCTAAGCACTCCTCCTGCCAGCACCAACCCCGCCGCACCCACCACCACCATCTCCATCTCCGCTGCTTCCCCAATAGATCTCCACGCCACCATTCAGCAAGCCGTCCGCGACGCCCTCCCGGACATCGTCCGCGAGACGCTGCCCGGCCTGGTACGCGATGCGCTGCCCGACGTCCTCCGCGCCGTCCTACCCTCCGCCCTCCGCTCCGCCCTCGCTGACCCCCCCGCTACGGCTGCCGCCGCTCTCGCCCACTCCCTGTTCTTCCCCGCCCACAACCTCCCGTCCCCGTCCTCCCCCTCCCCATCCCATCATCCTCTCTTATCCGCCCTCCTCGAACCCCATCTCTCCACGCTCATCGAATCCCACCTCCCCGCTCTCGTCCAGCCCGAGCTATCCAACCTCCTCGCCGCCGCCGCCGCCGACGCTGCTGCTGACGCTGAGGAAGCGGCCTCGCTGCGGCTGCGCGAGGAGGTCGAGGACGCGGTGTACGAGGTCAAGGACGTGCGGGACGAGTGCGTGAGGGAGATGGGCGAGGTGAGGCGCGAGACGCTGGAAGCGGTGGAGAGGAAGGCAGCGGAGATGGTGGAGGAGGCGGCGGAGGAGATGTGGGAGAAGGCGGAGGGGGTGGTGAGGAGGGTGGATGTGGGGTTGGGGAGGGGTTTGGGGAGTGAGAGTAGTGAGACGGGGAGTGAGGGTGGGGAGGGGGATGAGGAGAGGAGGGCGAGGTCGGTTTGATGGCGCTTTGGTGGGTGGGTTTTGCGTGATGGGAGGGGAGGGGAGGTGTGTGGTTGAGTGGGCGCGGGGCTCAGAGCGTGGTGGAGGTTGCATCGCGCGATCTTGGCTCGCGCTTTTTTATTGTTTATGAACCAGCGGTAAGTATACCCTCCGTGCTTAAGTAGGCCGGAAGAATCATTCGTCATTTTCTTGACGAAGCACGGAATTCGACGCATGTAGACGGCAGAAGCTATCGTAGACGCAAACGCGTAATTATTAATGCTACATTTACGCCCGGACGATTGCTTCAACTACCCATACTCTGTAACACGGAAAATAAATTCGCACTAACCTTTTGCTGCAAACCTCTGCATGCGTCTACTAATGTCCCTCGGACGGTTGTTTCTTAAACTGACCAACGCGGAAACCCTTGACGCTCGAATCTTCTCCAGAGGGAAAGTCTTCCCGACGTTGGGCGTACTACGTATTCGTTTATCTCGAGGGCTGAATGTTTCAAGCATCTCACTGGCCATGCCGTAGATCCATCTCGTCGTATCTGCTCTATGCTAAGCTTAACTACGATTACTTTCACCACTATCACGTTGACTGCAATGCCCTGGTAGAGGCCAGATGCGACTGACCACGATATGTTCTGGCAGAATGAGGGGCCGTGGAGTGTACCCCTTCACGTTTGAGAACTCGCTTGGCCATTCGGACATATACTACTTCTGCAGAAATAAGGCCGGGTGGATACTGCCGCTGTGAGTTGTTTGGCTTGTCCTCTACAAACCGGCCATCCGGCGAACCCGTCCTTTAAACTGTGAGGCACAGCCAAAATGGAAGATCGTCAGAAGGCCCAAGCTCCTGCTTCTGGAACTTCCGGCACTCTCCATCTCTTCTCCATCGGCATCAGGCCTACCGCTTCTTTAGATGAGGCAAAGAAGCGTATGAATCATTAGCACCTGCAATACGAGCATGCGCGGACAAGCTAAAGAGTAATGCATCCTTTCAGAATCAATAGCTGCGTAATCCAGCCCGCAGCTTTCGCGCAATTTGCCCCCCGCTTTGGTTGACCATAGCGTGTGGAATAAAGTGCAGTCGGTGTGGGATGCGGAGTCGGCGTGGTGACGTTATTCGCCGTGCCATCCGTATTCTTAGTAACCTGTGGAACCGGCATCCTTGCGCCAAAAGCACGATTCAGGCGTGATCTTACCCCTTTCCGTGCTGGGCCGCCTGAGCACCTATGATGACGGGCATGCACGCCAATAATTATAAAAGGCCTGTCAGCCTCTTTGTTTCGCAAGGCACCAGGCTTCTGAAGTTTCAATACTCCGACCGACAACAACAAAACAATCCAAAATGCTTTTCCAGAACACCATCCTCGCCGGCGTCGTGTCGCTCGCCTCGGTTGCCTCGGCCGGCATCGTCAGCTTCACCATCCCGAGCACCATCGTGCCCGGCGCCAAGTTCACGGCCAACCTCGCCGACAACAACGCCACCAAGTCCAAGGACATCTCCATCGCCTTCGGCATCGCCTCTCCCGACTACACCGACGCCTGGGCCCTCGGCACCGACCTGCTGGGCAAGTCCATCCTGACCAACACCGGTACGTTTTATTCCCGACCTAGCAAGTCATGAATTATTGTTTGTTTAATTTGGCCGCCCCCGACTGACGCGATCAAACAGACGTCACCCCCACGCCTGAGTCCGTCGACGTCGAGCTCACCGCCCCCTCGTACCTCCAGGAGGGCGAGGCCACCGTCGTCGCCATCGTCCACGCCCTGTCCGGCGCCAGGCTGTTCCCCATTTCCACCCTGTACAACGCCACCGTCACCGTCGGCAAGGCGGCCAGCGCCGAGACCGTCACCAGCGGCCAGGGCCTCATCATCCAGCACCAGTATTAATTTAGCATTTGTCGTTATGAGCATGATATGAATGGAAAATCGTTTTAATGTTTACGTTGTTGTGTTTCTGTTTGCTTTTTTGTGCATGTGTGAAATTAAAGGGCGGATGCAGCCCAGCGCCGGTCATCGGGCACTCGAGAACAACCCAACGCATCCGCGAGAGGGTCGGACGCCGCTCGGAGACCACCAGAGCCTTTGCCGTCGGTGGCGCTGTGGGGCAACGGCCGCGTGCCGGCGCCGCAGCGCCACCAAGATTGACGAGGCAAGCCACAGAGCGGTTGCGAAAATACGACTGCTATTTTGAAATGGTCGCCGAGAAACCCCGAGGATCCGTGTTAGTGGAGGAGAGTCATGGTCTGAAACCCAGCAAAAGCTTATGGCTGCGGCTCTTTGAAAAAAAATTTCACTATAAGGAGGCAAGAGAACGCGGTTGAAACATATGTTGTCGTTCGCTGAAGGTTATTGCAATTTGCCACGAAAATCCACAGCGGGGAAGCTGATCGAAATACGACAAAATCCGGGGTTCAGCGGCAAGGTCTTGCGCGCGGCTGGCCGCCATGACGCATGCCAAGTAGTCCGGGAATAACGGTATACAAGCAATATCCGTTAGGGGCCGGGTATTCCGGCTGAAATGGCGGGGCGAATGAGGAAACAAGCGTTGTTTCTATAATTGTTCTGCTCCATATTGTTCCCATCACACAACACACAAATGATGAAATGTGCGGCTGATCTTGACGTGACTGCTACTGCTTTCTATTCTGTTGGACTCTTTCTCCAATTCTCCCCGCACTACTTTCCCAATGTGATGTTACCACATCACCACACCTCG
This sequence comes from Lasiodiplodia theobromae, assembly GCF_012971845.1. Lineage (NCBI taxonomy): Eukaryota > Fungi > Ascomycota > Dothideomycetes > Botryosphaeriales > Botryosphaeriaceae > Lasiodiplodia > Lasiodiplodia theobromae. The sequence continues at coordinate 145,172 of NW_023336517.1, read as the reverse complement.
TATCGGATACGGGATGGGATACAACCTCGGCCAATGGTCCGTGCAGGCCACCACGTTGTCGCCGCACCAAAACCCCTTTCCCTCAAAATGAACTCGAAACATTGGCGATATTGCGTTACTCTTAGGCTTTACATTGAAATTTCCTATAACACATTCAAGTGACGTCAACGCCTATCATGGTCCGTCTCGTCGTTCCATCAATTGCTCTTGCAGCATTCGCGTCGTGTGCAGCTGCCACCGGCCGGCTGTGGACAGGGTATGTGGATAATCTACATGCGTTCTCAAGCTTCCACTCACCATTTCTTCAGGCCTTGCGGAACACGGCCCGAAGTTGCCAAGAGGAGTATTGGTACAAGCGGTATCAAAGTGCGGCAAGCCGCGAACAATGGGACAAATTCAACTGCCACAATGGATGTAAGACATCGTCAGCCACGATTGCGGATACAAAGTCCAGCTGACTCTTTCGAAAGCTTTACTACCATGTCATTCTCGCGGAGGGCAACAGCACTACCGATTTCATCACCGATGACCTCTTGAACCATCAGACAGAAATACTGAACGACGGCTTCGTGCCAATGGGCTACCAGTTCCGGCTTGCAGAGACGACTTGGACCACCAACGCCAGCTGGTGAGCACACCCTGTGCCACATCTGCAAGAACAAAGCCAGCCACTAACACACACACAGGTTCTACAACGCAACGCAGCTGTCTCAGCAAGAAACAGACATGAAGACCGCCCTCCGCAAGGGCGACAAGACGGCGCTAAACGTCTACATAGTCGGGTAAGCCGCCACCACAACCTTACCACCGCCGTCCGCTCACTCACACTCGCACAGTCTCTGGGACAGCAGCATCAGCGCGTGGTCAACCGTGCCGCTGGAGCTCGACTTCAACATCCCGAACGACGGCGTCGTGCTGCACAACTCCATCCTGCCCGGCGGCGCCAACAAGATCTGGACGCTCGGCAAGACACTCATCCACGAGGCCGGCCACGTAAGTAGCACCCTTGAGAAACCCAAGCTAGGCAGGTCTTTTGCTGACATGACGTGACGCTCTCGCAGTGGGTTGGCTTGTACCACACCTTCTCCGGCGGCTGCGAGAACAATTTCGACTACGTCGACGACACGCCGCTCGAGGCGGTGCCGGCATCGTCGTGGGATGCGCTAGGCGGGTGCCCTGAGGGCCGCGATACTTGCCCTGATGCCCCGGGGCTGGATCCTATTCGTGAGTCTTGTGACCGTGTGTCCGTGAAGTGTGTGCTGGGGCTGACTGACTGTTGGACAGATAATTATATGGACTACACGAGTGATGAGTGCAGGACGGAGTTTACGCCGGGGCAGATTGCGTATGCGCATAATGAAATGGAGACGCATAGAGGCATTTTTGTATGATGTTGAACGGTGCAAGTTGAATGAATTGTATACCACTCATTCTCAAAATGCAGCAGTGAAATCAAGCGTTTATGTACACCAATCGTTTGAAATGATTCCATGAAGTATAATGAATGAGTGGCATTATTGTAGTGAGATATACAAGGGATTCTGCCTTGGTGTTGAAGAAAAGACAATAAAACACGGCAAATACGCTCGGCAATAATGAGCAACGACGAGTTCCTACATATAAGATTTGGGGTAATTACCAAACCCAACTCTTTTTTAGGCTTAGCCGTTAGTAAGAAAGTAGTTAGATTTTAATTTCGTTGAGGTTCTGCGACCGTTGAAAAGTGGTAGATTTTAGTAAAGAAGTTGGGTTTGGCCGACGATTGTTGGGTTTGGCCGGTGATAGTTGGGGTTGAGATTTTTTACGAAAAAAGAGTTAGATTTAGTAACTATCCCATATAATTTATAGAGTAGATGCAGTGGCTAAGAGTTAAAAGAAAAAAAGGGAAGAGTTAAAAAGTTTGTCTATTAGCTGTGTGCATGAACCCCGTATAGAATTACTGACGCGGTAGGATATTTCGTTATTACTCTTATAATTTATTATGTACTATAGTAAATTCGTAGTTAGCTTCTTCGACTAAGTAGGATGTATAACTGCTTTCCGGGTAGCCAGCCTCTTAGCCCTTATGCCACTCATTTAGCGTATTTACAATTGTCCACATTTTGTAACATTTTATTATCTACTCTTATCTCTTTAAGTAAACCCTACGGTTTATCCAATGTACTAAGTAACTCCGAAGGTAAGTAGAAGTAACCACTATCTACTGGTGGGTTTATATACACCGGCTTTTTGTATTTCCAATATTCTCGTACGAAATATTCAGCCGTAAGCCTCAATACTTATTCCATCAAAATACATAAACAAGCTTCTGGCCGCTTACTTCCCCTTTCTTAATTTCCTGCAAACCGGCCAGCACGTCCTCCCACCCAGCACCCTCCTTCGCCCTCAACGGATGAGGGCGCATCTTCCCACTCTCCAGCAAGGCCTGCAACTCACCTGCCCACCTCGCTCCGAAGCTCCTCGCCTCCTCGGAGCCGGGGCGGCCGTACGGTTCCGGCCAGGCGATGTCCTTGCCCAGCATGGTGATGCCGAGGGTCCAGTTTGCCTTGACAGCCTTGCGGGTGGCGGCGGTGGCCTCCCAGAAGGGGTCGAGGGCGGTGTAGCGGCCGCCGGCGCGGCCGATGGCGGCGTAGCAGATGGCGATGCTGTCTTTCGTTGTGATGCAGTCGAGGGCGTACTTGAGGTTGCCTTTCGTCGCGGCCTTGATGTCGGCGGCGCACGTCGGCACGCGGTAGTCGTAGGCCTCGTCGGCGCCATACGACCGCACGAGGTCGAAGTTGCGCGGCGAGCACGTTGTGATGGGCCGCAGGCCGGCCAGCCGCAGCAGCTGGATCGCCGCCGTGCCGACCGAGCTGCTGCCGCCGTAAACGAGCACCGTGATGGGCTTCTCGCCGGTGTAGGGTTTTGCTGGCGTGACGTCCAGGTCGGGCAGCAGGTGGTGGAAGAGGGCCTGGCCGACGGTGAACCACACGGTCGACAGCGACGCGCCGACGGACCACGGCACGCTCTCGGGCAGCGTCAGCGTGATGTCGGCCGGGGCCGAGACGTAGGTCGCGAAGGAGCCTGAGGACGGGTCGTTCGGGTCGGAGCCCATGACGGCGCCGGTCACGCGGTCGCCGACCTTCACGGGCCGCCGCACTTCGGATCCGACGGCCACTACCGTCCCCGCAAAATCGCAGCCGCCGATGCTCCCCGGCTTTGCGAATCCCGACTCCATTTTCGTGTCGACGGGGTTGACTGACACTGCCGCTGTCTTCACAATGATCATGTCTGGCTTGAGTTCTGCGACCGGCGCTTCATGCGAGATCCCAAGTGTGCCGTCGTCTTGGAATGTGAGAGCCGTCTGTTTTGTGGGGAGTTCTGCCATGGTGTCGACAAGGGATGGTGCCGAAAATGGAAAGTTCAAGGATGACCAATTAGGTACGTTCTGATGGGTATTCTTGTCGAGCTATTTTACGTGCCAAAATCCCGAGCGCTTTTGTAGTGGTGGTGAGTTGGTGGTGTGAAGCAGGCCTCATTGAGTTCCGCCGCCGAAAAACACCGAAACCGCCATTGCCGAATCGGGAGGTACGAACACTTCCTTTTAAACATTCAACGACACATGGCCGTGAGTTTAGACTGCTCTTTCGAGGTTTCTATGGACATAGTCTAATGCGCTCTGTACCGCCGGTATGGATGCCACAAACGTTTCAACAACGGCTGAGCCTGCCGCTCAGGATGCTTCGATCCTGGCAACCATGTCCAAGACTCAGCTGTTCTTCTCCTTGATATTGGCATTGGTGATTGTTCCACGGCTTTTTAAGGTTAGAGAACCTGTTCATTCCCCGGATTGTTCCTCAATTGATCGGTGAATAGATTATCTCAAGACTGATTTCTCCCATCTCGCGCATCCCTGGCCCATTCATCAACAAGATCTCGTCCATACCGTTGATGAAGGCAAGCGCCGCGGGCAAAACGTAAGCTTCACCTCGAGAATCATACGTGGCAGACTCTGAACCTATTTCTACAAAAGCCACGAGCTCAGCGCTCGGCTGCATGCAAAGTACGGCCCCATCGTCGTTCTCTCTCCGCGCATGATCTCCGTCTCGGACAAGAATGAAGTCAAGCGCATCATCCACACCGAGGACTGGCCCAAGTCCGAACTCATCTACGGCAACTTCCGCCAGAATCCCGCGCGGCCGACCCTCATCGCCTTCACGGACAAGAAGGCGTACGCGGAGCGCAAGCGGCTCATCTCGGGGTGGTTCGGCATGCGCTACATCCGCAGCCTGCAGCCGCTCATGCAGCAGTGCATCGACGAGACCATCAAGGTCGTCGAGGCGGCGTGCGACGACCCGGGATCAGCCGGCGAGGTGGACATGCAGAACCTGTGCACGGCGACGGCCGTCGACATCATCGGCACGACCATCTTCGGGCAGAGCTTCGACGTGGTCAAGAACGGCTCGCACCCGCTGCCGACCTTCCTGCGCAAGATGCTCAAGGCCAGCGGCCTGCTGCTGTTCATGCCGTGGATCCGCAGCATCCCCTTCCGCCCCACGCGGCCCGCCTACATCGACCGCTTCACCCTCGACATCATGGAGAGCCGCCGCCGCACCGCCAAGACGGCGCCGCGGCAGGACCTGCTGCAGAAGCTCGTCGAAAGGCTGGACGACGAAGACGGGAAGCTCACGCCGTTCGACGTCCAGGGCGAAGTCACCATCATGCTGGTTGCTGGTACTGAGACGACGGCTAACTCGGAGCTGTTTACGCTGTTGATGCTAGCCCGGCACCCGGACAAGCTGCGCCGTGTCTACGAGGAGGTTGACGCGTGGTACACGCCGGGGGACTTCTCCCGCGCCGTCGACTGCGAGTACTCGCTGCACGGCATGACGTACCTGCAGGCCTGCGAGGACGAGGCCATGCGCATCGTGCCCGCCCAGGCCACCGGAAGCCCGCGCGAGAGCAGGCGTGACGAATCCGTCTTGGGTTATCGCGTGCCCGCTGGCACGACTGTATTCCCTACGACGCAGGGCGTGCATCATGATGAGAGCGTGTGGCCTGATGCGAAGGAGTACATACCTGAGCGCTGGCTGGAGATTTATGAGAAGGGCAAGGTGAATGAGCAGTACTTCTGGCCGTTCTCGGCGGGGAGCAGGGTGTGTATCGGGAAGCACTTTGCTCTGCAGGAAATGCATCTCATGCTGGTGAGTCTGCTGAGGAGGTTTGAGTTTGAGTATGTGCCGGGCCAGCAGGAGAGCACCGTGTTCAGGGTGGCTCAACATATGGAGGCGCCGAAGTATGTGTTGAAAGTCAGGAGAAGGAAGTTCTAAGCATCTCGTTCAAGCACATGACAAGAATAAATTTCCGATTTATAGCATGCTTTAGAGACTGCCTGCACGAGACTGTACAAAATATCCAAGCTTTTCTTGCTCTGTAATTAGAAGTGAAAGCCGAAAATTAAGTCGCCGAAAGCCAACACCGATGCTCATGTATGTGTAATAGAACAGAATTTGCTAGTGACTAATTGCTAATGATGCTCATTACGGCCGTGAAGACTATCTATACAATTCTGGTATCGTAAGAAGTGAGAAAATGTGGATGATTGGTAAGAAAAGTTGACAAAAGAAAAAGATATGTACAGATCGAATCAAGAAGAAACCGTCACTTCATCGTCTCACAACTGCATGCGCTGCCTGAGCGACGTCTTCACCCCCTCGATATTCTTCCTCAACAGCATCAACCCCCCTCCACCGAGTTCGGCACTCATCTGCGCCTCCTGCCTGAACACGGCCCGCGCCAGCTCCGACGCAATCATCTCCCGACCAACCCTTTCGGCCAGGTCCAAGCGCTGCTGCTCTGCTTCACTGCCCGATGATGCCTCGCTGCTCGACGACGCGGCTTCTTCTCGGTCATTAGGTGCGGCGGACGCATTAAGCACGCACCGCAGGTCGTCGGGCAGATCGAGCAGCTCCTCGCTGTGCTGCAGCGCGGCCAGTAATAGCCGCACGGCCGTATACGTCCGCAGCGACACGTCGTCGCCGGCGGCCGGCAGCTCGCCGAATTTCAAGCCGGGATCGGTGCGCGACGACAGGCCTACCCCTGCTGCCGACCGCCCCAGATGCGCGTATAGGTGGGCGAAGAGCGCGCTGTAGATGCGGATCATGGAGACGTAGCAGTTGAGGATCAGCAGGGCCATCGGCGTGTCCACGCCGTTGGAGGTGGTGGAGACGGAGACGGAGGATGAGGAGGGGCGAGAGGAGGAGGATGTGGTGGGGCTGGGAGTGGATGCTGATGACATCGACTCCGGCGTGTGTGGATGGTTGCGATGTGCTACATCCGATCCGATGGTGTCGTGTCTCTCTTTATGACCCACTTGCGTGCAGCTCGGCGGCCGGACGCCGTCGTTCTCGCATATTGAGACGGACGCTCCACGTCCGTGTTGGTAAAGCTCCGGTTTGAGGAGGCTGGCAAAATCTCCGGACAGGCACAGAATCTCCCCGATGGGGTAGGTGCTGAGCCAGTGTTGGGCATCGGCGCCGGCCCCCGTCGAGTAGCTGTTTATAAGCATGAGGTGCCGCTGGAACTCGACTGCCAGAGAGGTGAGCTTCCTCGTGCAGTCTTCCTTCGGACACGTCGAAGTCTCAGTTGCTGACATTTCAATGTCCTCGTTGCCCTTGGCGCCGCCCACCGATGGCTCTATCGAGCCCGCACAATCTGACAAATCGCCAAAGTGGTTCATATCGAACTGAAAATTGAAGGGGGTATGGTGCATGGTCGGTCCAGAGGTTTCGGCGAACGGAGAACAGTCCATGAAAGCGCCCCCCATAGAGAAATCTGACGCAGACACGGCGGCGTCGGCATGAAAAGTGTGCTGATGTGTAGCGCCCAACACGTCGAGTTGGCCCCACGATGGTTCCCATCGGCCGGGGCCCTGCTGGTCTGGCTGCTGTGGCGGCGGGTTCTCCGCTCCCGCAGGACTAGACGGCCCGGGAGCGCCGGGCGACTGGGAGCCGTCCCGCCTCCCGGGCTCCTGGATTGCTTTTTCCTGCGCTAAAGATGCGTTCTGCGTATTTCTAGCAGGGCGAGCGCGGGGGCTGAAGGTGCATTGGGCTTTGGCCCTTGTGCAGCGCTGGCAGGCGCCTATTGTGGAGGAAGGATTCTGCGGGCACTTGAGCTTGTGGGAGCGGCAGCGATCGCAGGCGAAGCGAAAGGATCGGAATTTATCGCTTTCTTCGGCCATGGTTGGGTATCGGAGTTTGAGAACACGTGGGACAAAGATTATTAAACTGGAGGTCGGGGAGAAGCCTTCCGCTGGCAGTTCACATGGCTCACATGCAGGTACATGGAGAGACAGCTTATGTAGATAGGGTTCCCCACTCCCATATCGTGTGATGATTCGTGTCAGGACACGATATTCAGTAGGCGGACGGAAGCGTGGCGGCTCCGGGATCAGACCCGGCCGAGAGGAGAGCAGTCGTAACGGTGCCAAGAAGCAATAGAAGCGCTCATGAGTTAAGCCTGCGTCGTATAGCTTATCGGACCCCTAAGCATTGAGCCGGGCGGTAAGTCTCTCGGCAAGATCGCGCTAGGCGCGCCGATCCGTGTAGATTCCGAAACGCTGGTTTGGCGGGCATGACTAAGGAGCATTTACCAATGGAAAAACGCAATCCGTGGCGGCGCTGGAGAATACGTTGAATTCCCCGGGCTCACGCTATCGGCTTCTGCCGCTCTCAAAGACTGCTGGACGCTGGCGATCTTTTGCTGATGATTCTGTTGTCATCCGCACCCCGGAACGCCAATTTCCGGCACCACGTCGAGCTGCGTGGGAGGCACCTCGACTCACGATGCAGCCAGCTTAAGCGAACAACCGGCTTTCCGGGCCCTGGCAGCGGCTGACTCCGGCCACTGGGAAAACGTGCAATGCAGGCATGATGACACTGGCCTGAAACATTACGGTTGACCGTGGCGGTGATTACGTGACATAAGGGAATGCAATAATCAGGCCGGTGAGTGGACGGGTGGTGGACGGGTGGCTCATCACCATCAGCCTCAGCCGGCGGGATAAATGCTTGAGTCGTGTTACGGTTGACTCCCAAACTCCAAAGGGGCAAGATTCAAGCACTTTTGCCGAGCCGCGCACCCAGTGCCTTGCCAAGCCCTTCGTTAGTGCGGTTTCGACGTAAGTCATCGTTTCCGGGGTACGACCCTTGACGAAGCGTGGTGATTTTCACCCTTGTTCTGGTGGAGTGAGATGCGCGTGGCCATCTATTCTGCTCACTACATGGTTCTGGGCCCTGCGGAGAAGTCCGCCTTTCCGTCTATCTGATGGCGGCCCGATGTGCGGGGTATACGCTCACGCCTGCCCCTTGGTGGCCGCCGCCTTCAACTGCATCAACGTGCTCAACTCGGGCATATGGATCTGACCAACGTCTCCGGCTCCATCGAACATCTCGCCACCCGCCTCACCGCCGCGCACCGTCGACACGAAGCCGCTGTTCCCTTCCCTCACTAGCGGCGGCGGGCCCAACGGCATGCTCCACCACACCTTGTCGTGCGCGATCTCGAACGCCCAGTGCTTGCCCTCGCGCGGCTTCACGAAATCGAGGCGGTAACCCGTCGTCGTGTCGAGGAAAGGACCCTTTACAGGGCCGCCGTGGCTGCTGCGGAGCACGAAATAGTCCTCGGTCAGGCTGACGGTATCGTTCATGCTGCCGAACAGCTCGACGCCGTCGCGCAGCAGCCGGAACTTCTGGCACACCTTGCCCTTGCGGTCGCCAATGCGGCTGACAATTCGGAGGCTGGCAAAGGTGAAGGGTCCGGCGTGTCCGCGCACGTACGTCGTGTCGCTGAGGATGGCCGGGAACGACGCCTCCATCCAGCAGCGATCATGGCCGCCCTTGCCCGCGAATTGCAGCCGCCTGCTGCCGGCCGGGAATTCCATGTCGGCTTCGGCGTGCGCCCCGGTCATGACTTGCCGGTGGCTGACGGCGGGCGCCAGGGGGCCGGCCGTCGGGTCGGGACTGCGCGTGTAGCTGGTAAGCGTAAGGCGGCCGCGCACTTCAGGCACGTCGAAGATGGCCGTGGCGGCGCTGTGGTCGTGCGCAATCTCGATGCGGGACGAGCCTCCGCCCTTGCCGGGCCACTCGATGATGATGTGCGTGGCGGTCTCGCGCGCCGTCACTGACTCGGCGATGAGGTGGTGCTTCTCGATCTCGCCGTCGGGCAGCAGCGCGTGGAAGGTGATGTGCAGCGGGTCCTTGCCGTGGAAGGTTTGCGAGCCGTCGACGAAGAAGGTCACCGTCACGCCCGCCGAGCCCGTCTGCTCCGTCCCCTCCAGCATCCACATCTCCCAGTGCGACTTGCTGAGGGCCGCGTACTTCGGGTACGCATCGTTGCCGTGGCCGGTCCACGCCGGACCCTCTGCCACGCCGTCCGCCGCCGTAACGTGAAACTGCTGTGTCATGCTGCTGAGATCGTGCGGGTGTGATTGGCCGGGGTTGCTTGAACTGAGTCGTCAATGTTCAGCTTCATCGATCTAGCTGTGGATCCGGCCTGAAAGATATATATCACCTTCCAGGAAGTCTGCGCCGAGGTTGGTCCGCCGTCACTTACCCGGATCCGAGTGCCCGCGACGCGCCGAATGCGATTCGCTGCTTGCTCGTTGTCGCCAAAGCATGGGCGGAATTGCCGAATGCGATTCGCGGCCTTCTCGTTGGTCGTCGAAGCATACGGGGTAATTGCCGAAACCGGGGGCCTGAGTGTATATTCGGAGTTCTTCGGTGAATCGAGAACAACAACAACAACAACAGAAAAAAGCAAACACGGGTGGCAATGCAGTGGGTCCATTCTATCCTTCGTTTAGCCTCAACTGTTTTGAAAAGGGTTATCAAACGTCGTCTACCAACGCCTATACGCAGTCCTGGTCCTACCCACCCGTCGCATGAGGTCCAACGGCTCCCGAACGCCACTTCCGGGCCTAGAACGTGATAGGAAACTTCAGCCGCAGCCTTCCGCCGTATTTGTAGAAAAGGATAGGCAGGCAGGTGAAGCCGACGGCGATGAAACCGAGTAGAGTGTTGCCCCAGCCTAGACCAAGCGCCTCGTAAAGCGAGGGACCAGCAAGGGGCAAAAAACATCCGGCTAGCGAGCGGAGAAGCGTGTTTGCGGCCAAAGCGGAGGCTGCGACTCGCGGCCCGAACGCATCGACAAGGTACACCTGAATGGGCATCTAGATCCAGGGACAATTAGCGACCATCCGGCGGGATGCGCCAACGGGGGAGACCATACCATGACCATCAGAGCCCCCATGCCAATGAACGACGTGCCAATGATCGGCAGTATCCAGTGCACCTTGTAGTAGGAGGTCCATCCGTACCTGCTCGTGCAATTTCCAACCGTCAGTCGACATTTCTTGGCTGTGAGTCTCGGAGAACTTACCAGAAGAAGCCGCCGGGGATGACGGGTGCAAACCAGACCATCAGCAGCAGGCGAGCCTCCGGCTTCCATTCCGAGCTCTTGGCTGAGTCCTTTTTGGCCACCTTGTCGGATAGGATCCCGAAGCAAACCAGGCCCACTGCGAGGCCCATGCCTAACCCCAGATATGAAAGTCCACCCATACTTACACTGAAGCCATACTGCTTTCTATACACCGACGAGAATGTGGTAAAGAGCAGAATCAGAAGGCCGAAGACGAAGGCACAGTAGAGTGAGAGGAGCAGCACGATTGGCGAGAAGATCAACATCTTGGACGGCCGCTGCAGAGCCATGCCGAGAGAAGCAAGCGGGCTGACACCGCTCGATTCGAATCTGGTGTGGAGATCGGGGTTTCCCGTCTCCTTGCGGAGGCGGGCGGCTTTGCGCTTCAGCAGAACAGGGCCGTACGTCTCGGTCATGATGCAGTACAGGACGATGGTGATCACTCCGGTCTGGTGACTGATATTTAGATCGACCATGCCGGACGAAAGGGACAAGACTTACAGCAATGCAGAGAATGCGGAATACCCACCGCCAGTTGAGGTATTGCGCGATGAATCCAGACATCAAGGGGCCCAGTACCGGACCCATGAGCGGCCCCATGGCGAAGGCGCCCATGGCCTTGCCTCTATTCTCAGGTGCCATTACGTCCGCGATTGTTCCTCCACCAATGGTTCCTGGGCCTGATCCAGCGATGCCTGTAATCAGTCGAAACACCAGGAACATGCCGAGATTCTTAGCTTGGGCGCACCCTATCAGGAACCCCACGGTTATCACCATGCAGACGCGGTAGATGGGAAGCCGGCCAAAGTGTTCGGAGAGGGGCGCAATCACCAGTGGGCCAAATGCGAACCCCATCAAGTAGATCGACACGGTGAAAGCCGCAACGGTGCTGTTTGTGACGCCAAACTCAGCCTCGAGGGAGCTGGCAGCCGGGGCGAAGGCAGTCGAGGTGATATTCCTGATTGTGGCCGAGAACGTCAGCGTAGCTACTTCTCTTTTCCAGCTCGGATGCTACTCACGCAAATAGAGTGGTCAAACTGGCCATGACAACATGTCCGATGCGCTTTGACTTTGGCCAGTTCATAGGATTCGCTGCGTCATCTGGTCCCTCCCAGTCGACCAGATTCGGGTCTTGGACATCTGGCGATGAATCCTGATTGGTAGGAGTCTTCTGCTCCTCTGAACGTTGGTAAGCCTCGTCTGCATCCTGCTTCTCCAGGTCCGCGGATCCGTCCTTGCTGTGCCTCGATTCTGTTGATGGAGACATGTCTTGCTGGTAGCAGTGTCGACCTTTAGCGTGGTCGCCTTTTCCGATGCTGTACAAATTGTCTGTAAAGGCAACTCAACGCATGTTCTACAGCAAGGCTTGGCTGGTGGGCATGCAATCCAAATATGAACCATGGGATACGAGGCCCATGCTGTCGGACCATCGCCGGCGGTGACTGAAGAAGCGGATGATCAGAGCGGAGGGTGATAATCTATACAGAAACGGCAGGAAATGGTGTTAATTGGGACATTTTGGGTGAAACCGGCATGGAACCAGCGGTCAGGACCGAAAAGCGCCGTGCCGACCGTCCGTGGGAAAAGCCGACCCTCCGCTGGCAATGCCGACCCTCCGCCCACACTCTGACGCGTCTGTGTCGATGATCCTTTTCTTCCTCGCTTTCATTTCGAAAAGCATCGCCCGTGGTTATCCCGTCATTCACGCAAGCGGATTACTATAGCAAGCAGCATTGGCGCGCCTTTAGATGAATAGGGAAAACAGTCAGGTGACGAGTGGATCTGCGGAGACGGCTACCTTCATGAGAAACGAGGTACGAGCATGTTAGCAGCCTGGTACTCATAGTTTACAGCAGTATAAACCGCTGGGTCTGTGCTCCCGAGCCCTTGGACCACCCGCTTACGGTGATTTGCTGCTAGGCCATGGCCAACCTCGCACAACCCTCAGTGCCCGCGAGCGAGCACCATAGACCTTTACCGCCGCCCAACCGTCGTAGAGACAAGCCGCAGCTGTCATGCACGCTGTGTCGCCGACGAAAGTGAGTGGCTCGCTTCTGAGCCGTATTCATTATGCTTATCCTCTAAAGGCTTAAATGTGACCGCAATCACCCCTGCGGCTCATGTTCAAACCGCGGCCTTTCGAATTCTTGCACTTACATTCCCTTGGTCACGAATGTTGCCCGAAAGACAGACCAGAAAAAACGGTCCCCCCAGACAGGTTCAAGCATCCAAGAAAGGATCAATCAGCTCGAGGGCCTTGTCCTTACTCTCATGCATTCTGCCCCTCAAAAGCCACCCCAAGCCACTTCTGGCGCCACAAAAAATGCCAATGAACTTGATGCCGAGCTTTCAGATAGCTTTGGTCGGATAAGCCTTGAAAATGATGAAACTCGATATGTGAGCGGCGACCATTGGATTTCCATTCTGGAAGGAGTGCGTGATGCCCCATTGTTCTCACCGTTCTTTGCTGACGACCTTGTCAGATTGCCGAGCTCAAAGACGATTTCGAAGATGGCAGTTCTGGACCCAGTCTCTTCCCTCCCACCAGAGCTGGTGAGAATGAAAATCGAGGCCCGAAGCTTCTTTTTGGATGCAACGATACGACCAGCAGGGACTCCATCCTTGATGCCTTGCCTCAGAGACCCGTGGCAGATAGACTCGTGTCCAAGTATTTCAATTTCATGGACATGACATCTTCTATCATACACGGCCCAAGCTTTCTGAAAGAGTACGAAAAGTTTTGGCTGGCGCCGTCTGGGGCTCCCATCATGTGGATCGGCCTCCTCTTTGCTGTCCTTGCCCTGGGAACTCACTTCCAGCAACGGGAGATGCATTCTCTCCAGTCTTCACCGAGAGACAATTCTATGCTTGAAGCATACAAGGACAAAGTTGTTGAATGCCTCGTGCTCGGAAAGTATACAAAGGTTGGCCCTTATACCATTGAAGCTCTCATACTTTACTTCTCCCTGGAACATCTCCCATCAGCCGACACAAGGGTTGACAATTGGATCCTTGTTGGAACCATCGTACGTCTTGCCATGCGTGCTGGCTATCACAGAGATCCTTCACATACGCCACAGATCAAGCCATTCCATGCCGAGATGCGCCGAAGACATTGGGCAACAATCATGCAGCTTGACCTAATGACCTCAACCCAAGTAGGTCTACCCCGTATGGTCAACGAGGCCGTATGCGATACCGCCGAGCCCCGCAATTTTCTAGATAACGACTTCGACGAAGATGTTCTAGAGTTACCGCCCTCCCGCCCTGATACCGACATGACCTCAATTCTATACCTGAACGTCCGGAACAGGGTTCTACGAGTATTTGGCATGATCACCGACTTCACCACATCAACAAATCCTACCTCCTATGCCGATGTGATGCGGCTTGAACAGATGCTCAACGAGACCGTGGTCGCGATCCCTGTCTGCTTCCAGCCGAAGCCCCTGTACCAATCGCTCACAGAATCCTCGGAAACAATTTTACGACGCATGTACTTGGACATGGTATTCCAGAAGGCCCGATGTATTCTGCATCGCAAGTACCTGACAGCGGCTCGAAGTGACGTTAAATACATACATTCTCGTACGTCATGCATCGAAGCTGCAGTACAGATCTTGCAATATCAGGATACACTCTTTCGAGAGTGCCAGCCGGGAGGCTTGCTATACCGAGGAAACTGGAAGCTCACCTCTGTCCTAAACCATGACTTTCTACTAGCTAGCACAATACTATCTCTCGACCTCAACTGCGACATGGAGACATCACAGATGGTCGAAACACCGACGGAACAACAGAGACGAGAACACATTATTCGCTCTCTCAAACGGTCGTACAATATCTGGGTCCAGTCTGCACGTACGTCTCAAGAAGCCCGGAAAGTTGCGGAAGTGCTCCGAATCGTTCTCGTAAAAGCGCAAAAGAGCCAGATCTCAGCCTCAAACAGTTACGATGACCTGCATGACGAAGAGGCGGTGGATTTCAATGGATCAGAGTACTCGAACAGTGCGTATCCGTGCAATTGATAATCTACACCTCCTAACGTTATGACCTGATGTAGCGCCACTATCACCGCAGCCACCCCTGAACTACGATCCTGATCCCTCCATCTATATCAACCCTGACTGGAACAGTACATTTGATAGTGCTTCATCATTGGGACTTTTCGGAGAATTCGCCGGTATGGTAGCGTCAGGTGCTACCTTTGATCAGGTGAGGATTCCCGGGGCTCCCAAAAAGCCAGTCCCTCAAACTAAACATCTGAGCAGGAAAATTGGGACTTGCACTTCCGTGCCTCGAATGCCGCGGATATCTCAAGTATAGAGCCACGCCCTGCAAACATTGCTGACCCAACAAATGTGTCGGGTTCCGATAGCTGCTATTGATTCACCATTCTTCAGTCTGCCTGTTCACCTGGACTATTGCATCTGCGAGGCGCTTGACGTCGTCGGTGGCCGTCGGCATATGGTGGCCGCCATCGTGAGTGATGACGGTCGCGTTCGCGGGATTGTACCACTTAAGCAGGAGTCGTCCGTTGATCAGGTATGGATCTTTCAGCCCATGAAGATGGACCGAGGGGACGTTGAGGAGTTTGGACACGGCCGATTCGGCGCCGCCTCCGCAGAGCAAGATGGAGTACGACAAGGCGGACCAACGCGGATCACCGTGGAACTTGGCCTGGTGCAGCAGGAGAGATGCGACCAAGGCGCCCTGCGAAAAGCCCATGACGCCTCTCACGTCGGATGGCGCACGGCCACACCTCTCCAGAGCGGCTTCCAGCGTGGACAGAATCGCGCTCCATTCGGCTTCTCGCGACCGCTCCTCGTTGGTGAACCAGCGGAAGTAGGGACCGGCGTCCTCGAAGAAAGGGAGGATGCCCGGCCCCGGCGGGCTTTCGAAGGGGGCGTCGATGAAGAGGAATTCGAATTGCGATGCGAGCGTGGAGCGGATGCGTCGAGCTTGGGCGTGGAAGATGGCGGCCGAGGATCCGGAGCCGTGGAGGCAAATGACAAGGGGACGCGATGGCATGACGACGAGTGCAGTTGGTGTGGAAAGTGTGCGCGATTGGAGGTTGTGTTGTTGTTCGAGATCAGCAATGGTGACCGGGGATTCGGGATTCATCGGTGCACTCTTGGAGGCGGCGGAAGATGGAGGCGAGTCTGCAGCATCCGACTCGGCGACTCATGTCCACTCGAAACTCCGAACAGATGCACCACCACCGCAATCTTACAGTCTTATCACCGATACCTACGCAGTAACATAAGATAAGTATGTACCGGATGTGCCCGGCTTCTTGGAGCCTATTGCCCCAGCTATACCCTCACTCCAGATAATTGGCTTTTTGCCGTCCTTCTTTCAACCAATACAGTCATGCCTCAACGCAACGAGCCCATTGCCGTCATCGGCAGCGCATGCCAGTTTCCTGGCCAGTCCACAACGCCGTCGAAGCTGTGGGAGCTCTTGAGGGAGCCGCGCGACCTGTTGCAAACTATCCCGTCCGACCGCTTCAATGCGGAATCCTGGTACCACGCAGACAGCGCCCACCATGGCACCAGTAATGTTACCAAATCCTACTTTCTTGCCGAAGATCCCACCGCCTTCGACTCACAGTTCTTCAACATCCCGCCCAAGGAATGTGAAGCTATTGATCCGCAACAGCGTCTCCTCATGGAGACTGTCTATGACTCCCTCTGTGCGGCAGGCCTTTCGATGAAGAGCCTCCGCGGCACGTCGACGGCGTGCTACGTTGGTCAGATGTGCGACGACTGGTCTGGCATCATGATGAGGGATTGGGACTCGCTCCCCCAGTACACGGCTACTGGTATTTCAAGGAGCATCATGTCCAACCGTGTGTCGTATTTCTTTGATTGGCACGGCCCTTCGATGACCATCGACACGGCCTGCTCGTCGTCTCTTGTGGCGGTGCATGAGGCGGTGCAGGTGTTGAGGAGCGGCGACTCCAAGGTCGCAGTTGCGTGCGGAGCCAACCTCATTCTTAGTCCAGGTTTGTCGGTGACAATTGACAGGGGTACGACCAATGCTGACAAGCTTCCCAGGAATGTACATCGCGGAGAGCAAGCTGAAAATGCTGTCGCCGGACGGACGTTCCCGCATGTGGGACGAGGGAGCCAACGGCTACGCGCGCGGTGAGGGCATCGCGGCCGTGGTGCTCAAGACGCTCTCGCAGGCGCTGGCCGACGGCGACCACATCGAGTGCATCGTGCGCGAGACGGGCTTCAACCAGGACGGGCGGACGACGGGCATCACCATGCCCAGCAACGTCGCCCAAGCAGCCCTCATCCGCGACACGTACCGGAAAGCGGGGCTGGATCCGTACAGCCCCAACGACCGGCCGCAGTTCTTCCACGCCCACGGCACCGGCACTCCCGCCGGCGACCCGCAGGAGTCCGAGGCCATCAGCCGCGCCTTCTTCAAGGACGGCGAACGGACAGACAACAAACTCTATGTGGGCTCGATCAAGACCGTCATCGGCCACACCGAGGGCACTGCCGGGTTGGCCTCTCTGATCGGCACCTCGCTCGCCCTGCAGCACAAGACCATCCCGCCCAACATGCATTTCAACAAGCTGGCCGAGAAGGTCGCTCCGTTCTACACCAACCTGGAGGTGCCCACCACGGCGAAAGAGTGGCCGGCAGCACCCTCCGGCCAGCCTCTCCGCGCCTCGGTCAACAGTTTCGGCTTCGGCGGCGCCAACGCCCACGCCATCCTGGAGCGCTACGAGCCCTCGACGCACGGCCAAGCTGCCACTGATAATGCCCTACCTCTCTTCACCCCCCTCACCTTCTCCGCCGGCTCGGAGAAGAGCCTCCAGGCGATGCTGGCGTCGTTCTCGGACTATCTCAAGACTAACGAATCCACCACCAACATCCGCGACATCGCCTGGACGCTGCAGAACCGCCGCTCGGAGCTGGCCTTCAAGACGGCCGTATCGGGGCAGACATCCAGCGAGCTCGTCCGCTCCATCGACGCGGCGCTTGATTCCAAGGAGAACCTGGGCGTGCGCTCCTCTTCCTCCAGCACAACAAAGCCCAGCATCCTGGGCGTCTTCACGGGCCAGGGCGCGCAGTGGCCGACCATGGGCGCCGCGCTCCTCCGCGCCTCGCCCTACGCCCGCGACGCCATCGCCGCGCTGGACGCCTCGCTGCAAGACCTCCCCGAAGCGGACCGGCCCGCCTGGTCCATCCGGGCTGAGCTCGAGGCGCCCAAGGAGTCGTCGCGGCTGGCCGAGGCCGCGCTGTCGCAGCCGCTGTGCACAGCCGTGCAGGTCGTGCTGGTGGACTTGATCAGGGCTGCGGGCGTCGAGTTCAAGGCCGTGGTCGGCCACTCGTCCGGCGAGATCGCGGCGGCGTACGCGGCGGGGTTGGTGTCGGCGAGGGACGCCATCCGCATCGCGTACTACCGCGGCGTGTACGCCAAGCTCGCTGGTTCGAGCTCGGGAGCCAAGGGCGCGATGATGGCCGTCGGCACTTCGCTGGAGGATGCGAGGGAGTTCTGCGAGCTGGAGGAGTTCGAGGGCAGGCTGACGGTCGCGGCCAGCAATGCGGCGTCCAGCGTGACGCTGTCGGGCGACGAGGACGCCATCGACCAGGCCGAGGAGATCTTCAAGGACGAGTCCAAGTTCGCCCGCAAGCTGCGCGTCGACACGGCGTACCACTCGTTCCACATGGTGCCGTGCTCCAAGCCGTACCTGGAGGCGCTGGATGCTTGCAAGGTTCAGGTTGGCGAGGCCACCGCCACCACTTGGTTCTCGTCGGTGGTGCCGGGCACCAAGATGTCCAAGGAGACGCTGGGAAGCCAGTACTGGGTCGACAACATGAAGAACACGGTGCTGTTCTCGCAGGCTGTTTCGGCCGCCGTCAACGAGGCTGGTCCCTTTGACCTGGCCATCGAAGTCGGCCCCCATCCTGCCCTCAAGGGCCCCTGCTTGAACAACATCGAGGATGCGTCCGGCAGCCCCGACACTCCCTACACCGGCCTGCTTTCGCGCGGCAGCGACGACGTCAACGCCTTTTCTGCCGCGCTCGGCTTCATCTGGGAGCGCTTCGGTGCCGAGGCGGTCGACTTTGACGCCTATGACAAGCTGGTGTCGGGCAGCTCTGAGCCCAAGAGTCTGGCAGTCGACCTGCCGAGGTACCCCTGGGACCACGACAGGACGTACTGGTTCGAGTCGCGCGTGTCGGCTGGTTACAAGTACAGAGACGCGCGTCCGCACCCCATCCTCGGCGTCAAGTCCATCGAGGGCACGACAGGGCCCCAGATTCAGTGGAGGAACATCATCACGCAGAGGGAGGTGTCGTGGACCCCCGGCCACAAGCTGCAGGGGCAGACTGTGTTCCCCGCGGCTGGCTACGTGTCGATGGCCATTGAGGCTATAATGACCCTGGCGGGCGAGAACTCGGTCCAGCTTGTCGAGCTGACTGATTTCGTCATCGGCCGTGCCATTTCTTTCTTCGACGAGTCGGCGGCCCAGGAGGTCATGTTCACGCTGAATATCACCGCGAACACCGACGAGGTTGTTTCCGCCACGTTCGAAGTCACCTCGTGCCCCCAGGGAGAGCGCCAGATGAGCCAAAACGCCAAAGGAGCTATCAGCATCACTCTGGGCGTTCCTTCACACGACACCCTTGCCGCGGTGCCCGTTCAGCAGTTCAACATGGTCGACGTCGAGGTCGATCGGTTCTACAAGGCGCTGTCCGACATGGGCTACCACTACTCGCCTCCCTTCAAGGCCATGAGCAGCATTCGCCGCAGGGTGGACACTGCCGTGGGTGAGATGACCGACATCCGTGGAGAGCACTGGGAGGACAATCTCCTGCTGCACCCTGGCCTTCTCGACACGTCGTTCCAGGCCATCTTCGCCGCCTTCAGCTCCCCCGGCGACGAGAGACTGTGGTCCATTCATGTTCCCACGATCATCAAGCGCATGACTTTCAACCCTGCCGTTGCCTCATTCCCGCCTGGTGAGGAGACAATTTGGCCGTGGCAGGCTGCCATCACCAGCGGACCGCATCAAACCCTGCGCGCTGACATCGAAGTGTTCGCTGAGAATGGCGAAGATGTTCTGTTTGAGGTCGAGGGCATCAGCATGGTTCCATTCTCCAACGCCACCGCCGAAAACGACTGCCACCTGTTCTCGAACTTCGTCTACGACATTGACGGCCCGAGCGGTGAGCTTGCAGGCCCCAACCACCCCACCGACTTCGATGTCAAGCTGGCTACGGACTCGGAACGCTTCTCGTTCTACTGGATGCGCACGCTGCTCGAAACAATCACCCCAGAGGAGGAAGAGCAGACCCTCATCCACTACAAGAGGATGCTCAAGTGGTGCCGTTTCGTGCTCGACCAGGTCAAGAGCGGCGAACACCCGCACGTCAAGCAAGAAGCTCTGAACGACACGCTCGATTTCGTAGAGGAGCTGGTCAAGCCGTACGGCCAGCGCGCCGACATCGACCTGATCAGGGCCGTGGGAGAAGACCTCCCCATGAAGATCCGCACCAACGGCAACATCGTCGAGACCATGGTCCGCGACGGCATGCTCGACGCCTTCTACGAAGAGGGTCTGGGTCTGCACATCGCCAACAACTGGGAGGCGAACATGGCCGTGCAACTCACGCACCGCTACCCGCGCATGAACGTGCTCGAAATCGGCGGCGGCACCGGCGGCTCGACGAGAATCATCCTGCCGCGCCTCGGCCAGAACTTCTCGACCTACACCTTCACCGACGTGTCAGCCGGCTTCTTCGAGGCAGCCGAGGAGCGCTTCAAGGACTACGCCGACCGCATGGTCTTCAAGACGCTCGACATGGAGAAGGACATCACTGAGCAGGGCTTCCAGGAGGGCCACTACGACATGATTCTCGCGTCGAACGTGCTGCACGTGGGCGCTGACCTGGACGCCACCATGAGCAACGTCCGCCGTCTGCTCAAGCCTGGCGGCTGGCTGATCAACATGGAAACCGTCACCTTCTTCCCCTGCCTGCGCAACGGTTTCGCCATGGCCGGTCTCTCCGGCTGGTGGATCGGCGCTGACACTGGCAGGCCGTGGGGTCCGACCATCGACATCGCCGAGTGGGACAAGGTGTACAAGCGCACTGGCTTCTCTGGCGTCGACACGTTTGCTCCCAACTTCGACTCGCTCCACCCCTTCTCTGTCATGGCTGCCCAGGCCGTGGACGAGCGTGTTTCGTTCCTCCGCAAGCCGCTGGAGGTCGAGCCTGCGGACGCCAAGAAGGAAGAGCTCGTCGTCATTGGCGGCAGGACGGAGGAGGTTTCGGAGATTGTCGACCGCGTCGTCGAACTGCTGGCGCCGCGCTTCAGCTCTGTTAGCCGCGTCGATTCGGTGGACGCATTTGTCGACGGCAGCGCCACGGTGCCCACATGCGTGCTCAACCTCTCGGAGCTCGACACGCCCGTCATGCAGGAGCTGATGGACGACCAGCCCGACAAGTTCGACGCACTCAAGGAAATCTTCTCGTCGGCCCGCGACATCCTGTGGGTCACCAAGGGCAGCAGGGCCGAGAGCCCGTACTCGCGCATGGTGGTCGGCATGGCGCGCGCCATCCGCAAGGAGATCCCCAGCGTCAACTTCCAGAACCTGGACGTCGACGTGCTGGATGAGGGCAGCGCCGAGCTGTTCGCCGCCACCATGCTGCGCCACCAGACGCTGCACAGGTGGGAGAAGGAGCTGCTGCCCGGCGCGCTGCGCTGGAGCCGCGAGCCCGAGATGCATCTCGAGAACGGCAAGATCTACCTGCCGCGCTTGAAGTCGGCCAAGGACTTGAACGACCGCTACAACTCGACCAAGCGCCAGATCGCGCACGGCGTCAGCGTCAAGGAGTCGAGGATCGAGCTCGTTGGCACCAAGGATTCCTACGAGCTGCGTGAGCCGTCCCCTCTCAAGCCGGCTCCGGCCACCGAGGGCAAGGTTGTCATCAAGGTTACCAAGTCTTTGCTGCAGTCTGTCAAGGTGCCAACTGCTGGCTACTACTTCCTGTGCTACGGTACCACCGAGTCTGGCGAGACTGTTGTTGCCTTCTCAGACAGCAGCGAGTCCGTAATTGCGGTGCCTAAGAACTGGACTGTTCCGCACTCGGCCAAGGTCGACCCGGCCAAGGCTCTCCTTTCCATTGCCGCCAACATTCTGGCGGATCTTGTGACCACTGTTGCTCCTGCTCAGGGCACTCTGCTGGCGCACGACCCTGACCCGATCGTTGCTGCGGCGCTGTCCAGGCAGGCTGCTGCCAAGCGTATCCGCGTGTTCTTCACCACCACTCAAGCCAACAAGAAGCGCCCCAACTGGATCTACATCCACCCGAACTCGCCCCGCCGTCTGCTGAAGAAGAGCCTGCCCAAGGGTGTCTCGCTATTCATCAACCTGTCTGGTAGAGATGATTCCAAGCTGATTGATGAGATCTCCGAATATCTCCCCGCCGGCTGCACGCTTTCGGACCGGTCGCCTTTCTTCGGCAACACGGTGGAAATGCGCCCTGCTGCCAACCCTGACCTCGTTGGCAGGTACCTGTCGACAGGCTGGGCCAACGCCAAGGCATCCAGCTTTGCCATTCCCGGAAGCACGACCGAGATTCCCCTCAAGGACGTGCCCGGCCACCGTGGCAAGGCAGAGCAGCTGTCCGTGGTCGACTGGGTCGCCGACGCCACGGTGCCAGCCAACGTGCAGCCCATCGACACGGGCGCCAACCTGTTCAAGCCCGACCGGACCTACTTCATGGTCGGCCTCTCGGGCGAGGTGGGCCAGTCCATCACGCAGTGGATGATCCGGCACGGCGCGCGGCACGTGGTGCTGACGAGCCGCAACCCGCAGGTCGACCCGGAGTGGATCGAGACGCTGGAAGACGAGTACGCGGCCGTGGTCAAGACCATGTCGCTTGACGTGACGGACCGCGAGTCGCTGCACGCCTGCTACGACAAGATCAACCGCACCATGCCGCCGATCGCGGGCGTGGCCCACGGCGCCATGGTGCTGATCGACTCGCTGTTCCAGAACATGGAGTACGAGGACCTGATGACGGTGCTGCGGCCCAAGATCCTCGGCGCCATTTACTTGGATGAGCTGTTCGCTGAGGACACGCTGGATTTCTTCATCCTGTTCTCGTCGATTACCGGCACGGTGGGTAACACGGGCCAGAGCAACTACATCGGCGCCAACTCGTTCATGGAGGCCCTGGGCCTGCAGCGCCGCGCCCGCGGCCTCGCCGCGTCTATCCTCGGTATCTCGTCGCTCGTCGGTATTGGCTACGTCGAGCGCGCTGAGAACTTCGACGCCGAGTACTTCGCCAAGAGCGGCTACAGGAATATCTCTGAGCAGGACTTGCACATGCTGTTCGCCGAGGCCGTCGTGCGCGGCCGCCCGGAGTGCAAGGAGAGCCACGAGATCATCACTGGTATCGTGCCGACGTACGCAGACCAGGACAGCAAGGCTGGCTACCTCCAGGACATCAAGTTCTCGCACCTGGCCCTGGAGAGGTCGCAGGCGAGGAACGATGGCGGTGCCGCCGCGGCAGTGCCCGTCAGGATCCAGCTGCAGACGGCAGTCACGAAGGACGAGGTTCTGGAGATCATGCAAAGTGAGTTCCGACATGATTCCATTCTAAAAACGACCAGTGTTCTGACTTCAAACAGACGGCTTCGTCGCCCGCGTCAAGAAGGTGCTCCGCATCCCCGCCGAGGACGACTTCTCCCTCACGGCCTCACTGGTCGAGCAGGGCGTCGATTCCCTCGTTGCCGTCGAGGTGCGCTCGTGGTTCCTCAAGGAGGTCGATCTCGACATGCCTGTACTCAAGGTCCTCGGTGGCGCTTCCATCTCTGATCTGCTTGCTGATGCTCTGGACCGCCTCTCGCCCGAGCTCGTCCCCAACCTCGGCGCTGACCCATCCACTGTAAGTCGGCCCTCGCCCGCCGCCGTTGCTCCCGCCCCGAAGGCTGTTGCTCCGGCTCCTCCTCCTGTTCCTTCTGTTTCCCGTCCGGCATCTAACGCTCCGCCAGGCCTGAACAAGCAGCTACCACCACCATCATCGACCACGGAGCTGAAGGCTGAGCGGGAGCGTAGAGCCGAGGCAGCAAGGAAACGGGAGGCAGAGGAGGAAAAGCGGACGAAGGACGCGGCGAGGAAGGCAGAGGAAGTCAGAAAGGCCAACAGGGCGAGAAGAGAGACCAGAGAAACGCAGAAGACAGACGCATCACGCGACGCATTAATCAAATCTGAAATAACCGAGCCAATGTCGTTTGGGCAGAGCCGCTTCTGGCTCCTCGACCAGATGCTCAAGGACCGCACCACGTTCAACATGGCCATCTCCGTGCGTCTCGAAGGCGCCATCCGCGTCGAAGACATGCGGACGGCCGTCCGAGCCGTCGTACTGAGACACGAAGCCCTCCGCACCCGCTACTTCTCCACAGGCGAACACGGCGACACGCCCATGCAAGGCATCGCCGCTTCCTCCCCCTCCGTCCCCTTCATCCACAAGCACATCAAATCCGAGGCCGAGGCCCAGGCTGACCTCGACGCCGTCCGCGCGCACGTCTGGGACATGAACACCTGGCTCGGCATAACCGTGCACCTCCTCTCCATGCCCTCCTCCCGCGTCCACTTCCTCATCATCGGCTGCCACCACATCACGCTCGACGGCGTCTCCCTCAACATCCTCTACGCCGACCTCGAAAAAGCGTACAAAGGGACCGCCAAAGCCCTCCCCCCTCTGCCCCCATCCGCCCAATACCGCGCCTTCGCCCGCCAACAACAAGCCGACTACGCCGCCGGCAAGATGGACGAGGACCTGGCCTTCTACCGCGCGCTGATCCCGGAGCCCGCGGCAGTCAAGCCCCTCCCGCTCTTCCCCTTCGCCCGCGTCCGCGAGCGCGTCCCGCTCGAGAGCTACGGCGAAGTGACGGCTACAGCACGCGTCGACGCCCGCCTGACGACCGCCATCCGCGCCGCCGCCCGCGCCGCCGGCGCGACGACGTTCCACTTCTACCTCGCGGCGCTGCACGTCCTCATCTACAAGCTCTTGCCGGAGGTCGAGGATGACGTCTTCATCGGCATCGCCGACGCGAACCGCACCGATGCCAAGTTCGCGGGCACGCTGGGCTTCTTCCTCAATTTGCTGCCGCTGCGGTTCTCCCGCGCAGCCGCCGAGGGAGGCCAGCAGGCGTCCTTCACCGAGTGCGTCAAGCAAGCCCGCACGAAAGCCTACGCCGCGCTCGCGCACTCGCGGCTGCCCTTCGACGTGCTGCTCGACCACCTCCCGGGGCTACCACGCTCGGCTGCGCACGCGCCGCTGTTCCAGGTCTTTGTCGATTACCGCACCGGCGTGCAGGAGCGGCAGCGGTACATGGGCGTCAAAGCCTCCGGCGAGAGCTGGTATACGGCGCGGACGGGGTACGATGTTGCGTTGGATATCATCGAGAATGCGGCGGGGGATGCGCGGGTCGAGTTTAAGTTGCAGGACGCGTTTTATGGGGTGGAGGGGGCGGAGGTGCTGGTTGATTTGTATGTGCATGTGCTGAGGCAGTTTGCGGAGGAGCCGGGGAGGGGGTGGGGGGACGTTGAGGTGTGGCCGAGGGGGAGGTTGGAGCAGGCGGTTACTGTTGGGAGAGGTATGTGTTGCGTTCGTGCTGGTGGTGGTGAGGTTTTGTTTGCTGACAGGAGTGCAGTCCCGTCGCCGGAGTACGAGTGGCCTGCCACGGTCGGCCACCGGATTGATGAGATGATCAAGAAGCATGCGTCGGAGTTGGCCATCAAGGATGGCCGAGGCAATGTGCTCACGTACGCCCAGATGGACGAGCGGGCCAACAGCATCGCCGCTGCTCTCGTGGAAAACGGAGCTGCGGACGGCGGGCGGGTTGGCGTGTTTCAGAACCCGACTGCGGACTGGATCTGTTCCGTTGTTGCCATCTTCCGGGCCGGGGCGGTTTACATCCCTCTCGATCTTCGGAATCCTCTCACGCGGCTGGCCAGCATCGTCAAAGCGGCAAAACCGGCTGCTATACTTGCTCATTCTGAAACGTGGGAGAAAGTAGAGGCGTTGGGCGGCGCTGATTCCAGGGCTATCAATGTTTCGACACTGCCTGCTTCTCATGAGCCAGTCGGCAACCGGGCCAAGGCTGATGGTCCTGCTGTTATCCTGTTTACCAGCGGCTCGACCGGTACCCCCAAGGGCATGCACATGAGCCATTCCAACCTTGTCAAGCATATGGAAGCGTGGACCATACAGCCAACCTTTCCCGAGAATGCAACGAAGCTCGTCCTCCAGCAAAGCGCCTACACGTTCGACAAGTCTCTCGAACAGATTCTTACGCCTATTACCATGGGTGGTGCGCTCTATGTCGTCCCGGCCGAGCAACGTGGAGATCCGGTCTCGATTACGCAGATTATCGTCTCGGAAGGCGTGACCTACACCGACGCCACCCCATCCGAGTACCTCATGTGGTTCACGTACGCTGGCCAAACCCTTAAAAATGCCACCACCTGGAAGTTCGCCGTTACGGCGGGCGAGGCGGTGACGGAGTCCCTTCTCGACGAATTCCGCAAGCTAGACCTTCCAGTCACGCTGGTGAACAACTACGGACCCGCCGAAGCGACGCTCGATGCTACGCTCGAGGAACTGCCCTACCGCGCAATGAAACCTGGCGACCAGATCTCGGCAGGTATTCCACTTCCTGGGTACACGGTGTACATCGTCGACGAAGAGTTGAAGCCCGTTCCGATCGGCTGGCCCGGCGAGGTCGTCCTCGCCGGCGTCGGCATCGTCGACGGCTACCTCAACGACCCCGAGCTCACAGCCAAGAAGTTCCTCCCCGACACCTTCGCCAACGACGGCGGCCGCATGTACCGCACCGGCGACCGCGGCCGGCTGACGGCGAAGGGCCAACTCCTCTACGAAGGCCGCATCGAGGGCGACACGCAGATCAAGCTGCGCGGCGTGCGCATGGAGCTCGAAGACATCGAGGCATCCATTATGAGCACCGCCAACGGCGCATTGAGCCGCGCCGTCGTGTCCCTCCGCGGGGAAGCAGGCGCCGAGTTCCTCGTCGCCCACGTCGTCTTCGCACCCGGTTTCGCTGGCGACCAGACTGCCTTCATCCACCGCCTCCCCTCCACGCTGCCGCTCCCGCAGTACATGGTGCCCGCCGTCTTCGCCGTCGTCGACGCCCTGCCGCTCACGCCGCACCTCAAAGTCGACCGCAAGGCCATCAAGAGCCTCCCGCTCCCCGAACAACAGCAGGCTCAGACCACCACCGCCGCCGCCGATGACAACAACACCCTCGCAACCACCCTCACGCCAACCGAGCAACGTCTCGCCGCCATCTGGCAAGAAATCATCCCCGGCGCACCTTCTGCCTTATCCCCCGACACCGAGTTCTTCCACATCGGCGGCAACTCGCTGCTGCTGGTCAAGCTGCAAGCGCTGGTGCGCCAGGCCTTCGCCGGCGCCAGCCTGCGCCTCATCGACCTCATGGACGCCGGCTCGCTGTCCGGCATGGCGCGTGCGATCGACGACGCAATTCCCACCACCAGCATACCACAAGCCGCCATCGACTGGGACGCCGAGATCGCGGTCCCCGCCGACCTCGCCACCAGGCTCACCCTCCCAACCACACCCCCCAGTGAGAAGGCCAGGAGCAAGCCGAAGCGCGCCGCCACAGACCTCACCGTCGTCCTAACCGGCGCGACCGGCGTCCTCGGCCGCAATCTGTTGCAGCGGCTGGTCGCGGACCCGCGCGTGAAGAAGGTGTACGCCGTCGCCGTGCGGCCTACTTCGTCGTCGTCCCGCATCCCCCCGCACCCCAAACTCACCACCCTCCCCGGCGACCTGACCGCGCCCCTCCTCGGCCTCTCGCCCGCCGCCGCCGCCCAAATCGCCGCGGAAGCAGACGTCTTCGTGCACGCCGCCGCCAACCGCTCGTTCTGGGACGGGTACGGCAGCCTGCGCGCTGCGAACGTCGGTGCGGTGAAAGAAGTCGTTTCGATGGCTGCGCCGAGGGGGGTGCGGGTGCATTTTGTTTCGTCTGGTGAAGTCACTAAGTACTCCGGTGGAGTGCCGCCGGTTGATGGGAGTGATGGGTATGTTGCGAGTAAGTGGGCGGCTGAGAGGTTCTTGGAGAAGGTGGTTGCGGAGGGGATGGTGCCGGGGCTGGAGGTCGTCGTGCATCGCCCGCAGGGAGCGGAGACGGAGGCCAGGCCGGCGCCGGCGGAGGTGGTTGGGGAGCTTGTGGGGTTGGCGAAGCAGGTGGGCAGGAGGCCGGTGTTGGAGGGGGTGGGGGGCAGTTTGGGCGTGTTGCCGGTTGAGGAGATTGTTGGGGGTGTGGCGAGGGCGGTGTTTGGTGAGGAGGAGGAGGAGGCGGGGAAGATCAAGGTGGTGGACCACGTCGCGACGATGAATGTTGATATTGGCGCTTTTGCGGAGAGCGTGGCGGGGGATGAGGAGTTGATGGGGCTGGAGGGGATGGATGCGCTGACTTGGACTGGAGAGATCAAGAAGGCGGGTTGGGGCATGTTTATGGTCAGTCAAGAGATCGTGATGATGAAGGAGGGTGATGCTATTGTGTCGAAGCGGTAGAGGAACTTGCTTTAGGTGTTCGGCGTAGCTTTCTTTACATTAGGGTTCTTTATAGTGACTACTAGTTTCGTATGGTTTATGTTTGATGTAAATAATAAATGCGGATTCTATCTTTGAAATTATTTCACTACCAAATTTTTAGTTGTCTTGCACGAAACTTACTATTAGTTCCTATATTGTGTCCATACTCAGAATTTCCCCGTTCTTTTTTCCTTTTTTAAAAAAAAGGCGGAAAGCGAAAGCCTTTAGATTTAGTAGCATACTCTCAATTGTATGCGCTAAAATGACAAAATCATGCCGGAAAAATCCTTACGTGCATTATATTTGCAACAGTATAGTGCTCTTTAAATATTCTTATATGCTCTGTTGTATTCACCAGCTATTGTCCATTTGAAGACTCTTGCGAGTCATACGATATGAAAATAACCCACGGATTAGTTCTCTTAGTAGCTGGTTTCCGGCAGAAATTCTAGTGTTGAGAAAGCTCGGTGCGACTGCATAGCCGTGAATCGGTCAGCCGGCAGTGCGATTGGAACATGGACTTTGGAATATAGAAGCCAATGTCCGTCGGCAATATCTGGCATTATATCACGTTGCTACTGTACGATTGCATGGTGTTGAAATCATAGTGGATTGACCCGCGAAGGGCCACGCGACCAGCAGAGACTATGTACATACATACAATCAAATGGACCTTGTATTCCGGGTAACGACTACGAGCAGCTCTTCGTACTCCAATACATGGGCCTGTTTCCATCTCATTCATTATATACGCTAGAATGATCTAAATCATTTGAAAAGAGCAATTTTTACACCGTTCTTGTTCGCAGGAGTCATACGCACCACCGGGACGTAAGGCTCGGGGTCTCGTGATTCTATCCTGCTGTACTGCTGCGCCAACCGTGCGACGACGTAACTTGCCTGAGTAAAGACGAGCATCTCAGCGGGGCAGCGGCGCGGTCCTCCTCCGAACGGAATGAAGGACCAAAAAGGCTTCTTCTGTTCCCACCTCTCGGGACGGAACTCCTCTGCATCCTCGCCCCACACGTCCTTGTCCTTGAAAAGGGCGTTCCTATGCACGTGGATAATGTCTCCTTTGCGGATGAGGACGGGCAACTTGCCATCTGGCCCGCCGCCGGTGGGCAGGGTGGTGTCAACGCCAGCGCTGCGCGAGTGCGCCAGGCTGGTGACCATCAGACGTTGCGCTGGGAATATCAGTCAGTGACTACCGTCCCGCTCTGACTTATGAACAGCTTACATTCGTTCAGCACCGCCACAAGATACTTCATGTTCCGCAGGGCGGTGAAGGTGAGCGGTGCGTCCCCGATAGCGAGGACCTCGGCGCGGACTTTCTCCCACACGTCTGGACGGCGTGCAACTTGCCACAGGGAGTTGGTGATGTAGGCGGTGATGGGATCCGAATTTGGCGCGAAGATCAGTGCCATGTTTGAACGCAATGCTACCGCATCATCGGGCAGGTTCTGTGCCATTGACCAGAGCAGATCGGTGCGCTCGGGGCCCGGGTCGAGACCGGCTTCCTCTGCCTTCTTGCGCTCGGCCATCTCGCGGTATGTCCGCTCGATGTGCCCGTCAATGTACTGGTGGATAATCTTGATTGCATCGAACCACCATTTGAAAATGCTGTCTGGCATTGCCCATAGTAGCTTGGAGAAAATCAACCGAATGCGCGCACCACGTTGGATTTCCGTCATGGCACTTATAAGTGGACTCTGTTCCTTAAGCTTTAGACAGCCCACGGACTCACCAAAGATGATGGCGGAATTGGCATCATAGACCTTCGCCGTGGATTTGGAGTCAGCGATCGGCATTCAAGGTGAATTCGAAAGTCATACCCAGCGGTGCATGAATGGGTACATGTCGAACGTGACGCCATCCTCGGGTAATACCTCCAGAAGAGAATCTGTAAAGGACTTGAGGCGGTCGGTATTCGCATAATTGTCTCGAAAGAAGAATGCTTTGCTCAAGGCTTGAGTATGCTCCCATTCTTCCCCATCGGAGAGGCTGATGCCCTGGTGGGCAAATGGGAGAATTGCTGCGTTACGGCGCAAAGGTGCGATAAGAAATTGGCCAAATTGGCCGGATAGCAGTGCCTTGATGTTCGTCGGATCGATTGTATATATTTGCCGGGATCCCAAGATGTTGACAGAAAATGTTTTGGCTTTGTTGGGTGCATTCCAATAGAGCTTCTCAAGCCACTCCAGAAAGCGATGAGCGCGTACCGATTTGATTTGGGCCAGAATTAAGTCCAAGCCCAGCAGCGGATCTTTCTGCGGATAACGCGGAAGAGAACCGCAGCCATTGGCTTTTTCCGCTGCTGACAATTGCGCACGGCCAAGGGTGAGCTTCGCGCCAATGAAAAGGGCCAGGAAAATGACGAGTAGCTGCACGGCTCCTAAGTCAGCCATTTCGGATTCAGGTTCGCCAAGGCCGAATAAAAGACATGCACAGAAGTGCTTCCGCATCGAAGCTCTTCTTTGGCAGTAAATATTTCGTTGTGTTGCCGCCGGTCCGGTGCATGACTAAGGCCGTGCTTCCGCCTCATCCCAACGCCGATATTCTCCGACTTTTTGTCGTTCTACCATCACCCGACCACTACACTCCGAATCATGCCTTCGGTGCTGCCTATACTGGGGAAAAATGGCTGGGAGCTCAGTTGCTTCTTGTCTTGGAATCGCAGGTCCTGCGTGTATCGAGATCGTCCAAATTTAAACTCCGGGTGAGAGGGTGTCGCGCTCCGAAAGCAGAGTGCTCCAAACCATTCCCCTCGACCCAAACAGGACTACACGATGGTGGCCACAGCTGATACTCAGAGGGCAATCAAGATCCAATCCCCTGGCAAGGTGGCCCTGCAGGAAAATTGCCCCATTCCGATTCCCCAAGCAGACGAGGTCTTGGTGAAAGTCGTCTGCGTGGCCCTCAATCCTGTCGACGCCAAATCTGCCGATCTTTCTCCAACTCCTGGGGCAACCTCAGGGTGTGACTTTTCCGGAGAAGTTGTCAGCATTGGCGACAAAGTCAAGCAGCCGTTGTCGGTAGCAGACCGCGTCTGTGGCTGTGTCTTTGGAAACAATCCGGACGAACTTCAAAACGGCGCGTTTGCTGAATATGTTGCCGTGCCTGGAGATTTGCTATTCAGAATTCCCGAAGGAATGTCCTTCCAGACAGCTGCTACCTTCGGTGTTGGACTTTCCACAGCGGGAATGGCGCTGTATCAGACCCTGAAGCTGCCTCTTCCAAACACACCAGCGAGCTCGCCCCAGTTTGTCCTTGTGGCAGGTGGAGGAACCGCAACGGGGAGTCTGGCAATCCAACTGGCTAAGCTGTAAGTGCAACCTCTACCTCTTCAAGTGACCTTTTGCTGAGTTTGAACGTCAGCTCCGGAATGATCCCCATCGCAACTTGCTCACCACGCAGCTTTGACCGTGTAAAGTCACTGGGTGCAGCAGAAGCATTTGACTACCATTCGCCAACCTGCGGTGCTGATATTCGAGAGTTCACCAAGAACACTCTCGAATACGCTCTTGACTGCATCACCGACACCGGATCGATGAACATCTGCTATTCCGCCATTAGCAAGAGTGGCGGCAAATATGTTGCTCTCGACCCGTTTCCTATCCGCTCGCACACGCGGCGGAGCGTTGTTCCGGCGTGGATTGTGGCCTTTACCATCTTCAACAAGCCAGTCAACTGGCAAAGACCGTTCAAGAGGGAAGCGCGGCCCAAGGACCGGGAGTTTGGAGAGGCTTGGTTTCAGACTGCGCAGAAGCTGCTGGATGAGAATGTGATCAAAGCGCACCCTCAAGAGGAGAGGCCTGGCGGTCTTGAAGGAGTCATAGACGGACTAGACGATGTGCGTAAGGGTCAGGTTTCGGGTGTGAAGCTGGTTTACAAGATTTGATGTATTTAAGAAGCCAATCTTGCAACTTTATGTCAGGAAACTAAGGAATTAAACTTTCCCGTCAAGTCTGACAGCATGCCAATGTGATAGGCAGGTGCCAAAAAACGTTATACTTTCGGCGCCATACTTAAAATCATTATTAATTCCACCACTAGACTTTGTTTCAGGACACTCAGCACTGGTAAGTAGCTAGAACAATTGTATCAGAGATTGTTTAGCGTAGCCTGTTCCTCATAAAACGGAGCTCATCGTGTAGGCCTTTAGAAGGAGCAATCGATTGAGTTCCAACAGACTTCAAGTGGGGAACGTCGGAAGTAAATCAAACCGGGGCTTTCTGATGGTGAGGAAGGCCTCAGATCCCAGAAAGTGCTAGTCAAGCGAGACACTGTCATAGCGGAATGGGTCGCAGATGTTGCAAACGATGTTGCCCAGACGCAGCTCCGAATACCAAGCGCCGAACCCCGACATCCCGGAACGCTTCGGCACTCGCCGCACCGTTCCCTAAGCGCGGCTCACCAAGTTTAATGAAGTAGTGCAGTACAAGCTGAGTACATAGATTTAAGCCGGTTGTGCGTCGCCCTATGCTTTGGTGACCAATCTCATTGACTTGACCCTCTCTTTTTCCGGGCGATCTCAACGACTCGTCGCACCTGATCTCAAACATGGCCACCACAAAAGAGCCAATCGCAATCATCGGTTCGGGGTGCCGTTTCCCTGGAGGATCCAGCTCGCCCTCGAAACTTTGGAATCTACTGCGGAACCCGCGTGACGTTCTGCGAGAATTTCCCGAAGACAGATTACGACTACCAAACTTCTACAACAAGAATGGAGAGCACCATGGCAGCACGGATGTCAAGAATAAGGGATATCTCTTGGCCGAAGACGACGCCCACCGCGTTTTCGATGCGCCATTTTTCAACATCAACCCTCTAGAGGCGGAGGGCATGGATCCAGCCCAGCGTATTCTCCTCGAAGTAGTTTACGAGGCCCTTGAGTCGGCTGGATACACGATCGAGGAGATGCAAGGGACTCTCACATCTGTCTACGTCGGCCTTATGACTGCCGATTGGTGGGATCTACAGATGAGGGATACCGAGACGATCGCGACGTATGCTGCAACAGGAACAGCGAGGAGCATTATCTCCAACCGTATCTCATACTATTTCGACCTCAAGGGTGCCTCTATGACCATCGACACGGCATGCTCCAGCTCACTCGTCGCTCTTCACCAGGCCGTCCAGAGCTTGCGGAACGGCGAGTCCACCACCGCCATTGTTGC
This sequence comes from Lasiodiplodia theobromae, assembly GCF_012971845.1. Taxonomy (NCBI): domain Eukaryota; kingdom Fungi; phylum Ascomycota; class Dothideomycetes; order Botryosphaeriales; family Botryosphaeriaceae; genus Lasiodiplodia; species Lasiodiplodia theobromae. Next base: position 111,922 of record NW_023336517.1, on the reverse strand, counting down.
TGGAGCCAACATGCTGCTTGACCCTGCCATGTACATCGCCGAGTCGAACCTCCACATGCTTTCTCCCGAGTCCCGCTCACGCATGTGGGACAAATCCGCGGACGGCTACGCGAGAGGTGAAGGGTGTGCGGCAGTTTTTCTAAAGCCCTTGAGCAAAGCTATAGCCGATGGCGATCATATCGAGTGCGTCGTCAGGGAGACCGGAGTCAACTCTGACGGACGCACCAAGGGTATCACGATGCCTAGTGCTACAGCTCAGGCGGCACTAATCAAGGCGACCTACCGCAATGCTGGCCTCGACCCCCTCGTCGATCGCTGCCAGTATTTCGAGTGCCATGGAACCGGAACCGCAGCGGGAGATCCTATCGAGGCGCAGGCCATCTCGGAGGCTTTCTTTCCGCATGGAGAATCGAATGACCGCATGTATGTCGGGTCCATCAAGACAGTCGTCGGTCACCTCGAGGGATGCGCTGGCTTGGCTGGTCTTCTGAAAGCATCATTGGCAGTCCAGAACGGGACTGTACCGCCGAATATGCTATTCAACGAGCTCAATCCAGCAATCGAACCTTACTACAAGAACCTCAGAATACTTCAATCTTCCATTCCATGGCCGGAGGTCGAGGGACCTCGCCGTGCCAGTGTCAACAGCTTCGGATTTGGAGGCACCAACGCCCACGCAATTATAGAGAATTACGAGCCGGAGAGAAACGCGGAGGCGCCAGCCAGAGATCACTTCCGCGGTCCACTCGTCTTCTCAGCTCGTTCCGAGTCGTCTATTCTCTCCAGCATTCGGGAGTACGCCCAATACATCAAGTCGAACCCCGCCGTGGATCTCGAAGACCTGGCTTGGGTACTGCAGGAGAAACGTGGAACATTCCCTGTCAAGCACTTCTTTTCGGGATCCAACCGCGATAGATTACTCTCGTTTATGGACAGCTTCCTCGAGACGGCCGACTCCGGGTCGGTGAGCAGCCTGGTAACGCGGGCACAGCTGCGCTACCCAGACGAGGTCCCCGGCATCCTCGGCGTCTTCACCGGCCAGGGGGCTCAGTGGGCAACCATGGGCACCGCGCTCATCCAGCGGTGCAAGCTCTTCCGCGAGTCGATTGAGCGCAGCGAGGCTGCGCTGGCCGCGCTGCCGGATCCCCCCGCCTGGTCGTTGAAGGCAGAGCTTCTGGCAGGCAAAGACACGTCTCGGATCGCCGAAGCGGCGCTGAGCCAGCCGCTCTGCACCGCATTGCAGATCGCCATGGTGGACCTCGTCACGGCGTCCGGAGTGAAGCTGGATGCGGCGGTTGGCCATTCCTCGGGCGAGATCGCAGCCGTCTACGCTGCCGGCATCATCTCTGCTGCAGATGCCATGGCCATCGCTTACTACAGAGGCTTCCATGCCAAGTTGGCGCAAGGGAGGGATGGAAAGAAAGGAGGCATGATGGCGGTTGGTCTTTCCTACGAGGCAGCGCTTACTTTCTGCGCACAGTACGACGGCCGTATCAGCTTAGCAGCCAGCAACTCACCATCAAGTGTGACTCTATCCGGAGACCTTGATGCCATCGAGGAGGCGAAAGCGTACTTCGACGAGCAGAAAACATTCGCCAGGCAGCTACAGGTCGACACTGCCTATCACTCGTACCACATGCTCCCGTGTGCAGAGCCCTACTTGAAGTCGCTTAAGGCCTGCAACATCAAGATCAACAGACCCAGGTCGGATCGCGCCTGCGTCTGGTCATCCAGTGTGCGCGCAGACACGGAGCTTCTCGAGGGGGATCTTGAGGCACTCACAGGGCAGTATTGGGTGGACAACATGGTACAGCCCGTGTTGTTTTCCCAGGCACTGGAGTGCTCGCTGTGGAACGGCGGCCCCTTCGAGATGGTTGTAGAGCTTGGTCCGCACCCGGCTTTGAAGGGCCCTGGCACCCAAGTGCTGAAGTCTGTTCTCGGTTCCGCTCCGCCATACATGGGTTTCATGAGACGCGGTGATGACGAGGTCGAGGCATTTTCTGGTGGTTTGGGCTTCCTGTGGTCCTCTCTTGGGCCCTCATTCGTCGACTTCGACGGTTACCGCAACGCCTTCAGCGACTCGAAGCCGAAGATGCTCAAGGACCTTCCTTCGTACGCCTGGGATCATGAAAAAACCTACTGGAAAGAAGGGCGCATTTCCCGCAACTATCGCCTGCGCAAGAGCACTCCTCACGAGCTGCTAGGACGTAGGGTTCCGGATGATTCTGACTATGAGATGCGCTGGCGTAACATCGTCCGTCTCAATGAGATGCCTTGGATCCGCGGCCACGAGTTCCAGGGTCAGGTCCTCTTTCCTGCCGCCGCATACGTCGCAATGGCCCTCGAAGCCTCGAAGACTCTGGCAGGCGACCGTCCTGTCCGGCTTTTCGAACTGCGAGACATCTCCATCCGGAAGGCGTTGGTCATGGACGAGGGCTCATCAGGCGTAGAGACCGTCTTCACGGTGAAGCTGCTGAACACGGAGTTTGGCACTGGAGCCAAAGACGTCCTGGAAGCAGAGTTCTCCGGCTACACCTGCGCCGACGAGGCAGCAGGCGTCCTGGAGAAGACAGCGTGCGGTCGCATCTTGGTGCATCTTGGCGAGCGTGATGGCAACGAACTCCCTCCTGTGACTCCAGCTCGGCCTCACCTTGCCCCAGTCGATCTGGAAAGGTTCTACTCGTCCATCGCGAAGTTGGGACTCAACTACCAGGGCTTGTTCCAAGGGCTGACGCATGCTGAGCGGACACTGGGCTATTCGAGAGCTGCTGCCACATGGAAGGAGCACGGAATGGGCGCCGACTACATCGTACATCCGGCCTTTTTGGATGTTGTGTTCCAGGCGATTTTCGTCGCTCTCACCTCGCCCGCGACGACCGGCGCTCTCTGGACCCCATACTTGCCCATCGCTCTCCACCGTATCGTTGTGGATCCTTCCCAGGTCCATGACTATTCCATCCCTGAGGTCAAGGCGGAAATGGACGCCTTTATTACGCAGGCGTCTTCCTCTTCAGTTACTGGTGATGTCCAGCTCCTCAATCCCGCCGGCACACACACCAGCATCCTTGTCGAAGGCCTGTTTTTGAAGTCCATTTCTGAGCCCACTCCCGCGACCGACCGGCTTCTCTTTTCCCAAACAGTCTGGGATGCAGATATCGCCAGCGGTCCGGTAGACGTGGATGAGGGAGAGGAGGACTCGGAGGAACGCGAGATGATCCATGCCATCGAGAGGCTAGCCTTGTTTCACTTCCGGAATCTCGTTGACACGATCCCGGCTGAAGAGGTCAAAACATTTACCTGGTACCATCAGAGACTCTTCGAGGCGATACATGCCAACCTGGACGCAATTCGCGGCGGCCAGAACTCTGTCATTGAGCAAGCCTGGCTCAGCGACACCCGCGAGACTATCGACGGCTTGCGTGCCAAGTTTCCGGGTCAAATTGATTTGGAGCTAATGCATGCTATCAGTGAGAACCTCGTATCGGTCGTTCGCGGAGAGACACAAATCTTGGAAGTCATGCTTGAGAACGACATGTTGAACCGCTTCTACATGGAGGGCCGAGGGTTCCGGAAGCTAAACGACTACATCGCTCGAGTTGTACAGCAGATTTCGCATAAACACCCTCGAGCTAAGATTCTTGAGATCGGCGCAGGTACTGGTGGTACGACTCGTAATATCTTCGACACTATCGGCTCGACCTACTCCTCCTATACTTATACCGATATCTCGTCCGGATTTTTCGAGAAGGCGGCTGAGAAGTTCCACGACCATGTCAACAAGATGACATTCAAGGTACTGGATATTGAAAAGGATGTTTCACAGCAGGGCTACGAGGAGGGCGGCTATGACGTTATCATTGCTGCTAATGTTCTGCATGCTACTCGCAACCTTGCTGAAACAATGCAGCACACAAGAGCTCTTCTTAAGCCTGGTGGATATTTCATCTTGATGGAAGTCACTGGCGACCTGCTCAGAAATCCGTTCGTTATGGGAGCCCTTCCTGGTTGGTGGCTTGGTGCTGAAGAAGGCCGTCGCCTTAGCCCTGGCATTTCGACAGTCGAGTGGGACGAGCTTATGCAGAGCACCGGCTTCTCAGGTGTCAATGCCGTACTTCACGACTTCCCAGACCCGACGAGACACTCTTGTTCGGTTATGATCAGTCAAGCAGTTGACGACAAGTTCAGTCTTCTCCGTGAACCGTTGTCGGCGGTGAATACGTTCTCCGAAGAGGATCAGAATCTCCTCATCATCGGTGGAAAGACGCTGGCTGTCTCGAAACTGGTACGCGACACTCAGAAGCTGCTCTCACCGTGGAAGAAGCGCACAACTGTGGTCGCCAGCATTGATGCACTAGACATCGAGAAGCTGGCTCCGAGGACGTCGGTCATCTGTCTCACGGAATTGGACAAGCCGCTTTTCTTAGAAACGATGAGCCAGGCGCGCCTGACCAAGCTGCAAGAGCTGTTCATCAGCGCTAAGAGTGTTTTGTGGATCACCAGCGGCTGCCACAGGGAGAGCCCAATTTCCAACATGGCTGTCGGCATTGGCCGTGCTCTCATCACCGAGCTGCCTCATCTTACGCTTCAGTTCGTGGATGCGAAGGTGTCCAGCCTCACGCCGACTCTGCTGGTCGAGTCGCTCCTTCGCCTCATCATGGCCGGATCGCCCGAGTTTTCGGAGCACAAGATGCTCTGGGCGACTGAGCCAGAAGTCAAGATTGACGGCGACACTGTTCTCATCCCTCGAATCGTGCCTGACAAAGCCATCAATGATCGGTTCAATGCATCTCGCCGTCAAGTCAACAAGCAGGTGAAGAAGGAACAGGCCCGTGTCGAGGTCGTAGCTTCGGGCCCGGAGGGGCCGCTCACTCTGGTTGAGGCCACAGCAACGGCAGATGATGAGAAGTCTGTTGTTGATGTGAAGTTCTCAACGGCCATCGGAAAAGACTGCACTCTCTCTCTCGGCAGTGTGTCGGGTAGCCCCGCCCTCGCCCTCGTCGCCTCCGATGCCAACACTTCGTCCGTCACCGTCACTGAGGCAAACATACTCTCAATTCCTGATGGCCCCCAGGCTGCTCCAGACACACTTTTGGATGTGGCGAGCCATGTGCTTGCAATCGAGCTTCTCAAGCCCATCTCGCCCCACAGCTCTGCTCTTGTCTACGAGCCTTCCGAGAGACTCGCTGCAGCCCTTACGTACCATGCAAAGGCCAAGGACATCAACTTGGTGTTTACGACGACCGAGATGGCTCGTGCGAAGAATGGATGGCTTTCTCTTCACCCCCAGGCTACCGAGCGTGCCCTCCGAAACCTCATTCCTCGGAACACTGCATGCCTGATTCATTTCGGCTCCAAGGCCATCACCACCTTGGCATCGATCCTCCCTCGAGATGCCCCTACCTATGTATTCGATCTCGTTAATGGCGCAATCCCTCTTCCGGACAAGGAAACGCTCTCAGCTGCCTTCGATGCCGCCGTAGCAGCTTCACTGGGCAACTCGGACGCATCGACCGTCAGCGTTCAAGCTCTGACAGGAGCACCACCGGCGCAGAAGGCCTACCCCAATGTCGTTGACTGGACCGAGCCCGAGCTGACCGTGACTGTGAGGCCCCTCAACCCAGCAGGCCTGTTCCGCTCCGATAAGACATATCTGATGGTTGGTATGACCGGGGAAATGGGACGCTCTCTCTGTCGCTGGATGGTAACCCACGGTGCCCGCTATATTGTCCTCACAAGTAGGAGCGCCCACGTGGATGCCGCCTGGCTGGAAGAGATGTCTACTCTTGGAGCAACTGTGAAAGTCTACAAGATGGATGTCTCCGATAGAGGCTCCGTTCGCTCCGTCCATGCTGCCATCTGCCAAGACCTGCCTCCGATTGCTGGTGTCTGCAACGCCGCCATGGTCCTGATCGACAAGCTGTTTGTGGACATGAGTGCCGAAAACGTCAACGATGTCCTTGGTCCTAAAGTTGAGGGTTCGAAGATTTTGGATGAGGTGTTCAACGAGAACGGGCCGGATCTAGACTTCTTCGTACTTTTCTCCTCGCTCGCCAGTATTTTCGGTAACGCCGGCCAGTCAAACTATCATGCCGCAAACTTGTTCATGACGTCTCTCGCCGCCCAGCGTAGGTCTAGAGGGCTTGCTGCCTCAGTCATGCACATCGGTATGGTTGCCGACGTTGGATATGTTGCCAGGACTGGCCGCCACATAGAGGACCATCTCCGCAAGCTCCTCTTCCACCCCATGTCTGAGACTGACGTTCAGCATCTCTTTGCGGAAGCGGTGAGGAGCAGTCGCCCGGAAGCCGACGGTAATTGGAGCATTGTTTCCGGCATTGAGCCATTCCTCGACACGCCCGACGCGCAATCGAAGCCGCCGTTCTACTCAAACCCACGCTTTGCGCACTGCATCCACGAAGAGAACACGGCCAAGGAACAGAAGCAGTCGGGTGCTGCGGCCAAGGACATCAAGCAGCAACTCGAGGCCGCAGGCTCGGAGGAGGATGCCGCCGCCGCCATTCAGGAAGCATTCGCTGCCAAGCTCGAGATGATGCTACAGATGGCGCCGAACACGGTCAATGTCAATGTTCCTCTGCTTGACCTGGGCACGGATTCGCTTTTGGCTGTGGAGATCAGGACCTGGTTCCTCAAGACGATCCACGTCGACATCCCTGTCCTCAAAGTCCTGAGCGGTGACACCGTAGGTGCCATTTGCACAGACGCTGCGAGAAAGTACTTGGCAACAAGGCCAGCAAAGGAGACCAAGTCGGCACCAGCGACCGGCGAGCCGCTGGCGAATGGTCTCGAAGAGAACGAGAGCAAAAAGACGGCAGAGGAGCAGGTACCGAGAAACAGAAGCCCCGCTGTCTCTGTAGCCGAATCTGATTCAAGCAGCGCTAAGGATGAAAGCCTTGCTCCCGAAGCTCCGTCATCAAAGACGTCCGACACCACCCGGAGCACCACACCATCGTCAGGAGATACTCTCACCCCGGCAGAGCTTTCCAGCTCTGTTAGCATCTCAAGAGTGTCCACTCCAGTTTCAGATCTCTCAGACGCTACTCCTCCACCCACGCGTGAGTTGACATTCAAGAGGAAGGGGAAGCTGTCCCATGCCCAGTCTCGTCTCTTCTTCCTAAAGACCTTCGTGGAAGATCCGACGACTTATAACTGCACGGCTCTGTACCAAGTCCAGGGCGACCTCAAGGTCATGCGACTCCGTCGTGCTCTTGCGGAAGTCATTGCCCAGCATGAATCGCTTCGAACTGCGTTTTATGCAGACCCCGCAACTGGCGAGCCAACCCAAGGAATATTTGCATCACAGCCTAATTGCCTCAAGGTCGTCGAAAATGCTGACGAGGACACGGTCAAGCATGAGTTCAATCTGCTGAAAAACACTGCCTGGGACCTTGAGCAAGGAATCACTTTCGGCGCCACTGTTGTCTCACAGTCATCCGGAGTACACTCCATCATCTTTGGCTACCACCACATTATCATGGACGGAGTCAGCTGGTTCTTGTTTCTTCGTGATCTTGCTCGGGCGTATGCGCTGCAACCTCTCTCGCCAGTCACCAAGCAATATGTCGACTTCACGCAGGAGCAAACAAAGTCTATCGAGGAAGGCAAGCTTGCCGATTCAATTTCGTTCTGGAAGACCGAGTTTGCTCAATTGCCCGAACCTACTCCTCTCTTGCCCATTTCACGACTCAAGGCACGGTGGGGCGCCGGAAGTTACAGAAGCCACAACATCAGCAGGGAGGTTGATGCAACGTCGAATGCGCGGATCAAAGATGCCAGCCGAGCTCTGGGAGTCTCTCCATTCCACCTACACATGGCCACCATCCAGGCGCTTTTCGCCAAGTTCCTCGGTGTGAATGACTTGTGTATCGGTGTCTCCGACGCAAATAGGACAGATGACAATCTCTCGGATACAGTGGGTTTCTTCCTCAACCTGTTGCCCGTTCGCTTTTCCATCGACCACAGCAAACCTTTCTCCGAGCTGGCCAAGCGCACTTCCAAGAAAATCTTCACTGCGCTCGCGCATTCGAGCGTTCCATTCGATCTCATCTTGGACGAGCTCAACGTAGCCCGATCTCAATCGTACAGTCCATTGTTCCAGATCGGCGTCAACTACCGCATGAACGACCTTCTCACGCTGCCATTCGGAGACTGCGAACTTCTTTTCAAGGCTGCCGAGGATGCCAGGAACCCGTATGACCTCAGCTTCAATATCACGCAATCTGCTAGCGGCTCATGCCTGCTGGACGTGTCTTGCAGGGAGGATCTGTATACTGCAGAGGCAGGAGAAGTCTTGATGGATACCTATGTCCATCTTCTCAAGTCATTCTCTGAGGATACGACTTTGACAGTCGATTCCTGTTCTTTGTTTGACAAAGACACAGTAACCCAAGACGCCTTAGTCGGAAAAGGCCCTCGAATCTCTCCCGAATGGCCAGAGACACTGACGGAACGATTCCAAACGATGGCTCAGAACCACGCGGACGCCATTGCCATCAACGATGAGAGTGGCAAAACGACTTACCAGCAGCTAGCAAACAAGGCTGACAAGATTGCTGCTCATCTCCTGGAGCAGGGCATCGAGAGTGGCTCAGCAATTGCAGTCTTGTGCCAGCCTTCGTCTGACCTCATTGCATGCATGCTGGCAATCATTCGCATTAACTGCGTGTATGTGCCATTAGATCTAAGCCTTCCGCAAGTCAGACACGTTGCTATGCTTGACAGCTGCATGCCGGCCTTGGTCCTGTCTGACACACACACGCTCAAGCGTGCCCAGTCGACAGCTGGTGATTTGCGCACTATCAACGTCTCAGAGCTACCTGAAATAGATGCGTCGTCGATTCGGGACCTTCCCCTCCCAAACCCTTCTTCGGCTGCATTCCTGCTTTTCACGAGTGGAACGACTGGAACACCCAAAGGTATTCGGATTCCACAAAGAGGTCATGTAAATCACTGCGAAGTGGTTTCCAGGGCCATTTCGGTTACCGCACAAGATTCAATAATGCTGCAGGCGTCTTTCGGCTTCGACGTATCTCTTGTGGAAATATTCGTCCCGCTCTGGAACGGCGGAACTGCCGTTATCGTTCCACAAGCCGCACGCGGCGACCCAGTTGCCATCGTGGAATTGATGCAAAAGGCAAAGGTAACTCTCACATTAGCCACGCCTTCAGAGTACGCCATGATACTCGAGTCTGGCAGCCAGTCACTCAAAGCTTGCTCGGAATGGCGTCATGCCATCACGGGAGGCGAACCAATCACGGAACGAATGAAGCAGGCATTCCGCGCGTTGGGTCGTCCCGGCCTTACCCTTAGCAACTGGTATGGTCCAACGGAGTGCTCTGTCGCCTGTACATTCGAGCACGTGGACCTTGCTTCCACTACCTCGGCCACTGTTGGCGAATACACGTCCATCGGCAAGCCACTGCCCAACTGCTCCGTGTACATTCTCGATCCAGCCGGAAGTCCTCTCCCCGTTGGCATTCCCGGCGAAATCTGCATCGGTGGTGCCGGCGTCGTCCTTGGATACGTGAACCTGCCCGAGCAGACGGCAGCCAAATTCTGTCCAGACCCATTCGCGGGGCCAGAGGACGTAACAAAGGGGTGGACAACCCTGTACAAGACGGGTGACAAAGGACGCCTTCAGAAGGACGGATCTGTTGTTTTCATGGGACGCATCGACGGCGACACTCAAGTGAAGCTTCGAGGTCTCCGCATCGAGCTGGACGACGTGGAGAATGCCCTTCTCAAAGCTGCTCCAGCCCATCTTTCCAGCGCCGTCGTGTCGGTGAGAGGAGATCCCGAAATGCTCGTCGCGCACGTGGTCTTCGTGCCCGGCAAGACGTTGGGCAGCAGTGAGCTCCAGCAGCTCGCCGCCAATCTTCCCGTGCCCCAGTACATGCGGCCCGCTTTGGTGATTCCACTGGAGCGTCTTCCGGTCACTGCCAACGCCAAGGTGGATAGGAACGCAGTCCAAGCCCTCCCTCTTCCCGAGCTCACGGCGGAAGTTTCAGGGAATGAGAGCCTGACGCTATCTCAGTCCCGGCTGGCACGGTTGTGGAAAGGCATATTGCCGAAGGGTGTTCTCCTCGATCCCACCTCCGATTTTTTCATAGCTGGTGGAAACTCGCTCCTGCTTGTCAAGCTCCAGAGGGCCATCAAAGAGGAGTACGGGCTCTCTTTGCGCATAACCAAACTCTACACGGCCAGCACACTGGAGAGCATGACCAACCTGGTTGCTTCCTGTGAGGAAGAGCAGCCACGCGATGAGCAAATCGACTGGGAGGCGGAAACAGAAGTGCCAGAATCAACAACCCTGATCCCCAAACCCCCATCCGAACGCCGGCGACTCAGAGACCAAGACAAACAAATCCTACTAACCGGCGCCCTCTCCTTCTTCGGCTCCACCCTCCTCACCTCGCTGCTCGCCGACCCCCGCATCGCAAAGATCCACCTCCTAGCCATCGATCCGGACGCGGCGGCGCAATCCGCACTCCCCACCTCCCCCAAACTCACCGTCTACCCGGGCGCCCTCGCGCACCCCACCCTCGGCCTCTCCCCCACCGACATCACCACCCTCCAATCCACCATCGACCTCATCATCCACGCCGGCTCCTTCGGCCACTGCATGCACAACTACTCGTCCGTCCGCCCGCACAACGTCGGCGCGACGCGCTTCATCGCCGAGCAGCTCGCCCTGCCGCACCTCGTCCCCATCCACTTCCTGTCGTCCAACCGCGTGCCCCTACTCGGCGGCGGCTCTGCCGACGGCACGACGGATGCCGCTGCCGTGCCTCCGCACCTGCACCCGCCCGCCGACGGCTCCGAGGGCCTGACGGCCAGCAAGTGGGCGTGCGAGCGCGTGCTGGCGGCGCTGGCGGCGCGCACGGGGTTGTCCGTCCGCGTGCACCGCGCGTGCGCGCTGGTCGGCGACGGCGCGCCGGCCGACGACGCGCTCAACGCGCTGCTGCGGTACTCGGCCCTGCTGCGGGCGGTGCCGCGGTTCGAGCGGTTTGTCGGCTACTTCGACTACCGGGATGTGGGTGAGGTGGCGGGCGAGTTCAAAGAGGTTGCGCTGGGCGGAGGAGGAGGAGGAGGGGATGACGGTGAGGTGCTGGCGTTCTATCACCATTCCAGCGGGAGGAAGGTTCCGGTGATGGAGTTGCGGAGGCATTTGGAGGAGCGGGAGGGGGTGGCGTTTGAGGAGGTTGAGGTTGCGGAGTGGATTGAGAGGGCGAAGGAAAGGGGGATTGAGGTGTTGGTTACGAATTATTTGGAAATGGTTCTGGGCAGGGGGGAGAGGATGGTGTTTCCTTACCTTGGAGAGACTGAGAGTCAGGGATGATGTCAGGACGTGTTGGAGGTTCAGGTCGGCGTTTGAGGCGTGTTACTTTGGATTCAATGTTGGCGTTACGGACCATGTAATTTCTTCTCTACTTGGGGCGTTTTCAATTTAAAGTACTAATTATCCTACATTCATACTGGTTTAGGAGCTGTTGTAATTAACTGTTAATCGTTCCAAGTATTGACCTGCCGCGGCTTTCATGGAAAAAGATGATACATGATAATTAATGTCGTGCTGCTTGTAGAGATACTTTTTGTTGAAGCTTACAAATGAATTGAACTGAATACACCTGATTTTCATGATACAGCAGTAAGACTGCCTTATGATATATGCCAAATTCTTGGAGTGATGTCGTAAAGTATAATTAACAAGCGACGTTGTTGTGGTGAGATAAACAAGGGATTTGCTTTGGTGTTTTTCGAAGAGAAAGCAATGAAACAGGCCAATAAAATTGGCAATACCAATGAATAGCAATGGAGTTTAACGCCTTCTTAACTTTGAATGTTTGAATCTTCTATCTACGTATCACTAGTTCACTTTTTCGCCGCAGGCATTTGTGGCATTTGCAAATGCCCAACGACAGCCATGCCACTGTACTCTTCTCCTCCCACCTCTCCACCGGTAACCTTGCTAGTGAAGCCATTATTACCAAACTTGGCCGGTGGCGGGCCAAGCGGAATACTCCACCAAACAGCGTCATGCTGGACATCAAAATGCCAATGCTTTCCCGTCCCCGGCGCCACAAAATCCAGCACAAACCCAGACGAGCGATCCGCAAACGTGCCCCTCACCTTCCCACCGTACGCCGCGCGCAAACACACATAATCCTCCGTCAACGACAGCCGCGTCGTGCTGCCCGAAAACACCACCTCCCCGTCCCTCGTCACCGTCGCCCTGATGACCTCGTTCCGCCGCGCGTCCGGCGCCAGCTTGTCGACGCTCCGCAGCAGCGCGAACGTCCACGGCCCCGCGTGCCCGCGCACGTACGTGTTCTCCTCCAGCAGCGCCGGCATCGGCGCCGCCATGACGCAGCGGTCGACGCCGCCGCAGCCCGCAAAGCGTAGCTCCCTGCCGTCCGTGAAGGCCAGCGCGACGTCGACGGCCGCCGACACGATGGGCTGCGCGTGGCCGATCTTCGCCGTCAGCGGCGCGAACAGCTCTTCTTTAGCGGAGACCGCACTGCCACCGGCAACGTTCTTGAAAGTCACCGTGCCACGCACCTCGGGCAGGTCGAACGTCAGCGTCGCCGCGCTGAGGTCGGCGCAGACCTCGAAGGAGGACGAGAACCCCTTGTCGCCTTCACTGCGCTGGCTCGTCCACACCGACTTGATCCGGTCGCCGAGGTCCTCGACGACGGTCTCGGCCGCGTGCTCGTCGAAGTGCACCGCGGCATCGTCGCCACCGCCAGGCAGCTGGGCGTGGAAGGCGACGCGGAGCGGCTCGCGGCCGCGGAAAAGGCCCGTGGCGTCGCGGAAGAAAGAGATCTCGATGGCGCCAGCGCCGCCGCCGGTTGCAGGGGGGTTCTGGTCTACGGCGTCGAAGACCCAGGCCTCCCAAGTCGTTGTGCTGAGGTCGGTGTACTTGGGGAAGATGGGGTGGGCGTGGTTGGTCGTTGTTGAAGGGCCTTGGGAGATGGTGGACGTCCGGGTGACGGTGGAGGTGGTGATTGGGGCCGCCATTGTTTGCTCTCCTTTTTCGGTGTGGATATGCACTGTCTCCTTGCTCTTTTTATTTTTTTCTTTCTATCTTCTTGAGGTAATGTTGCGTTATTCAGATAGTAGGGCGTCTGAAGTGCCAACGGCTGATAGTTGCTTAGCGCTTGCCCGTAGACCCGTCTGGCATCACATGATATGTATGCTCTAGAGATCGGAGGCTGGGCGTGGAAGGTGCACGGTTGTTTGTTGTGGCTTGAGACCGATGATTGGCGATGTCGTGTCGCTTTCGGTCGTTCGGAGAATTTCGGTGTTGGATCAACACCACGCTGCATCCGTACAACAACGGCTCAATGCGGATCATGGCCGATTTTATCCATGATGACTTTTGTTTCCTAAGACTTCTATGGGTTCATTTCGTCCGGTCGCATAATCGTGAAGCCCCAGTGCTATACACTTGTTCGGTCTGTGTGGAACCGAGAGACAACGTAGACAAGCAAATTGAGATTCCGGTGTCTTCTTTAGAAAGATAATAGAACAGCACGAGCGTTAGAAATGGACCAAAATGATGCACTAGTGAGAAAACAATGCTCTGAGAAGTCAGTGATTTGAAATGGTGAAAGGATGGCAGTAGCTCGCCAGAGGTCCCTGGCGAACGGGACAACGCCAACTGCACGAAGTTTCTGAAAGTACTCTGATGAATATTGAAAGATCGGAAGGGGCATATCCGTAACTTTAAAGGAGTGCTTAGATCGTTGATAATGTAGTGGGTGGGAGAAAAGCGGGCCGGCCCGCTCGAAGCTATGCCAGTCCTCAAGAATGCCAGCCATGAAAATATGCGATCACTTGAATACTTCACAATCAATTCGGAGATAGGTTATCAAAAGGGTTGAAGACAGATCCAACTGCCGCAGATGATCTCTTTCAGCTGATCAATTCAATTTTGCATCCGATTCGGCTAAAGACTCTAGAAGAGGAAGCAAGGCTGGAAGCAAAATCTTAAAGGCTTTGAGACCCTGATTGACCTTAGCTATCTGGTTCGAAAGCCTTATAATCGTCGAGAAGCATGCATTTATGGTTCTACATGTAGCGTGCAAGGTAATCCAGTGCGGACTTGCACCATACAACGGCATTATGGGGAAATAGTGAAAGCGAATCGACAAGCGGCTTTCGCAGGTAGGATTTAAACACCGAGTATATTTTCTGTAGTACTTGGAAGTTCTGACGATCAAGCACGCCAAACAAGGAAGTCATGGTTTTAGACTCTTCGGTGTGGGGCGCTGAGACTCCGAAAATTCGGTCTCACTGACTCATGGTAGGGATCTTCGAATGCATGTACCTAGCACGACCTACAACATGATAATAAATACTCGAGTATCTATGCAGGCTTGCGCCTAATTAGGGAGCCCTCACACCAGTGGCCTTTCGTGCATCCTGGAATCCTCGCTGAGTTCAGCCGCTGTGAACCAATGGCGCCTCCAACAGAAACAATGCTACAGGTGCGAACAGCGACGACCGTGCCTACCGGCAGAGCAATAGCGGACCGAAGCGAGAAAAAGCCGACAGCCAGGACCAAGACGGACCAAGCGGCCGAGGAGCGTGTCTCGTTTGGGCAATCGCGATTCTGGTTCCTGGACCAGGCCATCAAGGACCGCACAACATTCAACATCGCCATCCTCGTGCGGCTAGAAGGCCGGCTACGCGTCAAGGATGTGGGGCGTGCGGTCGAACAGGTTGCGCAACGGCACGAGGCGCTGCGCACGCGCTATTTCGCCCGGGGCGAGTACGGCGAGCAGGCCATGCAGGCCATTGATGCGTCGGCGACGGTGCCCTTCTCCTGGCGGCAGATCCAAGACGAAAGCGAGGCGCGGCAAGAGCTGGACGAGCTGCGCAACCACGTGTGGGATTTGAGCGCGAGCGAAAGCATGAGAGTGTCGCTGCTATCGCTGAAGGGGGACAAGGTACACTTCCTCATTCTCGGCTGCCACCACATCAACATGGACGGCATCAGTTTCCAGATTTTTTACTCGGACCTCGAAAAAGCGTACAAGGGCCAGAGGTTATCGACACTTCCGCCCCCGCTGCAGTATCGCGGCTTCGCGAAACGCCAGCGTGAGGCGTGGGAGACGGGCAAGATGGATGCAGATCTGGACTACTTCCGGGGAATCGTCCCTAAGGACCCGAAGCCGCTGCCTTTGCTGCCTTTCGCAAAGGTGAACTCGCGTGTTCCGCTTGAGAAATACAGCACACACAGGGTAGATGTCCGTATCGACGCCGACCTCACCGCCAAGTGTAAGGCCACCGCACGCCGTCTGAAGTCGACCACTTTTCACTTTTATCTGGCGGTTTTCCAGATTTTGATCCAGCGCCTCGTCGGAGATGACTGTAAGGAAGTCTTCGTTGGCGTGGCCGACGCCAACCGCACCGATGCCAAATTCATGGGCACGCTGGGTTTCTTTCTTAACCTCCTCCCACTACGCTTCGCCAGGGACGATGCGGCCAACTTCGCTGAGGCAGTGCAACAGGCCCGCGACAAGGTGTACGGCGCTCTTGCACACTCGCAGCTGCCTTTTGACATCCTACTGGAAAAACTCGAGATTCCACGGTCGTCTGCCCACACTCCGCTCTTCCAGATCTTCGTCGACTACCGTCAAGGAGTGCAGGAGCGCCAAAAGTATATGGGCTTAAAGGCTGTCGGTGAGGACTGGCATTTGGCCAAAACTGGTTACGACGTCTCATTGGACATCATCGAGAACGCTGCCGGAGATGCGAGAATAGAGATCAGACTTCAGGAAGCGCTCTATTCCGAGGCCAGTGCACGCCTGCTGCTGCAGGCCTACGTCCACCTGCTGGCACAGGTAGCAGAGAATCCCGAGGTTGACTGGAAGACTCCAGAGATTTGGCCCGCAGAGGTCATCGAGAGGTCCTTGTCCGAGGGAAAGGGTAAGTCAATATTCTCAATAATTACTGTCCGCAACGCTGACAAGAGAAGGCAAACCCATCGACTACACATGGGCGCCGACCGTCGCCCACCGCATCGACGAGTTCATCGCCAAGCAGCCATCAGCCCCGGCTCTGAAAGACGGCACCAACTCCCTCACCTACGCCCAAATGGACGACCGCATCAACGCCATCTGCGCCGCCTTAGTCTCGGCCGGCGTGAAGACAGGCGATCGAGTCGGCGTGTTCCAAAAGCCCACCACAGACTGGATCTGCTCGCTGCTCGCCATCTTCCGCGCCGGCGCCGTCTACATGCCACTGGACACACGCACCCCAGTCCAACGTCTAGCCGCCATGGTCTCCGACGCCCAACCCGCCGCCATCCTCGCCCACGATGAAACCTGGGCCGACGTGCCCGCCGTCGCTCCGCACAGCGCGAACATTAACATCTCCCACATCTCCCCCGCCCCCGCGCCCCTGCCCAACCTCGCCACCCCCTCCAGCCCCGCCGCGCTGCTCTTCACCAGCGGCTCGACCGGCACCCCCAAGGGCAGCCTCAACACACACGCCAACATCATCCACCAGCTCGAAGGCTACTCCACGCACAGCACCCTCGCGCCCGACGTCGGCCTCGTGCTGCAGCAGAGCGCGTACTCGTTCGACAAGTCCCTCGAGCAGATCTTCGCGGCGCTGGCGCACGGCGGCGCGCTGTTCGTCGTGCCCGCGCACCAGCGCGGCGACCCGCTGTCCATCACGCGCATCATGGCCGACGAGGGCGTCACGTTTACCGCCACCACGCCCAGCGAGTACCTGATGTGGCTGCGGTACGCGCGCGAGAACCTAAAGCGGTGCGTGGGGTGGCGGCGCGCGGTGCTGGGTGGGGAGGTCGTGCCGGCGAGCTTGATCAAGGGGTTCAGGGAGCTCGGGTTGCCGGTCAGGCTGACGAATAGCTACGGCCCGGCGGAGATCACGATGGCGTGCGCGAAGGGCGATTTGGCGTACGAGATCGGGCCGGGGGAGATGCCGGTCATGGCGGGCACGGTGTTGCCTGGGTATACGGCGTATGTTGTGGATCAGGAGCTGAAGCCTGTGCCGGTGGGGTGTCCCGGTGAGATCGTCGTCAGCGGTGTTGGCGTGTCGATGGGGTACCTCAACAACGAGGAGTTGACGAGCCAGAAGTATCTGCCGTGTCCGTGGCAGCCGGGGAAGATGTACAGGACGGGCGATAAGGGCAGGTTGGGAGGAGATGGAGTGCTGTACTGCGACGGCAGGCTGGAGGGTGACTCGCAGATCAAGCTCCGCGGCGTGCGCATGGAGCTTGAGGATATCGAGAGCTGCATTGCGCAAACGGCGGCCGGGGCGGTCACCAGTGTGGTTGTCTCGAAGAGGGGCGATGCGGAGCAGGACTCGGAGTTCCTCGCGGCGCACGTCGTTTTGGCCCCTGGTGTCGATGAGAGCATACTGGACCGCCTACGCACGACGCTGCCCCTGCCACAGTACATGATCCCGGCTGTCATGGTGCCAGTGAAGGATCTACCCATGACGGCCCATTTCAAGATCAGCCGCAAGGAGGCCATGGCACTGCCTGTGCCAGAGATCAAGAAGGCTGAGGTCGACGTTGGCGCCCTTACCCCCACCGAAGCACAGCTGGCAGGACTTTGGAGCGAACTGATACCCGGCTTGCGGAGTGTTGACGCCACCTCACCCTTCTTCCTTGTCGGCGGTAATTCACTCATGCTGGTCAAGCTTCAGGCCATGATTCGCATGAACCTGCATGCCAATCTCAGGCTGATAGACCTCATGGAAAATGATACCTTGGGCAAGATGGCGCGGGTGGTAGAGGAAGCCGCAGGCGGTGCTGCTGCAATCGACTGGGAGAAAGAGACGGCCCTACCAGAGCTACCTCCGAGTGTCGGAACCGTGCCACCAAAGGACAAGGACCTCGTTGTCATGCTCACAGGCGTAACCGGCGTCTTGGGACGAAACATGCTGGCCAAGCTGGCGGCGGACGAGCGCGTCGCGAAGATATATGCCGTTGCTGTGCGCGCGCCGATCGAAGGCCGCGTCACCACCACATCTGACAAAGTTACGATCCTCGCTGGAGACCTGGTAAAGCCACTGCTGGGCCTTGACGACGCGGACTTCAAGACACTGAGCGAGGTGGACGTCATTTTCCACGCCGGCGCCAACCGCTCTTTCTGGGATTCTTACTACGAGCTGCGGGCAACAAACGTCTACTCCGTCAAGGAGTTGGTCAGAATAGCCGCACCGCGCAAAATCCCCATCCATTTCATGTCCTCGGGCGAGGTCGTAGCGTACGGCTCTGAGACTCCGCCCGTGGACGGCTCCGACGGCTATGTCAGCTCGAAGTGGGCCGCTGAGAAGGTGCTACAGAAGGCGGCCGCCCAAGCAGGTATCGAGGTGGTGGTGCACCGACCAATGAAGTCGGACGAAGCTGGAGCGGCGCCGCTTGAGGCTTTGCAGGAGCTAATGGCGCTGGCACGGCAGATGGGAAAGCGGCCAGCGCTCCATGGATTGAGCGGCACGCTAGCTATTGTTCCTCTGTCCCAGATCGTGGATGCCTTGGCCGAAGATTTGTTTGAGAGGAGCTCGGGGGTCAAGCATTTGAGTCATGGTAGCAGCTTCAACGTGGATATTGCCGAGTTCGCGACGGCTGTCGCGAAAGACGAAGGGATTATGAAGCTAGAGGGTATGTCCGCATTGAAGTGGACAGGCGTTGCAAAGAAGATGGGGTGGAGCATGTTTATGTTGGCACAGGAGATCTTTATGGAAAAGGAAGGCGGAAGAGTTGTTTCGAAGAGGTAATGAGCGAATTTATAGCATACCAGCATTTACCAAACATTTCCGAGAACTATTCCTGCGGCTTCCGCTTTACCAATATTGAAAAAGGAAATTAGCGTGTTGATGTAGTGGGGGCCGAAACATCTTAGCCAGTGATTGTTTGTTGGTGCCCCGCACAGGATTGCTGACGCTGCAGATTTTCCCCCATAAGTCTTATCATCTGCTCGCCCGCTGTCGTGCACAAAACACTTCCGAAACTTTCACAGACGTCTGAGAAATAGCTTCATTACCGTTTACTCGCAATATTTCAGCTCTCGTTTTCTGCAATAAGGCCAGAAACAATGGCGACCTCTTCCTCGCCACTGAGACACAGGAAATCTATCCCACAGTTTATGAACCATTCCATTCCCGGGCAGAGAATCCTTCAAACGCCCGAGCTATACTGCATCTACCAAGCACGTAGGAAAAGCTTACCAGAATCTTTCAAGACAAAGCTGGATCCTACGTGGATCGCACAACCGGCAGAATCAGAGTGTTCAGACACTAAACCTCGAACCCAAGCGCTAAGTATCGTCGAATGGGGAACCATCGAAAGTGTGGTACCCAAACAGGACCGTTACAACGGGGTTGCTGCAGACGCACCACCCCTCGATGAAAACCAGCTGTCGAAGATCGACTGTGAATTCTGCCAAAAGCCTATGGCCCAGGGCCGGTGGCGGATAGAGAGAGAAGCGGAGGATTCCGGAAACACCTGGCAGTACTATACCAGACCGTTTTACGAATCGTGCAAAGAGCTCTTCCACGGAGCTTGTACATCATGCGAATCTTCTGACCAGTCGGAAGCGGCGACGGACCTGTGCGAATTCTGCAGTCACCTACGACTGAGGCATCTCTTCTCGTTCATGCCCGAGACCTTTGTGATGTGGCTTTCCGACACATACACAGGCGACGAGTTGGAAACGGACCAGCGAAATTGTTCATTCTGCCGCCTGGTCGCAAACGCTCGAGAGATGCATTGGCCATATATAGAGCGAGGGGTATTCCCTCTCATGCGCCTCCCTCACGGCATCGGGAACCTGGACTTCAATTCGGAATACATGCAGAACCATCCGATCACGCTCCAACACTACGACCCTCCCATATTTGTGGATAGCAGTGCCCCAGCCGAGTCCAAACAAGCTGCGCTTGGTGATTACCACACCTTCCATAAGGAACTGATAAATGATCAAAGCTGGGCCCTTGCGCGGGCCTGGATTGAAGATTGCTGCTCATCGCATTCTGAGTGCTCTATCGAGAAGTCAACCTCGGAAATTCCACATTTTAGGCTTATAGATGTTCAGGAGAGGCGTCTCGTGAAAGCCTCTATATTCTACAGTTTTGTGGCGCTGAGCTACGTCTGGGGCACCGACAGAAATCCTGCCTGGATACAAACCAGGCTATCCACCATCGATGAATTGGGGAAAGAAGGGGCGTTGGACTCTTCGAGACTACCACAGACAGTGGAGGATGCTATCCGAGCGTGTGACAAGCTCGGAGAGCGTTATCTCTGGGTCGACCAACTATGTATCGTTCAGGATGACCTGCACAACAAGGAATATCACATTGGCCGAATGGGTTCAGTCTACGCGTTAGCGAAGTTGGTGATTGTTGACTGCACCGGCAGCTCCATGAACGACGGCCTGGCAGGCATGAGCAGAGAGCGTTGCATGCCTTCAGACACGACGGTCGTCGAGGGTATGCGATTCCACTTCGCCGCCGGCGACCGCAGAAAGATTGTCCAGGGCTGGACATGGGACTCCAGGGGATGGACGTTCCAGGAGGCTGTTCTTGCCCGGCGGAAGCTTTACTTCACACAGACCCAGATGTGCTTTGAGTGCAAGCACCACAACAGGCACGAGAATCTTTTAACAGATACATACATCATGGCGAATCACACCAAACACGGGGCCCTTTCGTTCAGCTCTCTAAACGTGCACAAAGATCTTCAATATTTGCTCATGCAGTACCGAGACCGGCATCTGACCAACGAATCGGACGCCTGCTACGCCTTCTCTGGCATATTAGAAGCTTCTCAAGGTGCAGGAAACTTCATATACGGGCACCCTCTGGCAAACTTCGACGAGTGGCTGCTCTGGTTCCCGGCGAACGGAGGTTTCGGCAGTCGCGAGAGTATATTGAACCAGCCATCAGACGGAGCCGTATTTCCTTCTTGGTCCTGGTCTCACATGCTTGGCAGCGTCTACTTCTCAGACTACGAGGGTTTTTGTGTCCCTCTAGTGTCGTGGGCATACCGGACGACGAGAGGTTGGCGGCACATTCGGGCTTCTTCGGCCCATGGAATTCGTCGCGAGTGGAGACTTGCGGCCGCTATTGCCTGGAATAATGGCTGCATTTTGACAAGGTCACCACTCCCTGCCATCACATCTATGGACTACGGAAACTACTCCAGCTTGTTGGAGAAACGGTGGCCACGTTTTGAGGACTTTTGGGACGAGGCGTACGGCACATGGCCATCCGCTGCACTTGATGAAGCGGCCCGGCCAGATGGATCGCCTCATCCCGGGCAGCTTCTTACAGTTGCTCAATCTGCTAGATTTGGTCTGGATTTTGGCTGCCACACCGCGGGAGACCTCCGCCTGTCAATCACAAATGAACGACGGGAGATAGTTGGTACGCTCTACGGGAGTGACCCCCGAGTCAAGCGCGATATCTTTCCTGCAATGTCAACTACTGGCACAAATCATGAATTCATCGCCTTGTCCATCAGTTTGTTGAGTCAGGGTGAAAACGGTGGTCTTGGTTTTCCATGGCAAACAGGCCATGAAGGCGAGACCGGCATGTATTGTTTCCAGGATTCAGAGGGCGTAGAGCGCTCCGAGGCATTCCAAGTGGCTGTGATGTTGATAAAGAGAACCGGGCTAGTCACTCGGCAGGTCGGTACCGGATGTATTTCTTTGCAGAAATGGGTTGATGCCGAGCGGACATGGGAGCGAATCATGTTGGAATAGCACGGCTGCGATGCTTGTCAGGTCTACCGCCTCAAGCAATGTCGTCATCTTCCGTCCAACGGAACGGAACACCTCTGGTAGAGAGTAGCCACGTGTCAAGGACTAGGGATGCTGTACAATTTTCATAAATCTGCCGCATATTCGAAATGGGGTAATTTCGGCGTAAATACGGGTCGCTTTTGGTAATTACCCTATTTAGAAATTCTCATCCTTCTCAAGCTTCTCTGCTTCTCCGTCTGAGGGCCTTCTGTAAATGGTATCAAGCCAGAAGAGGCTGATGGGGGATTCTTTTCTGTTCATACAGGATAGGGGTTGAATGTGTGGACGGTGGTGTAGCTTAAGTCACGGGATATGACCTCAACAACGCTAGTGTAGTTTGAGTCTTTTTTGAGTCTATCCCCTATATCCTTGCTATATTAGAGTAACGGATACGGCGTAATCTTAACCGATCTATCGGTTCGGGATCCAAGTTACCCGTTAAGCCAAAGGCGAACTCGGATAAGCCACAACCGAATCCGATATACTTTGGCGATCTCAACACATATATACCGCAGACCGTTATTCTAACAGTCCATCTACCTTTCCTTCATTATATCATTTCGACGCACTGGAACATTGGGAATCATGTACATGCAGGAGAGCAATGGGCATTCAGAAGGCTACGGGCCACGTCTGACAGCCCTCTGCATTTCATTTTCTCTACTGACTACAGCTTTCCTTATCGCGTCTTACCTAAAGCGCTGCAGAAAGCCTCAAGCACCGCTGCTTTTTGCTGAACTCAGCAATAGGGCCCGAGCACAGAAACTGACGACCGATGCGGCCACCGTCATGGGCCAAGTCTACGCCATGCTCAAGAACGGAACCCCAATGGTGCGCATCACTACCGAGGACGGCGAGGAAGAGGTTATTGTGAATCACAAATTCTTCAACGAAATCAAGAATCTCCCCGACAACACTCTCAGCATCGTTGAAGGTATCAATTTTGCCACGGCTGGAGACTACTCTCACGTACAGATCCTAAGCCCTATTGGCCAAACCGCCATTCGTTCAGACCTCACGCCTGGCTTACCTCGTCTGGCACCCATACTCTCGGAGGAATCAGACTTGGCATTGGGACGCGTGCTACCCCAGTCCCAAAATCCCACGGCCGTCAGCGTGTATCCGAGCGTTCTCTCCATCATTGCTCAGATCACATCTCGAGTCTTCGTGGGCAAAGACTTGGGCCGCAATCCTCGGTGGCAAGAGCTTTCCCACCAATACTCCACTCAAGCTTTTGAAGCGTCTCACGCAATAAAGCAGTGGAAGCCATGGTTGCGGCCACTCGTTCACCGTTTCCTCCCGGAGATTCGAAAGCTGAACTTCCTATACAGCGAGGCCGTTGAGCTGCTTAAGAACGACGCCATCTCAAACACCAAACGCGAAGAGGACATTCTTACGAATTGGTTAGCAGCCAAATTTCCGGAATGGGCAACGAACTACGAGTTGCAAGCATCCATTCAAATGGAAATCGCAATGGCGGCCATCCACACGAGCTCCATGGCCCTGGCGCACCTAATCTTTGACCTCGCCGCATACCCGGAATACGTGCAGCCGTTAAGAGACGAGATCAACGAAGTCTTACACGAAGCAGGCGGTTTTACAAAGGAAGCTATGGCGAAGCTGAAGAAGATGGACAGCTTTATGAAGGAATCCCAGTGTCGGAACCCCCCCGCATTGACCACCTTCAAACGTAAGGCTCTCAAAGGCTTTACCCTCTCCGATGGTACATTCATCCCTAAGGACACAATTCTCGAAGTCGACGGCGCGAACCGGTATTGGGACTTGGAACTGTATGAGAACGCAGACCATTTCGACGGCTTCCGTTTCTATCGTCTACGAGAGCAGCTGAACGAGCCCAATAAGCACCAATTCGTGTCCTCTAGCAACGAATATCTCCACTGGGGTATGGGACGGCATGCGTGCCCTGGAAGATTCTTCGCTGGGAATGAAATCAAAACCGTGCTGGCAAAGATTCTGCTCTCTTACGACATATCTTTGCCTAAAGGAGCTACGAGGCGGCCGAAGAATATTGTATTCTCAACTCAGGTGAGCTTTTAAACCGTTCCCGCTATGGATTTAGAACTCCGCCGCTAATAGGATCTCTAGGTTATTCCGGATCCTTCGGTTCAAATCATGTTCACACGAAGAAAGACGTTGGAACCCAGCGTATAAACTGTCAGACGTTGATGCCTCAAGAAAAAAACAAACTTCTCTGGAATCTTCTATCATTTACGGATGTACGGAAGCTCCCCTCATTGACACCCAAGCCTACATCGACGAAGGCTGGGGACTCAAGGGACTTGGGACCAGGCAGAAGCGCTTCTGGTCAAATATCTCGTGTATTTCGGAGCGTAGGGAAATGGCGTCGCGTGGAAAAATTGGGTGTTTGGATGTTGGAGCGAACAGCGTTGGCGTATGTGAGCATTCCAGTCTAGCCAAATCAAGTCCTTTCACTCTTTGGAATCAGATGTGCATTCTCCGTGCCCTCGGCATTTTCTGTGATGCAGCAAGATCTACCATGTGCTGATATACCAAGGCCAAATCACCCTCCATCGTCCTACGGTTGGCTGGCGTGGGGTTGGATTGCAGCAGCCGCCTTATTCCAAGGAAGCGGAAGTTTTCGGTGCTGGAAACGCCAGTTCGCATAGGGTTTGTGTAAAGACTGACCCGCGGCATGATCCGACACGCGGGATTGGTACTCATTGGTGCACAACACGGACTCGAAGACGGACGTTCGTCCTTCTGTCTGTGCAATACTTCATCTTCGTCAGAGTTTCCATCTTCGCATTGATCCTCAGCCTTGCCAGGACCTTCTCTATTACCATACTTCATCCTCAATAAAACACTTTACTTCATTACCCACTGGAGGGGTAGGCGCAACATTGAGATAGGCCGCAATCGTTATGGTAGTATAATCTTCAGAGAACCGAATTATGTATTGCCGAGAGACACTGCAGATGATTCGTTGGAGTTCTGAAAAATGTTGTCAACAAGCCGGAAAGGTTGAGCCCTATGTCCGCAGAGTATCAGTTGTTCGCTTCTACACCTGTCCGCGTCTCGGCAGTCTGGAACTCAGGATGGCAGCTCTGGCAATGCCGAACCTGAGAATATTAGAACATCAAGCGATCTGCTTTCCTGAATGATGTGGATAGCGATGTTGATGAAGGTCTCGGGCACTCCCAACGTGTAGACGATACTCAGAGTGCAAGCAGAATGCGCTAACCTAAGAAGGCTATAAGCTTTATCGCGAGGCTTACTAGACCGATAAGAGACGAGTCTGATCGAAAGTGAAAGAAGGTCGTCGGATCGTCTGAGTTGTTGTGTTGGCATAGCTGATTGGAGAATTCGAGTTACAGCAAACTAGCATCGAAAAAGCCGTTCCCTTCAGGCTTGCTAATTGTCGGAAATATAAACGTGCCTACTGTTTCGCTTCATATAGTCATATACATATTTGCAACCAAGAAGTAATCGAGATTTAGAAGAGTGGTCTCTCCTTCTCTTTCAGCAATGAGGCGCTTTTCCTTCGCTACCGTTATTCCCTGAACAATCCAACACTTACGCCAGTAGCTTACGTTTAAAAAACTCGAAATGCGCTGACGAATGGCGCCGTATCTGAATTGATATAACAGATTTACAAATACAATAGCGCGAAAAGACTTGGCCGTGTTTATTACCATATAGAACGAGAGGTATTTATCTCGACTACAGCACATGCTTAACCAAAGGCTGTGCACGTAGCTATTAAGGGAGGACAATTTCGCGTGTACATTAAAAATATGACGGATGCGTCGTCGATAAAGGTTCGCGCCGTTTCCGCATCCGTGCTTGGTGTATTCGCGCAGTTACCGCATTCGGTAGTTTCAGCTCGTCTCCAAGAACAAGATCACGATCTTATTGACTTCTAGAACTACATTATTTGGGACTAAAGATGAACCAACACCGCTCTCCCACCTGGCTTCATTGCCCTCTAGGTATGCTAGGTCGCTGTTTTTGTGTCCCTCGAGCAGAAAAGACTCACCCAGGGAGTAAGACGTTCCTCACATGCGAAGGAATTTGAACCTTGTCAGATCATATTCACATGTAAGAAGCTCATGATACCTTGAATCATTTCGCACCTTTCCAGCGTCAAGCGTATATATCAAGGTGCGTATTCTGAAGCATGTAGAGTTTGCTATGCTAGTACTATCTCCGAACAACACCTGCCTGAGCACCTCACGGAAATGTCTACTGAAGGCAAGATCCTTCCCAGAAAGCGCCTGATTGTGTGCTGCGATGGTACCTGGCAGACCGGGGACAAAACCTACGGAACCAGTCCATCCAATATCGTCAAGCTGAGTCGCATGATTGGTCGACAGTCAGTGCCGGAAGGAATCCCCCAAGTCGTCTACTACCAATCCGGTGTCGGAACCGGTGACTTCGTGTCTGGTATCTTTCAAGGTTTGATGCCCTAACCCTCTTTCACACTTGCTGTTAACGATTGGAAGGCTCTTTCGGCTGGGGACTTGCGGACAACGTTGCCTCCGCGTACCACTATTTATCGGCCAATTTCGAACAAGGAAATGGGAAGGGCTCGCCTGATGAGGAGGACTCAAATCACAAAACGTATTCGAATGATGAGATCTTTCTGTTCGGTTTCTCCCGTGGAGCTTACACTGCTCGCGCGCTCGGGGGGCTGATAACAGAAATGGGCCTGCTTAAGCCGAAATACTTGAATGATTTTCCAAGAGCGTATGAGATCTACAAGAAACTTGGCAAAATGGCGGCCCCGAAAGATCCTTCGGAATCGCCTATCAGCAGTCCGATATCACGCTATGTAAGCGAGCTGACTACAGATGAGCGAGAGTTCTGGAATCATCTGGCCTGTGACAAAGAGGACGGAAAAACATTCCGTCACGTCAAAATCAAAGCGATTGGGGTTTGGGATACCGTAAGATCAAGCTCCGAAGTTACATACAAACCTCTGACTTGCATACAGGTCGGTGCACTAGGGATCCCGGATAGCCCTTTGACTACCATATTTCCTCAGGTAAACGGGCGCTACCAGTTCCACAACACTTCTCTAAATGGGGGTAAGCTTTGAGCAGTTCGCTTAAAAGACCATTGACTAATAGTTACTTGTAGACATTGAGAATGCATTCCAAGCACTTGCTCTGGATGAGCGCCGGGGAGCGTTTCCTCCAACACTTTGGTATCTTCCCAATGAACACTCGAAGGATGAATTCTCGACAGATGGGTCTTCGAAGAACAGTCCTTGCACCAATCTGAAGCAATGCTGGTTTCCCGGATTTCACGAGTCTATCGGAGGCGGCGGTGTGGGAATTCAGTACTGGTTTCAGCATTGGTTCCCGAAATTGTCAACGATATTCATGCCGGACACATCGGAAATGCACGAAGTGACGCTTGCCTGGATGTGCGACCAAGTCGATGGTCTACTTTCCTTCGACGAGGCCACTGTGGAGTACATCCTTCTGAGGCATGGCAAAAACCGACACAACTGGGCTTCCTGCAAAGAATTCGACATGATGCATATCCTGTTCTTCTTCAGACTCATCCTGTTTGGAGGATCCCGCACAAGAAAACCGGGCCGATACTATCGATCCGACGTCCAAACGAATGAGTCAATCCATCCGTCGGTCTGTTATCGCACCGAGCTCCCCTATCGATACTACATGCCAGCGCCACTTAACGAACGCTTCTTCAGCTTCTACCAATTCGCAGTACCAGTTTGGCGATTCCATGTCCCGCGCGGCGCATTGAGTCTGATAGGCCAGAAATTGAAAGGGCGAATTTCGCATCTGGAAAATTGGTCCAGGAAACAGCAAGCGCCGATCTGGTTTTGGCTCGCCTCTTTCCTCACTATGGTCAGAATCCAGATGAGCGTACTTGACGACATCTGGAACGTATCGTGTACACTGTTGTGTAACTCAGGTTTACCGATTGGATGTTGGGAAGAAAGGAAATGGGAATGGAAGAAACAGGAAACTGCGTATACTCAAGAAAAGCAGAAATTTCCAATGAGGATGAAGGCACTCTCCTTCTTATTTTTCCCTGTCGCAATTCCTGTTTTTTGCCTGAAACTGATGGTCCATTTGTTGGAGCTGCTGTTCGCCTTTGTTTATGATTACCTATCGAGGCCAGTGAGCGTGTTCACCCTTCCTCTTTTGCTGTTCGCCTTGACAGTGGGCCTTTTCGCTTTACCGACTCTTTTACCTGTTTCTCTTTTCTCAATACCGTTTATCCCTGTACTATTGGGGTCATCCCTGATCATTGGTCTTGTTGCACTACCCATCTACTTCTTTGTATCCTTCTTAGCTTTTACGATTCTACGAATCTGTCCCAACGCACTGGGTTTTACTCCCCCGCAACGAAACCATTTCCAGCAGGGGAAAGCAAAGTGGGTCCGAAAGGAAGTCCAGCCGGTGCTTCTGAAAGCGAGCCAAGACAGAGTCGAGCTTCCAGAATGGATCATCCGTCAATCCAGCGAGAAGATCAATTTCGAAGCCAAGATACTTCCAAGTGATCTTGAAGAGGAACCCCCCAGCGGAACACCGGGTGACAATCCAGAGAACCAGCAGTACTGGACCCGGACCATTTGGCCTCTGCCAAACCCCGTCATCCGCCGCAACATCAACATGAGGCCCTACTGGAACGACCTTGAAGGAATGTAAATTGAACAATGCTCTGACTATCCTGTAACGGAGCTCAATCTTGCATGCATCTCTGGTTTAGCTATTATTACAGTCTTTTAAAATCCTGTAGTATTACGGTATCAGTCTTTAGCACAATAGTAATTATTCTATATCTCACGTCTATTTACATATCCGTTAACCAATTAGTTCAAATATTATACTTAAGCCTTCTAATAGAGTTAACGTAATTCAATTGTATACGATACTCTACGATATATATTTTTTTTCTTCTTTACGCTTCGATATATTTGAGCATAAAAAACGCGTGGTGTCTCCAGCCTAATTGTCAACTATTTTGTTACTCTTTTTAAGTTTTATCTCGTTCTTAATAGGCTTTATTAATTTTGTAAATTTTTATTATGCGAAAATATTATAACTGGCAGATAGGACGAAGAATAACAGCTTTTGCGATCTAACGATAGTGACCAATTGCCTCCTCTCTTCGGCCCGATCTGGCCTTTTCTCCCCTTTCGCGCCGTGTTTCCTTCAATCTGTACGATGGCTGACAAAGAGCAAGTAAAAGATTAATAGACGCCAGAGTCCGGCTTTGTAGCTTACTTTCGTAAGAGCCTCCTGTCCCTTAATCTACTTTCTAAACATGGCCTCCATCTCACGTCGTACCTTCACCGCCTGTGTCTCGTCATACTTGACGTCCTTCCAGCTCAGGGCTTGACCTTTCTTCACATCACTTTGAAGCACAAAGCCATGCGCCAATCCAATCGGCAGACCCTGCATTTGGATAGAATCTGCTGCATTCATGAGCTTTCCGTAAACGGTAAAGCCGCCCTCCCCATCAAGCGTCTCTCCGGTCTTGAGGTCCCGCTTCGCCGTGGCAACAACGTCAGCGGCCCACGTCCTGGTCTGCCCAGTAGGCTCACCTCGGCACATTATGTTGGCTATCGAAACGCCGAGCTCCAGGCCGATAAGATGATAGGGTTTGTACTGCGCCGCGTACCTTCCACTGCTGTCGGTTTCCAGCCCGTATTGCTTGAAGCACTCTTTCTGGTAGTCTCCAGGAGCTGATGGATGTCAGCAAAATTCCAGGTCATGGATGCGTTCCCACTCACCTTCAATGACAACGTAGACGCCCCAGCGAAGGTCGTTGAATACGGGCCGTCCGTCAAGCTCCAAGCAAGACACCACCTCAACCATGCCTTTCTTGTCCAGCTGACCGCCATCTGACTTGGGCTTCAACACCTCGGGCAGGTGGTGCTTGCCACAAGGCGGAAAGGCCAGGCCATTGCTTGGAGGGGATAGCCCGCAGCCGTTTGCCACAGCAGCCATCTCCAATGCCGACTTGGTGCCGTCGAGGAAGGAGTTGAACATCTGTGGGTTGAAATCGCCAGATGCCAGCTGCTCTTTTGTGAAGCCGTAGTGGTCCCAGACAGTGTCGGGAGTTGAGTAGTGATACTGTGGCAAGTGCTTCGTCCCCTTTCCGGCACAGACTACATCGCTGCATCATGTTGGCATAAGGAAAAATTGGAAGAATCATCAACTTACAATCCAGCAGCTCTGGCCCAGTCAACCAGCTCGGAGATCAATGCCGGTTGATCTCCGTAAGCCATGGAGTAGATTATGCCTGCCTCCCTGGCCTTCTGGGCCAAGAGCGGCCCGGCGAGCACGTCGGCCTCCACGTTAACCATGACGATGTGCTTCTTATGCTCGCAGCACTTTGATCCGGTCAGCTGTTGTCTCATGGCAGACGAGAGTGACAGACCAACAATGCATGTTTGATGCCGGCAGCTGGATTACCCGTCACCTCCAAGATGACATCAATGCCCGGCGTTGCGATCAGCTTTGCCGAGTCCGTGGTAATGACAGTTTTTTCAGATTTGAGACCATCCTCAAGGGACATGGTTCCACTTGCATCATACTTGTCGGCTGGAAACCCAGTCCGTTTCAAAGCTGCCATCGCACGCTCTGCTGACAAGTCCGCAATCCCCGCAAGGCGCATGCCAGCAGTGCGGTGCGATTGCGATATGCTGAAGCCCACGATCAGTCCTGATTAAAGGGATGACACTGATAGCACCTACAACATGGAGCCGAACTTGCCGGCGCCAATGATACCGATTTGAATCGGCTTGCCGGCTATCTCCAATTGAGCAAGTTTGGTGGAGAGACTCGTCATGATTTTCTGATTTTCCGATTTTCCGAAAGACTTTTCCGAAAGAAACAGAAGGTTTGATTTTGGGCAAAGCGCTGGGAAACTGCTTGGGTCACTTTAATATTGCGCTTCGGCTCGTAGCAAGGCAAACGGCTTCCCCGCATCGGTAATGCCGGATTATCCTATTTGGTGCTCAACATCGTCACCTGCGTGCGGGGAAACGCATCATGCCCACTTTTTTCCCTGAAATTCCATGCTCCTGCGCATACCTATTAGAAACTTTCGTTTTTGCGTATCTCCTCCGTTGAAGTTAGCTTAGCTACACACGGCTGCAATATGCATGAGATGTGGCAGCAAATGGCGTTTTGTTAAAACGATATAGCGAGTCGCCCATTCAATAAGCCCCCACGAAAACATTCGGCCACCTTCTTGCAAGCACCATGAGCTTACCCCACGCCTTCTGACCAGTAGCCGATACTTGTTTGAACTGATATATCATAGAGAGAGGAGATGGTTGCCCCGAGTCTAATTAAAATAAGGCACTGGACGGGATTTCACTCACCTGCTTCTTTTCCTCTTAACTCCATCATCAACCGGAAGCCCGCCGTAATAATAAGATACCAGCTGTAGCCCGTAGCCGTTTATCGCTGGAACTATTATACGGAGCGTCGATCGAGGCTGTTTCTTTAATTTCCAAACAAGGACAGTCTTTGCCATGAATTCTCTTCCCGAGCATCTTGCATGCACTGCTGTTATCCTGACCGTCGAACTTGATTCTAGATCTTTACGCCAGTTGGAAAGGAAGTGGCGGAATAGAAAATTGGGATACATGTATGGGCCCTGATTGTGGAGGGAAGCGGGAAAGCCAGCACAATAGCCGGTACCGAACGTCGTCTTGGCGGAAGCACCTGTATTGAAACCTGGATGCCAAGTGGGAGCAACACCGCATGAGGCAATGACCATCAGCTGCGGGGGGCCGTAAGCCAATCCAAAACCTTAGAAAGCTGAATAAACGAGACGTGGAACGAAGTACGGACGACACAATCAGGCCGACCAACGCGGCCCCCAAAGGCATTCCATCGG
Organism: Lasiodiplodia theobromae; assembly: GCF_012971845.1. Classification (NCBI taxonomy): domain Eukaryota; kingdom Fungi; phylum Ascomycota; class Dothideomycetes; order Botryosphaeriales; family Botryosphaeriaceae; genus Lasiodiplodia; species Lasiodiplodia theobromae. The sequence goes on along the minus strand of NW_023336517.1, from coordinate 80,249 downwards.
AACCCCCTAAGGAATCCATCGGAACCCCCTAAGGAATCCATCGGAACCCCCTTCGCCGAGCAGGCCAACCGGTCCGATGCTACGACAAACCTTTAGCATTGGATGACGTGCTACACAAAGTACATTCTGTCGTGACAGCAGGAAGAAGGCGGCGTCAGCCACCTCAGCCTCAATATTGAGACAATTATAGCTACTTTCCACTTTCAACTAGCCCAGAGGCTAAAGCTCTACTGCCAAAGACGAGAGAGCATGATGGTTAACAAGGTCTACTGCGAAGGATAGAAGAATATGCTTACCTTACAACAGTATATTACCAAAAATGGCAAAATATACTTACGTTACAAAGCTCTCCTGCATATCTGAATCTGAGGCAGCTGAAAACACCAACACAGTCAGCTATCCACGACAAGGCCCGCTATTGGATCCTCCCACTTGGTATCAACTAACTCCAACAAGCCCCCAAGGCAGCTATCTGAACGTCCTCACGCCACCCATAGATATGGCGCAAGTTAAAAACCCCAGCTTAACCACTGCAAGAGAACCATCCCAAAGCATTCCTCTTCCACAATCAAGCTCTCAAGATGATGTCTAGCATCGCAATTCTTCTTTCACTTGGGCACCTGGCCGTTGGGGCTGCCGTACCATATTCCGACCTGCGAGCCCTGCTCCAAAACTCGAGTGTCCAATGGTCGCCCCAGACCGAACTCTTTTTCCCGAACACGTCCGGCTTTCAGGACGCAACTCAGCGCTGGTCCAGCTTTGAGGAGCCGACATACAAAGCTGCGGTCCGGCCTGGAACTGAGCTCGACGTGCAGACGGCGGTAAGGCTCCCTCACGCTCCCCAAAAGATGACAGGGCTAACGCGCTAAAGGTCTCGATTGCAACCCTGAATAACATCCCATTCCTCGCCACTGGAGGTAAGCATGGCTACTCAACCTCATTCGGCCAGCTGGACGATGGCCTTGCCATAGACCTGAGCAACTTCAACACCATTAATGTCAACAAGAACGCAAGCACCGTGACCATCGGTGGGGGCGTTCGCTTCTCCGACATCTTCGACCCGCTGTATGCTGCTGGCAAGGAACTCCGTAAGTTATTTGCTCCGCCGCATTGATAAAATGCTGACACTTCTCCGCTGCAGAAACTGGCTCTTGCCCCTGCGTTGGTACAGTTGGAGCCACTCTCGGAGGGGGCGTTGGCCGGTACCAGGGCGTGCACGGGCTGATAATCGACGCCCTGCTCTCGGTCCGGCTGGTCACGGCCACCGGCAAGCTCATCACTGTGTCCGTCGACTCGAACCCGGAGCTGTTCTGGGCCCTGCGCGGCGCCGGCATGAACTTTGGCGTCGTCACCTCGGCGACGTACAAAGTGGCTGACCTGACCAACGGCGGACAGGTATTGAGCGCCGACCTGATCTATCCGGGTTCCGTAAACGGTTCATTCTTCGAGGCGCTGGAGAAGCTGGCGGCGGATCAGCCGAAGGAGCTGTCCGTCACGGCCGCGTCCAGCTATGACGTCCACACCGATAGCGTGAGCCTTGCTCTATCAGCCTCTTCCTCCCCACTCGCCTGTCCCGCATCATAACGCTAACGTTAATTTCTGGCAGACCATGCTGGTGGCCAACATCGTGTACGCCGGCCCGGAGGACGAAGGCCGCGCAGCCATGGCGCCGTTCCTCGACCTGGAGCCAACCACGCAGGACGTGTACACAGTAGCGTGGAACGAACTGGCCGGCAAAGCGTTCTTCGGCATGGCGTCGCAGATGTGCACCAAGGGTGCGCCGCACAGTACCTACGGCATCAACGTGCGCGACGTGTCAGCTGCCGCCTACACGCGGGCCTTCGACGCCATGGACGCCTTGTACGCCACCACGCCCGCCGCGCGCAGTAGCGCCTTCTCGATCGAGGTCTTCTCCAACGCGGGGCCGATGGCCGTGCCTGACGACGAGACAGCGTATCCGTGGCGCGATTCCTCCGCTCTCATGTAAGTTCCTGTTCCATTTACTATCAAGTTCCCTACTACGTACGAGTGCTGACGGAACCCGCTTTGAAACAGACTGCTGCAATCTTCGTGGACGGACGAGTCCGCTGCCGACGCCGCCAATAAGAACTGCGAAGAGATTCGCGCCGACCTCGTCGCCAGCTCTGGCTACGACGACCATGCCGTCTACGTCAGCTACGCGCACGGCGATGAGACGCCCGAGCAGATGTTTGGCGCTGAGAAGCTGCCACGGCTGGCTGCGCTCAAGCAAGAATGGGATCCTAATAACGTCTTTGGCTTCGGAAATGCCGTGCCTACCAGCTACCCGTAGACACCCCTGTGATCTTGCGGTGCAGATGCTGTATGGTGTCCTATCTCTTCTGAAACCTTTGAAAAAAACTATAGATGGAGTAACACAATACCTTTTCTCACCGACCATTCTATGGATTAGTATACAAGGGACTTCATTTCCTTTTATTTCTTTCTATTTTTGGAAGCTTCTTTTCCTACATAGAACTTAGACACATGTAAATCCATCTCGCTTCGTAATAGATTTTTTTTTTAAGTTTAAGCATTTTGAACATGTGCAATAACAGTTTTGCAGCTTCTAAGAATGTGACGTGACTTGACTAATTCTTTGTCGTGGTAAGCACAGATCACGAGTCTGAGTAAACCAATTCTTATGAAGTAAGTGATCTTCGTATATATGTAATAAGAGGGCAATGAAGGTCTATATGGGTCGAAGTATCATAGGCGAAATATTCAAAGGCCTCGGATTGGTCACCCCTGATGGTAGAAGTTAGTCAAAGTAGTAAAAAATTAGTGTAGGGAAAATAATTGTATTACGATCTCTTCACAGTGCCAGCAGAAATCCGTTACGGCCCTATTCAAACCATTCAGTATAGAAAGCGTAGCTCAACATTTTCTTGTATGTAAATACTGTAGATAGCTTCCCCTGTTGGCGAGACTGATGCTGGCATCGGCCCACTTGGTCTATCTGAGAGTCGAGCAGTAAATACAAGAATATCCCACAGGCTTCCCACAGCAGCCGCCATCTTAAACTGCGCCTCCAAATTCCGCCAGAAGCTCTTTCGAGAAGGGGTAATCAATGTAGCCCTTCTCAAGACCGTTCCGCTCCACGGCGGGGCCCCTATAGAAAGTGCTCCGATCATACGCCTCCCACTCGATACCCTTCTTGATACGGTACACCAGATCCGGCGTGCTGATAAACCTGCGACCAAACGCAATGATGACATCATAGTCTTTGAACCGCTCAACCGCCTGTACAGCAAGGTCCGGCGTGTACCCACCAGCGAGAATTACCGGCCGCTCTTTTCCCCATGCCTTCAACGCAAACTCCAGGTTCTCCTCGGGTGACGGATTTTCCTCGAAGGCACGCGGCTCAACGAGGTGAAGGTATGCTAGCTTCAGCTGAGACAGGCCTGCAATAAGGTGGGTGAACTGCGGTACGGGGTCATCCATCCGCATGCCCTGGACCGAAGCCCACGGGCTCAGGCGGATACCCACACGCTCCGGCCCGATCGCAGCGGTGATGGCTTTGCAAACTTCGAGTGCGAAGCGTGAGCGATTTTCAACACTACCGCCCCAGGCATCGGTACGCTTGTTGCAGGTGTCTTGAGTGAACTGGTCGACGAGGTAGCTGCAATCGGGGTTAGCGAATTGGTTCTAAGTGTGTGGCAATCGCCAGTTCTCTTGAAGAGTAAATACTACAATGGAATGGAAGTCACAAAGGGAGAAAGGAAGAAGGAGTGGATGAGAAGGCGACAGGAGAAAAGAGATGTGACTTACCCATGCGCACCATGCACCTCGACTCCATCAAACCCAGCCACTTCTACAGCATCCTTAGCAGCCTTTGCAAAATCATCCACCATCCTCCAAATCTCCTCCTCACTCATTTCTCTCGGTGTATCGAATCCCTCGCCTGCCGGCACTGGGCTGCTCGACGCCAAATGCTCCGCATACGGATACCCTTCATCGACAATCGTGATTTCGACACCGGGAACCGGCTTGGCGACCCGCCCGAGTGCCCAGAGCTGACACCAGATCTTGCTCTTCTTCGCATGGACGGCGTCGGTGATTTCCTTCCAGGCAGCGAGCTGCTCCGCGCTCCACAGGCCGGGCACGTAGCCGTATCCACCGGCGCGGTAAGAGATGTAGGTCCCTTCGGAAATGAGCAGGGTACCAGGTATGGCAGCACGCTGGGCATAGTAGTCAGCGACCAGCGGGGATGGCACATGGTCCTTGGAAGCTCGGTAGCGGGTGAGCGGCGCCATAGCGATGCGATGGGCAAGTTGTGAGGACCCGACGCGCACGGGATCGAAGAGTCTCGTGTTTTCGGTGGCCATTGGGAGTACGCTTGGAGATTTTCTGGTCTTGGAATCGAGTTTCTTGTCTTCGTTTGTTTGGTTGATTTTCAAGAGCTCTTCTTCAGCGGTTTTGACGGAGCGGCGGAAATGAGGATCACAAAGCTTACTGAAGTAGAGAAGCGAATGCTCAGGGTTTAAAGCGCAATGAATTGTGTTCGAAAGATGAGATGCACCACCTTTTGAACGCGTCTTTGCAGTAGCACTGCCATAGTCAGTTTTCCCTTACACAGATTCATGTAGAATTTCGTCCGAGGATAGGGTGATTGTTCGTAAGCACGGCGGCCCAAAAACGGACCAACATGACTTTGAAGATAGACCGCTAGCCTTGTAACGGCATGTGAGCTCTATGAGGATACACTGCGAGTAATTGCAAGCTTTCCACGTACGTAACTATGGAATAATCCATCTTAGCCTTGGTGGACATCTATTGGCATTGGGAAATGCCCCCGATACATTGCGTGATTCCTCCTGCGGAGTACAAAGTTTAGATTAATAATGCATGCTCTGAGGTGGGTCGCGGAAGCTAGGAAGTCCGGCTTGGCGTCTATGTTCCGTGCGGCTCCTAAGACGATCTAAGGCTACAGTTATCTATTTAAGGCCCTCGAAATAATGGGAAATACTGCTTCTCTGTTTTGCAAACGTCCTCCAAGTCTTTTTCGGCCAAAACAGCCACATCGAAAAGGCATTCTCATTTACATAACCAACTGGCGGTGGATTAGACAAGGCGAAAAAGAAGTAGAGTAGTCTTTACTTGAGGCAATGAACCTGAATATCTGCATTGAAAATTTATTCAAGTCGGAATCACGAGGGAGTGCACTGCGATGACAATGTAGGAGGAACAGCAGCCGAAGAAAATGCGGAGGTCAAAGCTTCCAAGGCCGGCAGTGCTGCCTAGTGCTTACCATCTACACTGCCAAAACGTGCAGCTACCAGGCACCTATGGAAGTTTCAGCCAGTCAAATGGCAGCCCTGACAAGACCATCGTTGGACGCAGGTCGAGAGCCACCTTGGCATCCAGTCCGCGCCAGGCATCCATGGTCCAAGCTAGGTATTAAATAACTTAAATATGTCGAGGAGGCGCTTCTGGATCCAGAGTACAGATTAGCGAGCGTCTCGGTCCGCTCAATCGGTCAGAAGGCTGCATTCCACTAACATCAACAACGTAGGCCATCTCTTTTACTCAACTTCCCATCGCATCATCCCTCCTGACGACCGAACATGTAGATTCCACAATGGTTTGTTCAGTCTGCGGCTCCGGCTCCGACAGGTCGCAGACGCCCGTCGAAGACCCGACCGTCGAAGCCATCGAGGAGTGGTTGCAGCCGCTGCCCCTTGACTTCCAGCGCGCGCACGACGCAGCCATAAATGCGCGGCACCCGGGAACCGGCACCCGCTTCCTCACAGAAACGTCCGCATTCACCGACTGGCTCGACGGACCGTCCTCCTCCTCCGCCAAGACGCTGCTTTGCACCGGCGCTGCGGGGTCCGGCAAAACCACCACGGCTGCCGCCGCCGTCGAGTTTCTGAAAGAGCGTTTCGCTGACAACGAAACCGTGGCCGTCGTGGGCGTGTACTTCGACTACCAGGACCGCCAGGTGCAGACGCTGGACCGCGTGTATGCGACCATCGCGCTGGAGCTCGCCAAGGAGGTGCAGGAGTTCCCGGATGACTTCGTCTACGATGGCTGGCCCAAGCTTGTCCGCGATGACCAGCGCTCGGCTGCGGAGATCTCGACCTTGGTGGGCGCTTTGGTGCCGGCGTTCGGCCGCGTATTCCTTGTCGTCGATGGACTGGACGAGCTGGAGGATGAGCCGGAGCTGGCGAAGAGGCGCGAGCAGTTTCTAGCGGATCTTGCGGGGTGGCAGAAGGATGAGGAGCTGTGGGTGATGGTTTCGTGCGAGTCTGAGGCTTCTGTCAAAGATGTGTTTGAGAGCTACTCTACGATGGAAGTCGCGCCTGATAGAGTGGACTTGGAGCTCTATTGTTGCCATCGGTTTGCTGAGTTTTCCCTCGCCTTCTCGGACGGCCCGGGGTTGCAACAAGAGATTCAACAGAGCCTGGAAATTCTTTTTGGCGGAAAGTAAGTGTCCACCCTGTTTCATGTACCGATTGCTCACTGACAATTGGCAGCTTTCTTGCCACGAAGCTGTGCCTGGACTATCTTGCCGCGACCGAAGATGGAAGAATAATGAAAGAGATGGTTGACGGGCTGCACGATTCCATGCAGGGAGATACTCTGGATGCAGTATATGGTATGGCCATCGATCATATCAACAACCAACCTGCCATCCCGAAAACGCTCGCGCAAAGAACCATAGCGTGGATAGTTCGGGCGAAGCGTCCCTTATTTGCCGCTGAAGTGCTGCATGCTGCAGGGTTTAATGAAGATGGCACTGCATGGTCTGAAGGAGAGGTGCCGCACATTGATGACGTGATATCGTCTTGTGCTGGGCTTGTGTCGGTGGAAGCTGAGACCGAGAAGCTTCGTTTGCTACACAAGAGCGCATTCAATTACTTCAGGGCCAATGCGGATGAGTGGATGGAGCCCGGAGAGAAGGCCATGGCCATGGGGTGCATGAAGTATCTTCAGATGGAAGAACCGGAAGATGTATTTTGCCATGACGTTTGGGACGACATGGACGAGCGAGAGTAAGCTGTTTCTCATTGTACAGGGAACATGTACTGACGAGGCTACTTTCTTGTAGGCGCTATTTCCGTGAGTGGCCACTTGCGGACTATGCACTACACTTCTGGGGGAACCATGCGCATGAGGTGCAAAACGACCCCGATGTCCAGGAAATGGCATTGAAGCTTCTCGACCACAGGCCAGCTCTCAAACGGATACATAATGCCGCGTTTGAAGGCCTAAAGGACCCTAGCGGATACTCCTACTCTTTCGCATGGCATCTACCAATCGGGATTCTGACTCTCTTCGGACTGGATCAAGCCCTAGACCTCTTTCTAGCGATGCAAGTGAACCGAGTTAGTCAATGGATGGACAGGACGCTGAAGACAGCAATGCAACTTGCCATCGACCGCAACGAGATTGAAACATTCAAGATCCTCGTCAAGTTCATCCAGCGAACCGGAAGACTTGGATACTCAGAGTTGACCTCCGTCACTGGACCAATATGGCACGCAGCAAATGCTGCCAACTACAAAGCCGTAGAGGCTGCATTCGATATTATTGATATGACTGGGGAATACCGGCAAGATATTCTTGATCGGGTGATGAACGAAGCCATCGAGAAAAAGTCCATGGAAGCAGCAAGCTTTGTGGTCAGACGGAGCGACTTCTCGCCTTCGCCTCACCATCTGTTCGAAGCAATCAAACAAGACATGCCAGAGCTCATCGAGCTACTTCTCACACGCCCTGAAGTAGACCCTGAGGTGCTCAATGACGATAGAAGGACAACCCTTGCATTTGCTGCATTTTTGGGACGGGCTCGTATTTTTGACATTCTTCTGGACTCTGGCAAAGTGGACCCAGCCATTCGGGATAGATCTGGTTGTACAGCTCTGGCTTTGGCAGTTGAGAGAGCCTGTGGACACCACGGCGACGAGGATTCCCCATTCAAACACATAATTGGTCGCCTGCTCCAGCTTGACACGGACGTCGGGCTCAACGATAAGGACAAAAAGGGCTGGACATTGCTGACGCATGCCGCGCGCTCAGGAGATGTTGGAGTCTTTTCTCTACTGCTGGACCGCCTTGGCGAAGAACTGGATAAGAGAGACCCCAGCGGCCGGTGTTTGGTGTCACATGCTGTTGAGGGTCCCTGGTACAGGATGGAAGTCCTGAGCATGCTCATCAACCAGCTGGGCCTTCCGGTCAATCTTCAAGACAACAAGGGGAAGACGCCGCTCATCTGGGCGGCAGAAAAAAGTGGGATGCGAAGCGAAGCCATCGAATGCTTACTTAAAAGTGGTAAAGACGTAGCCTTGAACCACAGAGACCACTCTGGCCGCACTCCTCTTTCGTACGCCGCTCAAGACAGGGGGCGCGGTTTCGATGCACTTGTAGATGCCGAGGACATTGACCCAAATGTCCAGGATGAACAAGGACGCACTGCACTGTGGTATGCCTGGGACATCGACTCTGCAGAAACATCGCCTTTCACCAAGCTCATACGACACCCAAAAACAAACCCAAACATACAGGATAAGAGAGGACAGACAATCCTGATCCACAAGGCCGAGGCCTCAAGGTCGTGGGGAATGAAAACAGTTTTGAGCCACGAAATGACGGACCCCAACATGGTGGATGAAACAGGCAGAACGGCCCTCTTCTACGCCGTGTTCGACCATTACCAAACCGTCGAAACCATGATCAGCCACCCTGCAACAAATCCAAACGTTGTTGATGCGGATGGGCGCACTCCTCTTTCTCATGCAGCCGAACATGACCATCAGGGTAGCTTTGTGGAGGAACTACTGAAGCACCCAGACACTCTCGTTGACATCCCCGATAATGCCGGACTGACGCCACTTGACTACGCCGGGATGACCACGTTAGCCTTTCTTGAAACTGTCGCTCCGCTCGTAATACGCTTCCTTCAGGAGACAAAGTCTAGCGAGAAACAGCATCGGCGTGCCAGATTCATCCGTGGGGCTAACAAGGCCCCGAGAGGTGGCACGACGCTGTTGGTTTTGGCGATGCGCTACTCCGAAAAGCATCCAGAACTTGTGCAGGCATTGATAGAGGAGCCGGGTATCAACATTAATTGCAGGGATACCAGGAACAAAACACTGTTTTACATGGCGCTTTGGAATCTCGACGTCGCGGCCATGCGTGCTCTTCTTCGCCGGCCGGATCTTGGCACCGGGAACGACACTGACAGGGATGACCTCGAAAGCGCTATGGAATTTCGTCGCGGACCGTCTCTCACGGAGGAGAAGGCCGACATGGTATCTGAAGCAGAAGAGCTTCTGAAACAGTACCTCTCGCGTGGAGCGTGTGTTGGTGGTCGTGTTCTTTAGTTGGCATTCATGTACTGGTGGGTACTTCACTGAAATCAGCCGTGCCATGCATCAATACAAGCTTGTCGGACAACATCAAGGCGATTAGTCGGCACTGGAATCAATGCAGCGTCGTAAATTATCTTGTCTGAGAAAAATAAAACCCTCTTCATTTCGTGTGTCTGCTCTCGGGTTCGCCAAGTCGAGTGGAAAGACGCATGGTTATCTCGGATTAAGCATCGGACCTACTCTCGGCTACGCTTGTCCTTACCGACCCGGAAGGTCGGACCGTCGCATGATCCGGAGCAGTCCCCGGCTGTTACTCTCCTGTTCGATTGGCCACTCTTGTCAATGCAATGCCTGTCGATCGTTGTCAGTTGAGAAAAGTGGATTCACTGTTCGTATGACTTCCCCCACAGTGAATGGGAGTAAGAGGCAAGTGGTAAAACTTAGTTGCTTTACTCCTTGGCAATAGCTTTCAGGTACCTTCCAAGAACGTGGTGCACCTCGTATTTTTTTCAACATGAAACACATCACGGCTAGATGATCCTCCACCGCCTCCCGTCGATTCTGAAGTAGATCTCTCGGTGACTTGCCTTGCCCTTAATGGTTTTATTCCTGCACTGAAAAAGAAAAGGGAAAAGGGCGGTAGCTAATGCTGTGCCAGTAGTATTCTACTAGCATCAATGTGGGAATACCAAATCAGTGGTGCGGCATTTCTCCCAATGATCTCCTACGAAATTCTATCTAGTGTACGCGATCCTGGCCTCTGTTCGTTCATAATTTCCCTTCCAGGAAATGTCTCGCCGCATGCAGCCCGTATCGAAGATCTCATGGCGTGAGGAGAAAAAACGTTGCCAAGTAAATCGAGAGTTTGGTCAAAGCTTCCCAGTGAGTATTTAATGTGCAGGTTGCGTGCTTTGGAGCTACAATATCGCCAGATTGCTCATCACTGCCTTCACTTCTACAAACAACATGAGACTTCAATTCCTCTCTCTTTTCGCCGTGATTGGCCTTGCCTCGGCCACTTGCTACACCGATGTCTACCCCAATACCAATATCGCCATCTCGTGCACAAACGAGAAGGTACATACCTCGTAACAAGAGAGAACTGCAGAAGCTGAACGTCATAGGGCCAATCGGGATTCTTGAAGAACTGCGATGTGCCTGATGAAGGCTGTGATCATGCCAACGGCGCCACTTCTGGAATTGTGAGTACACCGCGTGATCCGTTACCGATATGGGCCAGAATACTGACTGAAATTTGTTGTGCAGACGTACTGCGTAAGTCATCGGCACAAGTTTCATGTGGAAAATACTGACTATGAATTAGTGCCCATCCTAAGGCCGGGATATAACCAGAGGAGAGGAGTTTCTGAGGATGTGGCGGAGCGGATGGCACGCATGTCAAGTAGCGATAAATGCGACGATGAATTAAAACCACCGAAAGTGACGTGTAGCTTTCTACGCTGTTCTCTTCGTTGCTCCTATGTTGTGTATGGTAGTAGGAACGATTACTCAACTGCTCCAAATCCTGCAACCCCGCATCATTTCTCCAATAAAGATGACTTGGAGTGTTATCCTGTATTAGTGATCGGTGCTGTGGCTGACGTGAGGCAACCACTTTCAAAGTGGCGAAGACAGTCAGTGTTCGTTGCTGCCCAGATTGCACCCGATAATGCGGGGTAATGGCCGGGATGTCGCCCTCATCTGTTATCAGACCAATCAGCACCGCCACGATTCCCAAATGCCCTGATATGTAATAGCGCTCATGATGACGATGGTGATGACTTTAACGCCGCTTACTCACGAAGAATGAGATTACTTAGCATTGTAGGTGAACATGTAGCTCTTGTCAATTCGGCCAATATAAATGTGTGCGCCTGATGATTGCTACAAATCGTACTCCAGCATCAACCTCATCACGTCTTCGCTCCATTGACAATTTTAAAGCTCCTACCACACTCAACAACAACGAGATAATCAACAATGGCCTTCTCCACCGCCGACAAATCCAAGCCGTTCCTCCCTCTCGCCGGCAGCGCTAATGATGGATGGTCTACTGAGGATGAGGCAACAGCTACCTGCTTCTGCGGCGCCGTGCAGCTGAAATTTGTGCGTTCTGCGCTCACGCCTTTCCCAAATCAGTTCTCACTCAGATCGCTGACCCTTTCCACAGCCAACCCACGGCCCAGGTCTTGTCAACTCTTTCGTCTGCAACTGCTACGACTGCCACAAGGTTTCTGCCTCCATGTTCGCCTCGAACTTCACCATCGATGACGCCTACCTCACGCATGTGCGTGGCCAGAAGAACCTGTCCAGCTGGGGCCAATCTAAGACGGTCGACTCTGGCAACAAAATGACCAACTACTTCTGTTCCACATGCGGCACCCTCATGTATCGCAAGAGTTCCGGCTTCCCTACCATGAGCATTCTTCGCATTGGGACTGTCGACGACTTTTCATTGCATGAGACCAAGTTGAAGCCTCAGGTTGAGCAGTTTGTCAAGGATCGTGTGGGATGGCTCACTGGAGCGCAGGGTGTGAGGCAAGAACAAGGAAATGTTATTGGGAGGGAGTAATACGGGCGACTTCTTCGAAACCTTCACTCGATCTCACTGTGGCCTGGCAGTGTCTTTCGACTTCTCTGGAGCTGAGCCGGAAGTGTGGGATAGAATATTTCTCACAGTGGCGAATATTTATCCGTTGTTTGTAATGCACACATTACACTGGACCGGCTGTCAAACACATCTGACTTGATATCTTAGTGCAAATCAACACAACTGTGGCGACTAATACAACTATCAAGGAATGCTTTTCATCTCCCTGAGTCCAACACAGTTCTACATGCCTTATGAACTAAATTTGTCTGCCGCTGATGAGATTATATAAAGATTGTAAATGGCCGAAAATCGTTGAATTCGGTACTGATTCAAGATTATCTTTTAAAAGTCAATTGAATGCGACAAATAAAGCTCACTACTCCTTGAAACAGCCGTGTCCCATACTTCACTTTTACAGAATGAGCGCCCACCGTCCCGTGCATGTGGCGACCTGCTCGAGCGCACAGGCATCGCAGGTCCTTCGACCCCTTAGCATGACGCTTCTACCGTATTCTCCATAGGCTGCTTGAGAAGATACGGCCTCTTTGACTGCATACCAGCGGAGTAGGGGTTCTCCTTTGGTCAAATAGAGAAGAATCCTCTCCGCTACCCCTTCGTCTTCGTCATAAGGAGCAGGTTCGCAGCATCCCATCAAGGCAACAACATCGGGTCCTAATCTTTCCCTCTTAGGCTCGATTTGGAGAACATGGTCGCACCGCTCCGTTGTAAAGGTTCGCCACAACATGTCTTGCATCTCCCGGTACCCCAAAATTTCTTCGAAATCGCCCACTTTGGGGTATTGCTTCCATTCCTGAGAAGGCTCGATACTGATGTAATGAGAGAGCTCAAAGTGTCCAGGGCGAGAAGTCCAATACTGTTTGATCTTTCCGATGGTCGCTATCGAGCGTGGTATGTATGTAGCTCCCCGGTGGGGCTCAGCCTTACTAAAATTGTTGCTCGTAAGGAAGCCAACCCCATCCCGGATATTCTGCTTCCATTCTTGCGTCTTCTCGCTGAAAGGAGTACCTTGAAAGATCGACAAAAGTTCTGGAACCACATCTGCTGGGTCCGCATTTCTTCCTATCGATGCCGTGTTCAACAAGACACTCCAGCCGAAGTCGCTGCACAAATAGAACTTCTTCCTTCCTGAAATCGTCTCTGAAGCTTCAGAGTCTGTGTCCATTTCAGGTGCAGAGGACAATAGCTCCATGATGGAGTGGAAGGCGCTTGCTGCGGCCACCCCTCCGTGATTGTTCAGGTTTTCACAAATTGGGTTGATGGTTTGCCAGAATCCCCCGTGGTCTTCATGCAGAATGAGGGGCATTTCTCCACAGGTTTTGACATTCACAACGTGAGCAATAGTAGAACGAGCTTTGCCAGATACTTGATCTGTCTTTGGAGGTGAGTAGAATCGTCCCCCTTCGCTTTCTTAATGCGAGATGCAATGCCGGGAGGAAGAGCACCCTCATCATTAAAAGCCATTTCTTCCAAATTTCTGCCGTAGGACGTGATGCCTCTTTCGTCTACACTCATCCTATCAAACAGCATCGCTGCGGAGTCTATTATTCTCTATAGCGGCAGAGAAATTGGACGATAATGATGAGCCAGACCTTTGACATCTTTCTCATCAGAGGCTGTCTCCGAGAAGCTGATAACTCGGCACATGCGCCGTGACGCGTGGATAGCTAAAGCGACTGCCATTTTGACACATTCCGAGTACAGAGGATTGGTTTCGTCCGTGATCATGCTGACATTCAAAATGCGCCGTAGGTACGTCGTTCCGTAGCCTGCAAGTGGATGCCGCTCTTTCACCTCGATTTGAAGCTTTTCGTCTTTCTCTGGTTTGCACTCCAGCAGAATGGACGTTGCTGGATCTCCGTCATGGAGCCGAACTATCGTATCTTCTTTCAAGCTTCCTGTGCTCCACCAAAACTCATCTGCGTCATTCAACGCACTGGCTGGCTCCTGCGTCCAGTTGATATAGACCTGGACGTCATCAGGAGCACCAAAGACGATTGATTGAATCTTCTCGCCGGTGATCTTGACGGAGAGACCCATAATGAAATGAGCCCAGATGATGAGGATGATGCACCCCATTTGATTGGAGAAGGATACTTTCCGATCAGGAAGGTCCTGAGTGATATGGAAGAATTCGACTGCACCGAGAAGGATGGTAGGGGTGAGTCGACAATAGTCCTGCGAGCGGCGATAATTGGGTATAGAATGCTCAAAGGTTTGCTCAACTCTCTGCACATATCTCCCCCAATCGAATGCCCTAGCCTGAGTATTGCAGGAGCGAACTGTACGCATAATTCCCTCGTAACCAGGATCCAGAAACTCTTTCTCGCGCCTGGCTTCCATTTGTTTTCTGATTGTAACTGAATGAGCTTGGGCCAAGCTCTCTCGGCCTGTGTAAAACGATAGCAAGGACACAAGAATGAAGGTCGCAAAGTACTTGTGTTCATCCTTTTTAAACGCTCGCAACATCGTGGGACCAGTACCCAATCGCAGCTCCACTTCAGACCCATCTGTGATGGGTACAGACAAACTGAGGGCGACTTCTTTCCTGAAATCATCTTCCATGCTCTTTTGAACCTTGGTGTAACCAAACAAGTTGGCTAGATCTTCTTCGACAACTATGTCGGACCCCGCTCTGCTAAGGTCTCTAGCAAAGTTCATCAACCTGCTTGTCGCAATCATAGTGGTTTCCGCAATAGTACGAAGAGGAAGAAGCTTGGTAATTTCGACCGAGAACTGGACATAGTGAGGCATCCTTTCGAAGCGAATAAGCCCGAGTAACAGCGACGTGGGTGTATAAGAGGATGATAACGTGAAGGGGATGTTGAAAATTTATACGAAAGATTCGAGACGACGACAGGAGCGACAATGAGTCAAACGTAGAGGAAAGGCAAGAAGGCTACTTTTAGGTCCACACAGTTATATGAAAGGATATAGATGGGGCAGATAAAAATAGCAAAGATTGATACCGAGGCAAGTATAGCTGGAGATTCTCTGAAAATTGGTAAATTCTAATCAACTCTACTATGCTGAGTCGCCTTTTATATGCGTAGCAAGGTAAAGTTTCTATGACCGTCTAATTAGACGTTGAGGATGAATCACGTACATAATGTTTATTATCGCCACACTCCGCCCCCGCTGATAGCGTAAGCCTGCTTGGTTGTGGTCGAATCACTGGCTGATGTGTAATAGCCGGTGAGGCCCTACTAATATTTTGCCGCCAATGGCTACTCATCATAGATTCTTCGTCATCAGTCATCATGCCAACCCCGCCTTTAATGCACACCCTCTGAGTCGCGGCCCAATCATTCGTACTATTGCTATCAATCACATTGCTACTTAAATACGTAATTCCATGCGAGAGGATGACGATCAGTAAATTTATTTAGATTCCCATCTCTGCTGCCTTCGGTCTCGCGTCCAGCTCTACCGGCTGAAATACTCTACCTGAGTGCTCTAGCTCCACAGGTGTACTACTGCTGTGGGTGTAATAAACGGTACTGCTATGGCCGCTTACCTCCGCAGGGGGTAAATACTGAGGATTTATCGGCTCATGCATCTCGTGAGCACTCGAGGGCTCTTGCTGCCCGCCTTGCTGTTGCTGCTTTCTTCGCCTCATGAGACAGCAGAACATGATCGCCGCCGCCAGCAGCCCAACGAAGCCCACCACTCCCCCAACGACGCCGCCGATAATGGCGCCCGTCGAGACGCCACTACCTCCAGTTCCTGCAGTACTTGTCGAGGTAGTCGCGCTATCCGACGTCGAACTCGCCTCGGTGCCAGATGTTGAGCTGGATGATGACTCGGTAGTAGAATTCACATCTGCACGCGGCGCTGAGAGGGCGCTTGCCGGTGCCCATGTGACATTGACGCTCCACGACGTCGGCTCACTAAAGAAGGTATCCACGGCCGTCACGGCGATAGTCGTCCAGTTGTTCGGGCCCGCCGTCGGCGTGGCATCGCCATCGTCATCGGCGTAGGTGCATGCAAAGTCAGCAACGCCCAAGGCCGGCCAGGTCCAACGCGCGCACCGCGGCGATGCAGTCTCGGTGCAACGCAGCGCCATGGCATCGCTGCGGCAGGCGCTGTCCGTGCAGGCCGTCGACAGCTGTGTGCTGTCGTAGCAAGTCGAGTACCAGTTGCAGGTCGCGTATGACTCGGCGCAGCAGCCGGCCATGCCCGGCGTTCCGGCCGTGGAGCTGAAGAAGACGCAGCTGTAGGCGCCGCCGCAGTACAACGCCGAGTCTGACATCACCTGTTAGTCCCTTGCTTCTGGCCTGGCTCCCGTGGGGCCTTACCAGCGTCCGTGTTGATGAAGCCACAGGTGTCAAAGCTAGCGGTCGAAGAATCCCGTTTCTGCAGTGCAGCCTGGTTGATGGATGGGCCTGGCGTTATCCTTGGTTGAGCCACCGCATGCTTTCCGAGTAGATCTTGGCCATGTTTCCCAGCTTGCGTGATTTCGGGCTTGAAAGAGGTGGCAGCGATGGCGACGGCGAAGTGCGACCACGCGTATAGCGAGGAGAAGGCAACCATTGCTGCAACAGGCCCGAGGGCTGGTGGTTTCGGCGAACACTGCGAAACATGGGGCAGAGCAGGCACCCGCGAATATATAATGAACGGGTGTGGAGATGAGCGGAGCTTTCCATCCTGTTTTAGGCAGGGTCGTTACAGCACATCTTTTTCCGGTTAGCAATGCTCCCGACCGAGCTAGGGAAAATCCTTTGGCGTTACCGAGGGCGCCTACCAATCCGAATTCGAGTAAAAGAGCCGCGATCGTCCCCTATACCGCACAATTTCCTGTAGATCTTCTAAACTGTGTACGTGAAAGCTTGATATTTAGCCCCTATCGATCGTTGCCCGGGGTCATGAATGGGTGGTTCGGAGTCGGCACGGACGCGGACACGCCGTTGCAGCTCGGCAGGGAACACGGAAAGAGATGGAACGAGCCGGAACCATGCATTCCAAGGTCCTGTGGCATAGGAAGGAATAGCAAGATATTATAAGTTCAAGCGCATCGTTGCAGTGCCTGGTAAAGAATTCCAATGTGCCTATCTTTTTGTGGTTGGGTGGGTCGTCAGTTGAAGGTTTTGGGGATGCGGAGAACCCCACTTTTTGACCATGGTGAATCCTTGTCGAGAGATTCGATGGCACCGACGATAACATCAGACGTTGATCTCTGGAGCATATTGCACGTAGGGGGTGTCGGTGCTGGACCGGGTGTACGACAGCGTTCCCAGAATGCATGTGGTGTGAGCCAATGAGTCACAATCTTCTGTCCCAGCAGCTGAGACTCAGCTGGGCCGGGTTTCTTTCTAAAAAGCTTGCAAGGCAATGTTTTCCCACGACGAGATTCCCATGGTGCATACATTCGGAGTCACATCTCGCGCATTAGCGTCCCACCAAAATTTCCATCCAATCTCGAGCTGATTTGAAGGCACAACAAAGTTTTTGGACCGAGGCGCGGCGGAACGGAACGGGCGCAGCGAAAGGTGAGGCACAAATCCACGAGGCTTACAGGCTCCTTAAGCGACCGAATCTCGCCGCACTGCATCTGAATCAGCCTCAAATCCTTACTTAGGCTATTGCTGACTCGCCTGCTCCACAGCCACGGCGCACATACCCCAATAATCAGCCCACTCTCAACCCCGCGATATATTTCGCTGACCCCCAAGGCGACCTCTTTCACTCTCCTTTCTCCTCTATTCCCCTCGCAACCCACCAAAATGTCCGGCGCATACTTCAAGAACGACGGCGTCGACCTCTTTTACGTCGTCGAGGGCACTGGAGCTCCCATCCTCCTCCTCCACGGCTGGACCTGTGACCATCTTGATTGGAGCTGGCAACAACCGTTTCTCCAGTCTCTCGGATTCCAAACCATTGCAATCGACCACCGTGGCCACGGCCGCTCCGGCGTTTTGCCCGGCGATAATTATGGCCCCGAGATTCTCGCCGATGACGCCGCCGCGCTTCTCTCCCACCTTGGCGTCGAGAAGGCCATCGTCATGGGCCACAGCCTCGGAACCGTCGTGGCATCAGCGCTGGCGGTGCGTCACCCAGAGAAGGTGAAGGCGCTCGTCCTTGTCGATCCCGTCTACCATCTCTTCTGGGAGGAGCTGGAGCCCTTCGTCGCCTTTATGTGTCAGCCAAACTCGCCACAAAATGCAGCCACCTTCTTCGACCAGGCCTTCTACACTGACTCCAGTCCGGCGTGGCTGAAAGCCTGGCACCGACACCGTACCCTGGGAAATCCGCCGCACGTTGTCTCCGCCGTGATGACGCAGCTCTATGCGCAGGAGAACAGCATCGGCCGCAAGGAAAATTCTGTTATGTACAATAGGCGGCGGGCTTGCCCGCGCCTTGTCACCTGCATGGAGCAAATGAAGGCAGATTTGGAGCATGAGATTGGTTTGAATCCAGCGACAGATAAAGTTGAACTTCTTCCGTCCGGGCACTGGCATCACCAACAGGATGCCGACGTTTTCAATGCTGTGGTGAAAGGGTGGTTTCAGGCACAGGATCTCCTTCCAAAGATCAACAACTGAGAGGTGACGCTTTGGTTTCGGACGCATTCTTGATCACGGGTCTGAAGAAGTCTCAATTACATCTGAGCAGGCCAGCCAATGTGAACCTCGCCGTCTACGAACAGGCGTGATCCCGCGAGGGCCAGAAATACACTGGTTTGAAAACTGCGGCTGAGTGACCACAGTCTACAAGCTCCGCTGGACTATCAGTTGGCTCAGTACATTAAATACGGACGAAGGCCAGCAACCTCGTAACCTTTTCTTGCCGTTTGAGATCCGTATAAACACAATTTAGTGAAAATCTGGTGTGGTATGCACGCCACGCCGAGTTTGCTCTCGCCCAGCTTGCCATTTTACAACCTCAAGTTCTAATATCGATTGTTGAGAATACTGCATGCTGTTATTCATGGCTCATGAGCCAGCACTCCGCAGCAATGGGGATTGCGTTGACGATGAAATGATTGGTTGGTAGGAACAATGGAGGCGTTAACCTGTTGGCCAATCCCGCCATCTCAATGGTCGATGGCTACATCCATCGGCAAATATGCCCCGCAAAGCTTACGCGCCATTCCTACAAACAGGACGTAGGTGGAGCATGCTCGATAGCGATACGTTGATCTGGTGCATACCCCACCGTGAGGTTACAACATCTTTCCGAGATGTGTAACATCACATTACCAGCCTTATCACTTGACAAATGCGCATGCAACATTCGCAGGCGACAAGCTGACGTGAGAAAAAGGAATCCCACGGAAAATAATTTTCTGCCATACGTTAGTTGATTGGCGACTGCGTCGGCATGGATGCACACGAAACCACGGCCTCCTGATGCCCAGGATATGTCGCTGGTCGTAGCCCCCGGAGGGTGGAGGACTCGAATCGTCTTAATAATGCTCTCAGACTTCTTCGCTAAAAATAACCTTACTCCCCATTCTACCATCTTTACTATTTGACTTGAGGCCATTTTTATAGACTACAGCTTGAACCAGCTGGTCGGGAAATTTGAGCAGAAACCGATGCTAATGGCAAGAGCAAGATAGAGCATCAGCGGCAGAGATTCGAAGGGAGAGGGCCAAAGCCGGTACACACCCAAGGTAATGCTCAGCCGCAGGTTGGGCCTTGACAGATAGACTAGAAGTAAGCTTTCCGAGTTATTGTGTTTGCCCCTCACGTCCATGTTGTTTATTTCATTGATGATGTCTGAGTCGTATCCTACAATATAGGTAGGGTTGCGGTTATACAATGACCATGCAATTGAATAAGATGGCAGCGATGTATTCGTCAGCTGATAATAGTTGTCCCGCGTTTCCGTGGAAGCAGATCTGACCTGAAAACATATTTCACCAGATCCTGCGTTCGTCCATCGACGTCGCTAAACACGGCATCCAATACCAAGACCTCCACGCTATGATGGAGAGCTCGTGCCGGTGTAATTTATCGACCCTGTCCACTGCTAAGCACTTGGTTTCAACCTCCAGAAAGGCTGTCTGTATTCTCGGCCAACATTGTCGACTGTATGAAATTTATTCAGCGAGTAGCTGCAATGTGTAGAAAGCCAATACTGATGTCCTCGATGGAAGCATTGAACCAGAATAGGACCTGGTAGCAGTAGCCCATAGGGTTCTTGAGTGTAAATGAAATCTAGCACGCTCATGTGTATAGAAACCGCATTCTGCAGAAGATGTACTACATACAGGTAGGAGAATGAAAATCAAAGTGGATAGCGCTTTACGTTCGTGTTGTCGGTCCTGTCAAGTCATTGCTAAAAGGGGTGTGGCTGGCGCTTCTTCTGCACGAATAGCCAGTGGACGCTGTAAGCGACTTCCTTCATGATATCCCAGAAATTCATTGCGTCAGCGAAGATCCTCAAAGCTGATCCCAACGAAGTAGGCTTGGCCACGAAGCTCTTTGGTGAGCTATCGATCTCGTCTGCCGAGCCACCCTCACGATCCGTCAGCTCAGTCGCGGATTCTGACAACACCTGCATCGGGTTCTCAATGCCGGCATCTCTGTACCCACGCCATGGGTATGCCCAGAGATGTATGATGGCCGCGATGGCCATCTCGATGCACAGGACCATGTTCGGTATGCCGATATCCAGAGATTGATAGGAAATTTTGCTCGAGGGTTTCATTGTAGGGGAGTCACCCGTAGTGAGCTGGTTGAGTATGAACTGGGAAGAAGAGATGGAGTGTCAGTGAGATGATGTCCATTCTAGGTGAGGTTCCGCTTACTGTCTGCACGTAGCTTAGGAAGACGACGAATTTGATTGCCAGGAACTTCAAGAATGGATTGTGGTGTCGGAGCGACTCCTTGAATTGGAGGTAGAATTGCATCAGGAAGACCATGGCGATAATCAAAGAAATTATTTGTATGGCTTTGACCTGGTACGGATCACGGCGTGTCAGCAGGTGAGTGGGCCACAAAGTGCGCAAGCCTCTTTTTTATTCCGGTCGTGACAGAGTTTACTCACCCAGATGGCCGCGTGGCTGGTGCTCTTTGATTCGGCGCAGTATGTGTCGGTGGCCTCGGTTATAAACGTGATGAGTGTAGTGCAGAGCTTCACTACTGAATACTGGAATACGCCGATCGTGATGACCTAGAATTTCATCTTAGCAATATTCATGTGCCATCGGAAGGACAGTCGTGTCTTACATGAATATAGGTAACGCCACTCCTGGGAGTCCGGAAAGGGCCTCTTCCCTTGCCACCGGTGCACATGTTCAACCATTTGATTGGTAGAATCCAGCTGCGTGGCTCAATCTCCTTGAAACGTTCCTCCAACTCCTGTGTTGTTGGGGCCATGTAACGGCACAAAAGGACGAAGAAGGATGCAAGCACGAGTGCCTCATACAGCTGGTGTACCGCCTCCAGGTAGACGTGATGTTCGTAGTATTTAATGGCAAGGCAGGAGGTCAAGCCGTAGACTGGGACCATGAAGATGATGCGGACATTTCTGCGATCGGATATGATGAGCTCTGTTGACTGTCGGAGTCTCTGGTGGAAAGGTGAACCTACTGCTTCTGTTCCAGTGGCCTGTTGTAATTGGTGATGTGCCGAAATATGAGGTAAAAGGACAATAGGCCAGCGGCAATGGTGAAAGCAGCGGCCAGAGCGATGCTGAATTGATGGAACGTGAAGCCACCGATAGAGTCCTCTTCCACCACTGTGCGGCTTGTCAGATGACCGGCAGCACAAGACGACGACAGAAAAACTTACAAGGCAAGTCCAATTTAGAAGGTCCGCACTTTCCCATATTGTCTTGCTGATGAAGCGATGTTGTGGCTGCAGAAATGACGGCTATGGCTTGAATTAAAGTCGATGGGCCACGGGAGCTCGGGAGAGAAGCAGCCCGGATAATCAATCAACCTTACTGTAAAGGTTAAATCAAACTAGTTGTCGTGTCCCACACAGCCTCCCTTGTCACAGCCTCGATTGCGTCTGTGCGCTGGTGGCCTAGTTTCCGGGGATACGGGGTATCCAATCCGCGTTCGTGCTATACGCGCATTTCGGATACAGCCGTGCACAGTCGCATAAAACGCGGGTATGGATACGACAGCGTCTGATTGGCGTGCACAATCGGGTATCGGGTTACTATTAAGCTGTGAACCGCTCCCTCTCGTACGAAGTGCTTCCCGACCTCTTTTCCTAAGCTTTCCAGCTGTACACCACGGATATCATACAAACCGAGTGTCGGATACACAGCCTCACGCGCCCGAACCGATGAAGCTGTCAAGATGCATCATAGACTATATATGCCCCGGTGTCGATGGCTAAGTAAGTCGGCTTCATCAAGACATCAACATCCTTCCTTTTATCTTACTCCACCACGTTTCTTGTTTTCCTACTTTTTGTAGGCCAACAATTTTCCAATCTTCATCTGTGCTACCATGCCTCTACCTTATGCTGCGCTTTTACTCGTCCCGTGCCTGCTCTTTGCCGGGCAGGCTTTCTACAACCTTTTCCTCCACCCGCTGCGCAAGTTCCCCGGGCCTGCGCGCACAGCCGCATTCAAATGGCCGTGGTTCTGGCACAAGGCGCGCGGGACCCAGGTTGCCTGGATCACCGAGCTTCACCGGCAGTACGGCCATGTGGTTCGCGTTGCGCCAGACCATCTCTCCTACACCGATGCCGAGGCCTGGAAGGACATTTACGGCCACAAGACACCCGCTGGACGCGGTAACTTGCCCAAGGACCTGCGATTCTACCCTCAACCCGTAATTGGCAAGACAGGAATCATCACGTTAGTGATACACTTCGCAGAGGTTTACCACACTGGCTGACGGAAAATGCAGGGCAAATGACGCCGACCACTCCCGCGTGCGCCGCAGTATCGCCCACGCCTTCTCGGAAAAGGCGCTCATCGAGCAGGAGCCGATGATCCGCCACTATGTCGGACTGCTCGTCGAGAAACTGCGGGATGCAGCATCGGTACCGGTCGGCGACAATTCCATCGACATGGTCCGCATGTTCAATTACACCACGTTCGATATCATGGCGGACCTGGCGTTTGGCGAGTCGCTGGGTCTGCTCGAGCGGGCCGATTATGTCCCCTGGGTTGCGTCTATCATACAAACCATCAAGGCCGCCGGCATCATCGGAACTCTCCAGAGCGCCTTCCCGCTGCTCATGCCGGTGCTGATGAAGACGGTTCTCAGCGGCATGCAGAAAAGCCGCTACAAGCATAGCCGCTTCGCGCAGGAGCACGTCGACAAGCGACTGGCCCGTGAGACGACGCGGCCGGACATCTGGACGTTTGTGCTGCGCAACACTGCGAACGATGCGGCCAAGGGCGGCCTTTCCCGCGACGAGATGCACGCCAACGCCGCCGCTTTGATGGGAGCCGGCACCGAAACGACGGCCACGGTGCTCAGCGGCGCGTGCTGGCTGCTCTGCAACAATCGTGACAAGCTGGACCAGCTGAATGACGAAGTGCGCCAGGCCTTCGGCTCTGCTGACGATCTTAGCATGCAGACTCTGGCGCGGCTGCCGTACCTGAACGCCTGCTTGCAAGAAAGCCTGCGCATGTTTCCGCCGGCGCCGCTGGGTTTGCCGCGGGTTGCTCCACGGGGAGGAACCGTCATTTGCGGAAAGCCGGTGGCTGAGAGGGTAAGATGAACCAGTGACGCTGCCTACATTTACACTCGTCTTGGCACATCGGTGTGTGATCAAAGCTGACTCTTTTTTAGACAACCGTGTACGTGTCCCACTTCGCCGCCTACCACAGCGCGTCCAACTTTTACGACGCCTACAACTTCCACCCGGAGAGATGGCTCCCAGATGCCGATCCGTGTTTTGCCGACGACAAGAAAAACGTCATGGAGCCTTTCAGCTTTGGACCAAGGAACTGTGTTGGAAAGAAGTAAGTCAGCTGGATGTGACGCCTCTTCGAATGACTTGACTGACATACTTCTGCTCGGGATGTAGTCTTGCGTGGCACGAGATGCGCGCCATTCTTGCCAACATTGTCTTAAACTTTGACATGCAGCTTTCCGAAAAAACGGGCAAGAACTGGATGGACCAGAAGGCATATTTGGTTTGGGACAAGACGCCACTTTATATTAACTTGAAGCCGGTTGTCCAGGATGTAAAGGCCTAAGTTGGAGACTGGCTGTAAGCTGGGTATTAGAATGGTTGATGTACGCTATTATCGCTGGTAGGGACCTGGAAAACTATACTAAGATTGACTCTGCAACGTTTTTAGTATAATGTAACCGTAACCGCTTCATCCTACGGATGCGATATGATAGAAATAGTGCACAGCTGTGATTTCTCATAGGTGGAGAGCTACTTTGCAGGTACGATGTTCGGGCCTTCGAAGACGCCACGTAGGATGCACCGGCTAGAACGCTTAGCGGCTCGAAATGCTTTCATGGCTCAGCATGACACGCACATCCGCAAGTGATGGTCAAGGTGAGAAAGGGATGGTGGCGCACTGGTCAGGGCAGAGCTTTTTAAGAGCTTCTTTAGTTCCCAGAGCGCACACTGAAGCTCTTCATGCAGGGGCATATCGGGCACTCAGCAAAGAAAGATTCGATTAGAAGACGTTCCAACGCCGCTGCTGAACTGGCATACCTGCATTGACAGGCGCAAACAGTTGTCACCTGGAAGTAAATATATTAAGAGAAGAACACTCGAATATTAAATCAGTCAGTAAGAAAAGAAAAAGTCCGGGTGCCTATTCCCCACCTCATCCACAGTATACCTCCTCAAGCTCTCTCCCTTTTCCCCATACTGGTCCTTCACCTTCCTCGCATTTGACGCTCTCAAATGAACCATTAACACAGCCGCCGCAACCCCTGCCAAACAAACCCCGCCTAACGAGAGGCTCAACCCCTTCCGATAATATGGCGGATCGTTGAACGCCTGGTTCCCCCCAATGGCCACCGTCTGCGCTACAACATTGACCAGCGCCGCGGCACTGGCGCGAAACGTATACCCAACCTGATTGCTCGCCATCCACACCATGCTCAGCACGACGATGGGATACGCGCAGCATGCAACCAGGCACGTCGCGACCAGCCTTCCCGTGTTGCCTGTCAGGCCAAGTAGCAGGGCATACCCGACAGCCGCCAGGGCGGCATTGACACAGATGACGACGCCGCGTTTTCGGAGCCTGTCGGAGATGATGCATGACGACAGGATGCCGACGAAGGCGGCGGCGTAAACGACGATAGCCATAAGCTGCGCCTGCACTCCGGCGTAGCCCAGGCCTTGTAGTATGGCAGGCGTAAAGTTAGACAGGGCGCTGACGCAGAAGTGTGCGCCGGCGTCAATGAGGGTGATGAGCCAGAACTTGGGGTCTACGAGGACCCTGAGGATGAGCTTCGGCCGGATGCGGCTGTCGCCGGTGTTGTGCATGGCCCGGCTGCGTGCGAGGACGACATCTTTCTCAGCGGCGGTGAAGAAGAATCGGATGCGCTCGGGGGTGCTGGGGAGGAGTGTGAGCACGACGAACGCCCAGGCTATGGGGACGACGCCTTCGACCAGGAAGATCCACTGCCAGGCCGACCAGCCGTTGGCGCCATCGAGGGTGAGCGTGATTGCGTAGGCCAGGAGACCGTTGCAGGAGCCGGCGAGGGCGGTGGTCGAGGCGAGGATGGCACCACGCGTGGCGAGCTCGTTGTAAGGGTACCAGAAGGAGAGGTACAAGACGGCGCCTTGGATGAAGCCTTCGGCGCAGCCAATCAGCGCCCGAATAACCATGAGGGCGGCGTAGCTCTTTGCTTCAACGGTGCAGGCGGTAATGATTCCCCAGATGATCATAGCGCCGGCGAACTGTGGCTAAATCAGCTGTGAAATCCAAACTAGCAACCGGAAAATATTACCTGACGTGGCGGCCCGATCTTTCTTAGCAACAGCGTCCCAGGGAGTTGGAACAGGATGTATCCAACCAGGAAAATGCTCGAGACGTTCGAGTACATTTGCGCTGTAAGCCCGAGATCTTCATCCATGCCAGCAACCTTCGCATTGGCCAAGTCGGAGCGTCCCTTTATCGTCTGTTAACAATTGCCATTGTGGCTGGAAGGCTTTCATACCATTTGAGCTAGGAAAAAGACAGAGCACAGCAGCGGAAGGATTGCAAAGTCAGTTTTCCTCCTGACCCGCACCTCCAGCTTCCGCGTCTCTCTGTCCAATTGGCTGTCACCTTCCTCCACGGCCGGGTCGCTAGAAAGGGGTATCGCCTTGGTGTTATTCATTTTGGTGGGCTGAAGCTAAAGTAAATCTCAACAAAAAATTGCGAAATGAACAATTGGTACGCTGAAGAATTAGACGTGCAAGAGCGCTTCTCCTTATAATAGCCATATCCTCAACAATCACTTCGCACACAGCCTCGATGATTTCATTGCACCGCGGCATTTAGGACGCGTAAATATTTTAGCTACAGGTAAGCAGGTCTCAACTTGAGCCAAAGACAACGGCGGAGGCAGTAGTGTGCTCGGAGGCTGAGCATCAGCAAAACTTGGCGCCAAGGTGCGGGTTGCCAATCAAGGAACCGACTTGCGACGCAAGCACGGAGTCCGTGTCGGAAGTCCGTGTCTGAGTCCGTGTCCGACGTAACATTCCACCACATAACCTTACGCGGACTGCAGCGTTGAGAACTGATTGCACATGAGAGCTGTACAGCCGCGGGGTATGCAGAACATTGTGCAGCATAAAAGACTAGACTATCTTCGAGTCTATGTTGAAGCTTCAGCGGCTTCAATCTTCAATCATGTCCGACGGGAATTCGCACCACAATGGCCCATCACCCCTCTGCCACATCGTCACGCCGGTTGGTATGCTGGGCTTCGGATTTGACGAGTTGCAGACCGCAGACATGCTGGCGAAGCTTGTAGCAACAAACATCCCGACCGCCATCATCCTCGACTCGGGATCCACGGACAGCGGTCCTTCGAAACTGGCCTTAGGATCCATGTCGTGCCCGCGGGAGGCGTACACCAGAGACCTTACAAAGCTTCTGGGCATGGTTGACACCTTCCATGTTCCCTTGATTTTCTCCTCAGCTGGCGGCGATGGAAGCGATAATCATGTGAATGAAATTCTACAAGTCATTGAGGAAATTGCAGAGCAGGAGAAGAACGAGTTTGCTCTCTGGCCTGATTCTTTACAAAATACCTTGGCTAATTATACTTCAGGCACTGCCGCTTCAAAACCGTTGCCATCTTCTCAGGCATCGAAAAGACCTTAGTCCGCGATCGCCTCCGAGCCGGTGCCATAACCGGCTGTGGACCATGCGTGCCTCCCTTGACAGAAGAAGACATTGATTCAGCCCGCACCATTGTCGGCCAGATGGGACCCGAGCCTTTCATTGACGCCATGACCGCGCACCCTGACTTCGATGTCATCGTCGGGGGCCGCGCGTACGACCCTGCGCCCTACATCGCCTACGCATCCTTCCTTTCCATCGGGCTCAAAGACAGCGTGAACTCAACTCCAGTCGAGGCGCTCTTGGGAGGCTTCTCACACATGGGGAAGATCATGGAGTGCGGCGGCATCTGCGCAGAACCGAAATCACACGGCGCCGTTGCGAGCGTGTACCAAGACGGCACGTTTGATATCACCCCTCTAAGTTTGGAGGCGCGATGCACACCGGTGTCCGTTGCGGCGCATACGCTATATGAGAAGAGCCGACCGGATCTGCTGCACGGTCCCGGCGGCTACTTGGATGTCACCAGCGCCACGTATGAGCAGCTGGGCGATGGCAGGACTGTCAGAGTGCGCGGAAGCTCATTTCATTCTTCAAAGAGCGATGGGATGCCGTATCAAATAAAGCTGGAAGGAGCAACGACAATTGGATATCGGTCCATGTTTATGGGCAGCGTCAGGGACCGTAAGACGAACCTTCCGCTTTCGACTTGTACTCTCCAACTACACTTCATTCTTTTACTTTTCTATTCCATGTTGCGGCTTTAACACAACCTTCTCTACTATATTGCTTGATGAGAAGTGATGCTAATCTGAGACAGCAATCCTCATCGACCAGCTGGACACTTTACTCGAGCGAGTCAAGGCCTACGTGGCTGCACAGCACCGCGATCATTCTGGCTGGGAGCTCGACTTCCATGTATATGGAAAACAGGTTCCGCCAAGCTCGGAAATATTCCTGATCGGAGAAGCTCTAGCCTCTTCGCAGCAACTCGCGACAAGTTTGGCATGCACTGCCCGCATCGCCACTACTGTGAGTTTGTATTCCTACTCCACGCCCTGAGAACGAAACGGCTGATCTGTGGAAGCATGCGGCGTACCCGGGACAGAAAGCAACCTCAGGGAACTTTGCGTTTGGCATCGGCGGGAAGACGGAGATCCCATTGGGACCATGCCCGAAGTTTTCAATTTACCATCTCATGGATCTGAGAGATGGGGAAGAACGACTTCAGCCAAGCGAGGAGGCCCAAGATGGTAGCTGTGGTGAATCCTGCAGCACCAGAGCTGCAACCTCCATATTTTCACATACTGTGTCAACTTTTGGTAAAGGAAGAGCCCGGCAGTCTTCACCCCTGGACAGGCCATTTCCTCCCCCTCAAGCCTTGAAGAATGGGATAACCAGCCAGCAGAATAAGCCCATCGCCTCCCCAAGTCCCAGACCATCACACCCCAACAACCATGTTTCCCCCACAAAGCTGGGCCATCTTGCGAGTGTCCTACGGTCCAAGAATGCCGGCCCGTACGAGATCACCTTTGACATCATGTTCGACTCCGAGTCAGTGTACAATCTGGTCCGGCAATTAGGCTTACTGAGCCCGAAGACGGCGGCGGATGCACTAAAGGTTCCGCAGAACGACATCATCTGGTGCGGATTTTTCGACCCAGCCCGAGCGTTCAAGGTGACCATACCGCGCGTGAGAGCTGGGAAGAAGGTGGCCGCAGGGAGCTTTATGGAGGATGATGCGCACGGATCGCAGCAGCATTTGGGGCTAGTGAATTTAGAGCTTTCGACAACGATTTTAGAGGGGCTGGGGAAGTTGGAGGTGGTGTAGGGTGTGTTTTTAGTCCTCTTGCAAAGTTTCCTTTTATATATATGATGAACTCGATTGCCAGAGCTGACAGCTTCGATGATTACTCCTTTTCTCCCTCGCCGTACAGCCGATAAATCGAGTAGATTGACTAGTCGCACGTGTATGTAAAGAGTACTGATGTAGTGATGACTGGTGTAACGTGGAATCAGATAGGTCTATACCAATGGGAGGGTGGATTTCCTTTTGGGGCGGTGATGTTGAGTACGTGTGCGACGAACACAAGCCAAATAGTCTTTTATTTATAGTCATTCAGGATCCAACACGATTGCCTCGATCAAATCAGGCAGCGCTTCTAGTATGGTGTCGTTTCCCCTCAGATACACAACGTCCTCATCCGCGTCCTCATCATTGCCTGGATGATGTTCTTCCAGCCAGGCGGCATCCTCGAAACGCTCTTTTCGATTCCAACCCCACTTCTCTTCTTGTTCAACAAAACGTACCAAAGCCGGCTCAGGCCCACCGTCATAGTGGGTATCCTGGTACAAATCTCGAAGGAACATTTCTTTCAAAGGCATCTTCTCTCGAATCAGCAAATCCAGAAAGCCCTGGAAAAATACAACCCAGTCAGCGCTCTGCCAATCTTCACCACGGTGCAAAGTGGCGCCACAGAAGGATAGTAGTTGAAGGGTGTTTGCACAAGGCTCGATGAAGTGCAGTAACTCCCAGGCGGATGGAATGTTGAAGCAGTACAGCTCTAGGCGCTCAAGGGATGTGAATCGTGTGGTGGAAAAGGCCGGGTTGATGTCGTATTTCCAACCATCACTCCAGCCATACTGAGCCTGGAGATCCAGGCGAAGCGAACGGAGATGGGGAAACAGCGCGAAGAAACGGCGCAGTGGCGGCATTATTGCGGGATCACCCGACTTCAGCACCAGAGAAAGAGTATTGAGGTTCGCAAACGAGGCGGCAAGGCCGCGCCAGAAATCATTTTCGTTCTGCATCGGATCTTTCTTCTCTTCCTCATGACCCACTTCCTCCATTTTAACGGTCCCCACTGGTCCCCCTGCATTGTCGCTGCCGCGTCTTCCACCGCTTGAGGAGGCACTGAAAATCTCTGCTCCAGGAACCAATCCCGCGCCCGGCCTCATGCGCATCTCGAAGCGGTCCAGCGACATTCTCCCTTCCACAGCCGCAAGCGCTCGCATCACGGTGTTGACAGTGCGCTGTGGGCAGTCATCTCCATACACTGGATTTGTGCCTGATCGATCCGACGCCTGCAGGCTGCCTGGCAGGATCCGTAACGGCGCAACTGGGCTCAGCTCGGCCGGCACGATCGCCACTGTGTTCATGTTCTGCAGCAGCACCAACACTGCTCTGAGCAGCGCGACGTCATCGTCCGTTGCTGTGAGGCGTCGTTGTGCCTCGGAGCTGGAGTTCGCGGCGATGTCAGCGCCAAGAGGAGTAGGCCACTCAGAGATGATCCCAAGCTTTTCAACCTTGTGTGCGTAGCCTGGATGCTGACATGCAGCGAGGAAAGCACCCAGGCATGGCCTGGTAAGGTTGGTGACTGTAGTTGCAGCTGTGACAGGACAGAGGTTGATGAACGTGTCGTGCAGTTGAGTGTTGAGATTCCGGCATGCAAGGCGGAGGGACAAGACATCGTTGGTGCCCAAGAAGGTTGCAATTGCGCATGTAAGCTCAGTAGGAAGCTCAGCACCGAGATATTGCCGGGTTGTATGCGTGTCGGGATTGCTTTCGGCGAGTTCCTGCGGCTGGAAAGAAGACTTTACGCTGTTTCGCCCGTGGGAAAAAGTCATGGCCTGTCGCTATTGTTGGTCGTTGCTGCTACGTGTTGCTGGACCGTCGTTGCTGAGTCGTTGCTGTTGCTGCTGCGCGTTGCTAGTAGGAGTCGCCACTGGGAACTCCTCGCTGCAGGGAATTGCTGCTGAAGTCGATGCTGGTCTAGAATTCATGGCAAATCTTGGCATTCTCTCATGGCACGCGCCCCACCCACATCTTGATTGCCAAGGAAACGATGAGCTTTGGTGCCTGACAATTCTCGCATCTCATCCGGTTCGATTAAAGGACAAGTGCGATTCTTAGATTCAAGGTTTCCCTCTTAGAAACCCGAGTCTATTCTACCAGAATTGCGATCACTGCGGCCACTTCTATAACTGTACTTTCTCACGTCTCTACTGCACAAAGCACAGGTCTGTAGAAGACGCCCCTGGATTTCTGACGCTCCCGAGGGCCTGCAGCACGGCGTTGAGGCAATTATTTCCAGGTAGTGGCGCGTATTACATTATTTTTGTGCTAAGAAACATTCATTAAATTTACAAATGAAATTTATACTATTTCGTCCATGTCGCCCGTGTGAGAAACGATGTAGTAAGCGTCTGTAGTTGATGTGAGTAGCGTTACCTTCTTCTCACAGTGGTAGAACTTACGAACGATTCCCGGGATCCACCCGAGGCAGCAGAGGCCTATGTTGATAAGAGCATCGGTGCCGAAGTCTCGCTGTAGAACGACCGCCGCAGGTGGACAGAAGAATGCCCAGCAATAGTCGCCAGTTGAAGCCTGCGTAGATACGTCAGAATGGACAGCAGCTTCTTTCATAAACGGACTCACCATAACGCTCGTAAGGCTTCACGGTAATTGCAGCTGTGTTCCTCGGGGAAACTGAGCGCAATCACTAAACCACATTCACCGTCAGCGACGAAAAGGGGTTGCCAAGGCTGTCTGGAATATGCGTACCTTGAGACAAGATTCCAATGGCAGAAATGCCGTGTGGAATATTTGGCAACTGTGGCACGTCGGCTGCGGCTTGCTGAACCCTATGAAGAAACATGGGCGTCCTGAGGTTATTTATTTTGATGAAGGGGTCCACGCAACTCACTCACTCGTGGCGCAAGGTGGCAAAGGCTTACCGGAGCGATAGAGAATTCCCTTTTCTCGAGTCAACATCACGGCTTACAGTAGGTCCGTGCCATGCATGCAGTCTAGGATTCTCATGGACCCACATGGATATCACGTCCGGATCCGCACATGCTTAGGTCGACGTCAACTACCCAAACACACTATTAAGAAAACAGCCATCACGCGGATTTTTGAAGAATTTTACGTCTTATCATGGGTTATCTCTAGACTTGCTGCAACGGCAACAAACACATACGAAAAACGGCCCGAAACGAAATGGCGCGCCGGTAAGCCACACACGCTAGCTGACTTCTAGTACACAGTAGTGCGTCCTGGCGGAGCCGCATGCCTGGCTACACGCATTTTATACTCGAGGCGTTCCCTCGGCTTCCCTTGATCCGGTAAGATCCCGTATTCTTCCGCCACGTGGGTTGTCCGTCCGCCACGTGGTTCCCCAACCGTGATCGACACCGGTTACCGGCCGCCCCAAGCGCTTAGCAATCATAGGAAATTTCATGCTGCATGTGGAAATTGCAGGAAGCATAGAATCGACGTAGAAGGTCCGGAGAAGACCGGCTAGAGCGGTACCCAAGAATAAAATTGTAACAGTGCGACGAAACAAAACCCGTGGGCAGCAACTGCAATGCTCTCGGTGTGAGCGACACAAACCCCTTTCAGGCGCCTCCCTACAGCATGCGTTTATGATCGACAGCTATAAGCGTGGATGCAGCAGCAGTGTAAAGTTCGTCATCGACCAAGCACACTGAACCAACACAGACGAGTGCATGCAATGCTATCAGCCGCATGGCTCGCCCACCGCCCCCCAACTCACTTGTACGCTACCCCTTCCAACGCCGCCGCCGCAGCGTCATCTCTGCCATCAGAGGATGCAGGCATGGACGCTGCCGTTACATTCCCGCCTCACGCGCCGGCGTGCATGAAACCATCGCCTTTCTTTCTCCGTTCGCCTCCTATCTTAATCTCCCACTTGCCAAGGCTCCAGCTCTCTTGGCCCCTTTCCATGGCATCCCTTGGGAACTACTCGAGGTTAACTACCCCAGCTCACACTTTTCAGCTCTTCACTGCTCAAGCCTTTTCGTCTCATCGCCCACTAAGTTGATGCAGGTTTGCGATAGGAAATGGAGTTGACATAACAATTCAGGGGCTTAGTATCTCAAATGGTTTCTCAAGCTTTGCAAAGTGATCGATGCAGAAGTCGACGCATACTGACAGAGACGGGTTCTTGCCAAATGCGAAGTCCGTGCAGCTATTGCTTTAGCATCGCCACGTAGCATTTGAATTTCTCGCATCCAGAGAAATAACAGCTTTGCAAAACAGTGACATTGCGGTTGCGACCAACGCCAGTCATCAAACAGAACCAGGGGAAAGGATGTTGTTAAAGAAGAACTGGCGATGTAATACTTCGTCGGCAATGCCGCCGACCACAGTTGGAAAGCCGCCACTGTAAGAAGACGTATTGTTGGCTGAATAAAACACTTGTTCCATCGTGAGCGGCACTTACCAGAGATGTCTTACTAATGTCTTCATCACGATGGCTAGATGCGGAAGATGGTAATCGGCGTTGACGGCAAAGTGGTGGAAGACAATGGATGGAAACGTGGAGAAGGACGGTTGGCGTATATGTAGCAAACCACATGATAATGGTTGCTACGGCCATGCCCCTCATCTTGCCGCTTTGTGGGTTGTCGAGAAGTTAGCAGCTTCTTCAAAACTCACAACCAGCGGCTTGAAAGTACAAGCTGTTGAATGTTTTGAAATGTGCTTAGTTCGAGGAAACGAGGAGTAATGATGCATCATGTATGCACTGTCGACACGGGCCCTCGGAGGTTCAACGTAAAGTACCGCTGCGCCCGCCGTAGTTTTACGGTAAGCTTTAGACACTTGCAGCTGCTGTGAGACACGATTTTGCGATTGCACGGCAACTACCGCAGAACTAAATGCTTGCCGAGATCCTTCGCCGCGAGCTCCGGCATGGCAGTACGATACCGGTTTTAGGCCACCGGCACTGTTGCCTAAAAGCAAAACCCACATTTCTCTCAACGTATGTACATAAATCAAGAGTGGCGCTCACATCTGCCCTCATACATCTTCAAACTTCTCCAACACCAGGCCAGCCATGGCACGATTCAGCGATCTGAATGAAGACGTACTTACCCTGGTCCTTTCGCACCTTGATGACCACCGCCCGACGCTTCGCGCACTCGCGCTAACTTGTAGCTTGCTCTCCAGAATTGCAACCCCGTTGCTCTACCGCACTGTCAGAATAACTCTCGATGAATTTCGACCCAACCACCACTTCAATCGCTTGCTTCGAACCCTGAACCAGCCAGACAAGAGAAAGGGCGTCGAGCTGACCTCTTACATCCGCAATGTGTGCATGTCCTGGAGAAGCGGCCAGCGTCAGATACATCGTCCGGAGACGGTTGAGTTTCTACATTCCATTGAGACAACACGCAAACTTTCCCTCTGCGTTTACAGGAACCGACGACCGGGACAATGGTTTTCAGTCTTTACAGAAGCCGACCGGCACCGTGTCGATTTCTCCAGACGAGCCGACCTCGGTTTCTGGGACCTGTCCAGACTAAGGCACCTCCGGGAGTTGACTCTCTTTTTCGACAATCCCTTGGACGATCTGGCCCGATTTATGTGTCTTACACCAGTCGATGTCATCTGGGTTTACCATGTTGACCAGGTGCTCCCTGATACCTTCTCCGCTCAGACTCTCCCACGACGACGCAAGCCCCTGACCAAACTTTCATTACAAACCCACTTCTCCTACGAGACTCTAGAGAGGATCCTGGCTGCCTCAGCCGGTGTAAAGCACCTCGAGATTTTTGAACCCGGGATTCTCTCTGGCAACAGCACAACCATTGGCATAGACGGCCTCATGCCCATCATGAGCACCGCTTACTCACCGCAACGCCTTTCCCTCGCCATGGCCCCCCTCTACCAGACGCTCGAAACCCTGGAACTCATCTCCGGCGCCACAATCCAATGGCCGCACCACGACAGCACCCGCCTCGACCTACGCCCTTTCATCCACCTGACCCGCGCCAATGTTGACTCCAAGTTTTTCTTCCCGCCCTCCACTGACCCCGTGGGCCGTAAAGACCTAACACCGCTGCTTCCCCACAACCTGGCCTCTCTCACTCTGGCCTTCGACACCGCCACCACTGCCCTTGGCCCCTCTGGCTCCTCCTACCAGTGGCTCCTGACCCTTGTCCAACGTGCCCCCCAGCAGCTCCCCGGCCTTCACACACTCCACATTCGCGAACAGGACTACCGGGGACAATCATTCTGCCAGGTGTGCGTCCCTGTTTTCGGAATCTACGAATGGGATCCCCCAGCCGATGCTCAATACGTTTTGTCTAAGGTAACAGATATATTGGAAGTAAAAGTAGGGCTGAGAGTGTGGCGCAGAGAAGATCCGGATGATGAGGAAGAAGGCGTCCCTGGCCTCTGTGGGTCGAAAGCGGGAGGTCCACCAGTAAGAGTGCCACCGCCAAGGCCGTTACCCGAGTGGATGATATAACAAAGGGAGTATGCAGCATGATAAATCTCGTAGTCAGTTGAAAGTATAACCGGGTTGATGGTAATCGGCTCACTGTGCATCGCAAAATTACGTGATTCTTCCCTGGGCTATCATTGTCATCCCACTCTTGTCCCTTAAAGGTAACCCTACTGCTCATCCACCCCGCTAAATGACTTCGAAGGCTAGAGAAAGGAACCCACTGTTACACCTTCGTCTACAAACCGCCCAGAACCCCACCCAGCAACGTCTGCAGCAACGCCACCAGTTCCAACCCAATCAGAGCCACCGTATCTATCTGCGTCACCGCCGAGATGAACACGTTCTGGACCTTACATGTGCCCTCTCCCGTCACCGCTACCCCATCCAACCGGTTCTTAATCCAGCCCAGCGCATTTGCCGACCCCAAAATCAACTCAGTCGCGTGCTCTCCAAACGTATTCCGATAATACTCAATCGTCACCTCCCCTGAATTCTCGCTGCAAAACTGCTGGATCACGAGGTCCGAGTCCACGGCGGGCGAGACCTCATCCCCAACAGCCTTGTACACGTACAGCGGCATGGTCGGCACACCGTGCCGCCCCATCTGGCCCGCGACCGCGAGCACCGAAGCCACAGCAGGCTCCTGGAGGATGCCCTCCTGCTCTTCGGTGCCGTTGATGAAGTACGAAAACAGATTCTGCCCCGCGCCGGCAACCGTGTTGCCAACGAGACAACCCCCACCCCGTGAGAAGAACTCGGCCTTCTTCTCGGGAATCAGGCGCTCGTCAAGGAAGTCGGCGAGAGCGGGGTACGCTTTGCTCAAGCCAATAATCCCGGAGAACCCAAGACCGGCGAAGGGCGTCTTGTTGATCGTCACGGCGACGGAAGTGACGTTGGCGATCAGGCCGCCGAGCGCGGTACCCGCAAAATCGAGCTCAGGAGCGTAGGATGGTTGCAGCTCGGCCGCCCACTCGCTGGCGAGCGACCCCCCAGAGTAGCCCCACATGGCGTAACGCGGGGAGGTGCTGAGGCCGGCGTCGGTTGGGCCCGCAGAGAGGGCTGCGCGGATCGAGTCTAGAGTCGCATAGCCGGAGATGAGGCCCGCGACGAAGTGCGCCTGCAGGCCCTCGTAGTCTGGGATGGAGACGTACCAGCCTTGGTTGAGGGAGGCAGCAATCTGCATTGCCGGTGGTCAGCAAGTGGACAAGAGAGTTGTGGGGAGGGATTACTTACGAACGGCGTGTCAATCGACAGCGTGCTATTCTGGTCAACAATCCCACCAAGTCCTCCCGGTGCCGATCCGGACTGCAGCGTGTATGAGGGGCTACAATCTGGATTGGACGAGTCGTACGCCGTCTGGTACGACAACAGCTTCTCCGGGTCGGCGTTGTAGGGCTTGATGAGCGTGCTGGCGGCTGCCACGGCGTTGCCCAGGCTATCAGTTGTCCGGAAAAGGTACTGGTGCACAGACTCAACGGACACGCTGACTGGAAGGGGTAGAAAGGGCTCCAGCTGGTTCGCGACCTGGCGCGAGCGGATAATAGCGCCGGGGGTGTAGTCGCTGATGTTGGCCGGCTGCTCATACCATGGGTCCTGGCTTGGTGGTTGCGGTGCTGCAGCTCGGACGGATTGTAACGGCGCGCTGGCGGCTAAGGTGCCGAGGAGGAAGCACAATAGAACGGAGACGAACATTTTTAGTATGCGTTGGCCGGCTGAAAAACGACCGAGGCTGTGAAGACAAGAAGGTGCTAGTTGGAGGGGTCCATCTGGGCAGCTAGCGTCGCCATCTTTATAGACGGTTCTTTTTTCTTAGTCCTGCTTCTGAAGTGCTTTTTTACACATGATGCCGAATAGCACGTGGGGGCGACAGCCGTACAAGGGACATCGGCTCGCTGCAGTGATGGCGATCTCTATTGAGGTAACACCGCATGTACTTGCCGCCGTTCTTAACACGCGCTAATTGGGCAGCCAGTACGAGTAGTTCCTGAATTGCATGCATTGATAGATTGTGTGCATGGAACTACCCCGCATTGTGATGTGTGGGAGGTGGGGTAACCATGGTTTGCATGCTCAATCAAGAAGCAGCATCGCAAATACCGAGGTATGTTGCGCGCACATCACGAGCGCAAACCTGTTTCAGCATCTTTTCTTTTATAGAAACCGCGGTATTGGCTGTCTAGTGTGTTCAGTAATTTAGAAAAGAAGTTAAACAGTCCGTACTGCCAACGCAGAATCCAAGGTAACCAAGAATGCCTGCAATATTTTCTCTGTTTCCCAATGAAATTCACACCAATTCTCGCTCAGGCCAGATCCAAATTTTGCCTGAATCCTCAGCCTAGAAGAGCACCGTCCAACCACAAGTAGTAACGACTCATACATGCCATCGATGTCTATCACGTTGGGATCAGATTCAGTCTCTAGAAGGATCTCTACACAGCCTCGACGTTTTTCTTCGCCCTTCCTTTTCATCGCACAATGTAGTGGCGTGTCTTCAAGCTTTTTCCCGGGAGAACAAAGGTTAACTTTGACTTTATACTCCAAAAGCAAGGCTACATACTTAAGATTGCCTTCAACAATGCCGAGATGCGATGGTGTATTTCTACAGTTATCCGGTGTTATTAGAGCTTGAAATACAAGGGCTCTCGACAGAGTTTTGCCCAAGTCGACTCCTGCGGTTCCGGTATCTGGTGAGTTGACTTGTCTCGTATTGTGCTCTTCAAACACCTGATTTTTTTTTTCCCGAATTCGCTGGCCAATTATCAACTCTATTTCCTCGCTGGGTTTGGATTGGCTTGCCTTCCAGGTGTTCGACAATTTCCCCCAGGCATTTTATTCTCAACATAGTCGAAATGCTTGTGGTCTTTAAGGGGACCAAGGAACTCTTTCGCAACAATGACGTTTCCTGTACAAGCGGCTTCCCATAGAGATTGTTGGCCACTAGGATTCTAGGCGCATACATTAGCTCCCATTCTGGTGATTATCCCAGCCATTGCCTTCGACCCTTCATCCTACTTCAGAAGCCTGTGAAGGGACGTCTCGCCATCACCACCTTTCGAGTTCGGACTGAGCGCTTTGCTGGTGAGGATATACTTACATATCACGATGCTTCGACTTCTGACAGCGTAATATATCGAAACCACTCATCATTGCTACTTGGTTGGGATATTGAGCTCTGCGTCGTGTTTACCAACAGTATGCTTGATTTCGTGGAGAGGAACACATTCGCTGATGAGTTTGATCACAGGAGTTTGTCCCTTGCTACCTAGAGAATTGGCCACGTCCGCTGATCTTTGTAAAATCTTTCTCAGCCCGATCCGGTCTCCGTAGCCTTGACATGCCATATGGAGAGGTGTGTCCCCTTGCTCATCTGCTGTGGACACGTTGTCGCCCTTCTGAATGAATCGCTCTACCAAGACGACCAGCCCATATTTGGCAGCGCAGTGCAAACCTTTAGCATAGATTTTGGGCTGTCCATCAACAAAAAATCACTTGAGCCACACTCGAAAAGTTGGAGAGCGACCGCCCATAAAGGTCTCCGCCTGAGAGTAGAGTTCGTCCTACAATTCTGCGTAGATCGTGTCGTAACATTCGCAAGATATATCGATACCCTAAAGACCGTGCTTCTCAAGCTGTTTGCCCTCTTCAAGATTATGTAACTGAACCATCCTCAAGCGAACATCGCAATTGGGAACTCTGCTATATGCAACTTCGCCGATCCATATGGCACCAACTCCAACCTTACCTTCTTATCCCGATCCACAAATACATCTGTTGGAGTCTCTGCCGCTGTCCCCTGCTCAACCGGCCAGTCGATCTCGTATCCATCAACCCAGATAACTGTGGGCTGAGAGTCCGTAAAAAACGCTGGTTTTCGTGAATCGACCTCCCCGGACTGCAGCGTTTCCACTTCTATTGTCTCCGGGTCGATGGCGAAATTCCACGAGGAAATGGGGTCGAGGACGTAGTCAGAGGCACGTGGGTCGGTTTCAGATGCAGGCAGCGGCATGCGGTCTGTGAAGTTCAATGGCTGGTGAGATGAAGAGTTGAATGGGATGGACAAAGCGTAGAGTAGTGGGCCGAAGTAGATTGAAATCGTCCCGTCGCGCTTTGACACACGGGGCTCAAGCGGAAGGTTGAGATTGAAGGACGTGACGCCTTTGGGTACAGCAATTTCTTGGAGCCCGGACTCGCCCGGTGTGGCGTTGAGCAGGCCGCTGCTATTGGGCTGGCTGTAAGTGGAGTTGAGCTGCTGCGCCCATCCCGGAATTCGAACCGCGAAGTTGAAAGCGGTCTCGGCTTCGATCTCATAACGCAAGAGACCAGCAAAGGGGTACTCGGTGTTGCATGTTACTAGAAACACATATCAGAGTGAAGCTTCCTTGGCGGTGAAACTGACAAGACCTTTGATGTGAGAGCCGTTTACATCTGTCTC
The DNA here is from genome assembly GCF_012971845.1 of Lasiodiplodia theobromae. NCBI lineage: Eukaryota > Fungi > Ascomycota > Dothideomycetes > Botryosphaeriales > Botryosphaeriaceae > Lasiodiplodia > Lasiodiplodia theobromae. The sequence goes on along the minus strand of NW_023336517.1, from coordinate 40,442 downwards.
GAGTGTAGTTGGCCCAAGCAGGACATGGGCAATTCGCCCTTCCCCGTATTTCACATACGACGAGGCTACATATTTGGGGTAGCCCTGAGGATGGTTTACGGTGCAGCACGGCTTCAAAGCATCCTGTCAGTCTTACGAGGTGCCTGCTACGGTTGAAATGTATATCAGAGTTAACAGAGCGCGTGACTTACGAAATTGGGCTCTAAGCCGAAAGAATTGCTGTACGAAACAACGTTGAAGAAAGGATTGTCTGTAAGGTTTCTTGCCCAAGGTTGATTCGTTTGCGTCACGTATTGGTGCGACCACCCTTTGTGAGGTCAGCTAGCTAGTCAAGGATTGGGCACAAGGTACGATCCTTACAGTCATGGCTGACAGCTGCTGGGAGGGCGTTGAAAGCTGCCAGCTCGGCTCGGTCCGCGAAGTCATTTGTACCGTGGAAGCGGTACAGGTAAGCGAATGAAAACATGGACTCAACTACCGTGCAGAGCTCTGATCTGCCAGACGAGTAAGCCACGTCTCGATTGAAACTTGGGCATACCAAGTAAATCCGGCAGAACTCGCCAGAAAGCCAGCAACATACCCTCGCTGGGAATTGTGACCACCAAGATGCTCGTCGGCAATTATAACTCCTGACCGGGATCCATGGTACTCTGTGGTCATTTGAACGGCGTCATGTGTTTGCTGGACGAGGCTTTGGTTGTTTGTCAATCTGTAAAGTACGGTGGGATAGCGTAGACCTTTACATCTGTTAGTCAAACGGCTCATGCATGTCATTGCGGGACCTTCCTTGCGCGAGGTTTACACCGTGTGTGAAGCTGCTTGTTTTGATGTTCGGGGTGCCAACTTTTGGGAAGGTTTCGTTGGTGAAGAACGTCGTCCAGTCCCTTCCGCCCTTCCTCCCCCCTTCGAACATCAGCTGCATGGTTTCCCAGATGGTGGCAGAGTTGTTTTGAGGGTGGTTTTCATAGAGCCACATGAGAGACATGGGAAGCTCGTGCGTGCGCGAAAGACCAAATTTGAAGGGATCGAAGTTGTCGCCTTCTTGCTGGATGAGGCCAGTAAAATTCGATTTCAGCATTTGGTTCGCAAGAGTGACGAACCTATGCATGGCGTCAACGATGCGCTCTGTCTCGGTAGGATCGGCTTCCGCGTATTGCTGTACGTGCAGTCAGCTTGCTGGAATTGGTGGTCCGCGGATCTCTCGCGTCATACCACGAGACCAAAGAACAATAAACTCCTCGCCCAAATGCCTCGGGCTGACTTTTCTGTCTCTGGGCCGAGCCATCCATCGTCGGCCTGGTGACTCAGTGTGTAGTCAAGGAAGATTCTTGCTTGATCCTTCAGCCTGGAGTTGCCTGTGATCCATGCCAATGGCACAATGTAGTTGAACCAGTACGGCGCTGATTCATGAAGCTCGGAATATTCGTGATCCCCTCCAAGCCATGTCGAACGGGCAACGAATCTGTAAAAATCAAACAGGTTTCCCGCGAGTCCATCCGCGGAGAGTGAAAGCTGGTCCTCTAGCCAGCCCTGAGCTCGCACTGATCCGAGAGGAAGAGTCTCGAACTTGGAAGGGGCGAGTGCTGCAACGAGTCAGTTCGCAATTCTGTAAAGTGATGGCAGTACTGCCACTAACTTTGAACGCTATCCATTCCATTTCCAGGATGCACCATGAGCAAGAGCAGGTATAGGATGTTTAGTACCGTACAGATATGGAAGGCCATTGTTTGTCTCCAATGTAGATCACGACAGGATATTTCCGTTCGACTCGAGAATTTAGAAACGGCGTAACTTTAAATTGGTGAGAAATGATATGTGAACCAGAATACTATAGGCTACGTATCGGCGTTCGGGATAAGTCACGGAAGAGAAATGCGCAACGCAGCGGACATAGGTCCGAGACTTCCTCCGAGGTACCAACAGGCGCTCGCGTCGACTTTCCGCTAACCGACGCGCGGTAGTCACTGAGCATTATCTACCTAGATAATTCGTTAATTTTCCATCGCTACCGCCCGCTATTCGCTTCACGCGCCCGTTTTTTTTTTTTTTGCTCGTCTTTCTTTCTATCCTTTACATTTCTAAAGTAATTATAGATTCGGCTTCCTATAGGTTGTTTAGATTAGAACTATTTTCCACTGTTTCTTACTAGCTGCGCTGTAATATATCTCTAATTCATTCCAATATAATATATAAATGTTGCTATTCCCATAATAGCCCCAGTCAAGGCCATGACTTTTCTGCATTTAATCCAATACAGCCTACGTATAAATCTATGGACGACGTTGGCACTGCGATTGTGATGTGGGAACGGGACTTTGGGAATCGGAAGACCTAGGATCTCACACAGGGGGCCCCATCCTTGCTTCACATCGAAGAAGAACAGCTTCTCCTTCGGGACGACTCGGCGAAGATAGTCCTGGTGGGCATCGTACAAAAGCTCGTGGTTGTCCAGCGGCCACATGACGGCATCGATGTCGCAAACCTCGGGCACACGGTTCCACACGGCATGAATGTAGTCCATGAAGCGCACCTGGCGGCGCGACTCCCACAGCCAGCCGCCTTTAGTGCTCAGCTGGTTGAAGCCCGTGCACAATGTGCGGTAGCTGGCCCACCACGCGGCGTGGTCGCGCACCGTGCAGATGACGACGGCGCGCGGGTACAGCGCTAGCAGCTCCTCGACAAAGTAACAGCCCGGCGCGTCCGTTGTCGCGACATGGCCCGCCGTCAGTTGCGCCAGCCGATGCTGTATGAGCGTGCGGTCGACTACACTACGGGCCGGGCAGAGGGCGACAACGTCGCGGGACCACTCTTGCTGCTCCCTCGACCCCGTAGCTGCGACTGTTCCGCCGTCGTACACGGAGCCATTCAGAAGGATTGAGAGAGCAACACCCATAGTTGTTGTCCCAGTACGCGGGAGTCCGGCGCCGATGACCTGCATTGCGTCGTTGCTTTCCTTTCTGGGAGTTGGCTTGAGGCTGTCATTGCTCTGGCCGTTTGGGGTGTGGTTTTCGGGAGACTTGTCCGTTGGTGTAGATTCCAGGAGAGGAGTTTGAGGGGTTGCGACGCTGGTGGCCATGGCTGAAATCTCCTGTCCTTGTCTCCTCTGTTTGGCACTTGCTCTCTGCTGTGTCTGCTGCAACCACGAGCTTGGAGATAAACCTTTATATTTGCGCCTGTTCGGTCATCGGACCCGGACATAGGCATAGTCGCACGCATGTGGCTGCCGCATAACTAACTTTAACTTTATGAACAGACGCAAACTGTAATTAGAGTTCCATTCGGTTGGTTAAAGTTAAGATACGACACCGCTTAGACAACCTCTTCTATCATGATTACTGTGTAACCTATAATAGATTGTCTCTCTAAGTGTCTGACGGCTAGTAGAGTCTATGGAACCTTGCATAGTTACTCATGTTCCTCCCTTCTAAGGACATTAGCGAGTTATTCTAGGCTCCATGTTTCAGCAATAAAGGAAAAGAAGCCGGACTTACGTCAAGTGATTGAATTAGGCAAATTGTCAGCTTTGAAGCTCCTGGCCTCGCCCGGGTTTCCGCCCAAGCTACTCTATAGCCCACCGGAGTGAACAATGTATTGGTCAGTAGGATGACTTGCTTGTTGGCAAAAGCACGGCTCATTAACCAGCCCACCTCAGCAGGGTCTAGGAGTGAGACAGCGTTGTCGAGTAAGACCATGTCCGCACCGCTCAGTATCGCCCGCGCCAGTCCAAGCCTCTGCTTTTCAACAGGGCTGAGCTGCGGTTGGCTAGCTCCCGCTAGCTCGTCTTCCAGATTTGAGCCTAACTGTAGACCGACAAGCTGCAGGGCATGTCGGATCCGACCGTCAGGGCACACCCCCGCTGGATCTGGTAAAGCACCGTCAGTATGGAACATATCAGGACCGCTGCTTTTGGTTGGCTTACCCAAGTTGAACTTCAGGGTTCCAGGGAATATGACGGTCTTTCGTGGTACCACGGCGATGCTGTCTCGAAGCTGGTGTTGACCCATCTGGGAAACCGAGATGCCACCGATGGAAATGCGGCCAGCTGTTAAGTTTCTAGCACCTAAAACAGCGCTTACAACCGCTGCCTTCCACGACCTACCAGCACCGAAGATGGCGAGGGCCTCGCCTTGGTCGATTCTACAACTAAAGCCACGCATGATCGGGGGTTCGCCGAGGGATACCTGTGGTCGAAGCATCAGCCAGTGTTGAGTAGCCAGCTTTTCCCTCTGGTGCTCCTCCACTCCATAGCCAGGGGTAAAGGATGCTGGTGCAAAAGAGTACGCACTTCTTCGAAAGCAACTACGCCGCGACCGGGCTGCGGCCGATCCGCCAGGTCTCGATGAATCTCGCGGCCAACTTGTCCCCTGCAACAGGTCAGACCGGATCTGGCTAGGTAAAATGAGCGAATGTCGAGCAATACACATACAGCCTTGCTGCCACACCGAATCCCCGGCCAAATACCGCCCTCCATAGCCGCGGCACCTCCGCCGCCGTCTGGCTCGCCGCCCATCCTTGCACCAGCACCACCCCCAGCTCTCTCGCACTCTTATCACCGCCACCGCCACCGGACGCAGCAGCGACAAGAGCAATAGCCACGCTCGCCACTAGCGCCGCCACGCCGACTGCCCCGGCCTTGAGCGTAGCAACCGTGTCGTTCCGCACCCACGCTGCCCGCGCATCGACCCAAGTGTCTAGCCGGCCGCGCAGCTCGGCCACGACGAGGGACTCAGCGCCATGGGCATGGATGGTTGCGGAGCCAGCGACAGAAGAGGTAAGGGAGGAGACTGCGGCAGTGTAGTGCCTTTGAGGACCACCGGCAGAATGGGGCTGATTGGGAGCGCCGGAAGGGGGGCCGCGTCTGGGGCGGGCGGCATGGGACAGATGGCTGAACGCCGAGCTTGCGTAGTATATGGCTGCTGCGAATGCAAAGAGCAGAATCTGTTTTCGTGACGCGCCTCCCAGCTCTTAGATTAGCGTGCGTGCTCTCCTCGAGATGAGTAGTATCTAACGGATGGCATATAGGTAAGAGCACTGACCACCCGCGGTGCCGCGACCATTATCGTTGCGAAGCTGGCTGCGAGCCGGCCGATCATCAGAAGAAGGCGGGCCAGCTGGTTCGGAAACGGCTCGTCGAGCACAGTGGCTTCGGTAACCAGAAGCTCTGTGCGACGACGGCGGCCGAGGGCTTTCCTAGAGGTTTCCAGGATGGTGGCTGTGGCAGCGTTGGTGTACAGGCCTCGGGAAGCGCGCTCGGTGATGACCTGGCTGGCGGCGTGAGCGTGCGGACACCATGGGCGAAAAAGATTGACGGAGGCGACGCTGCTCACGCACTTACCGACATGCCAACGAAGAAGGCAAACTGCGATGCCGCATGGAAAACAAGCCGTCCAGAGGAAGGTATGTGCTGATTGGCAATGCATCGGTCGTCATTCCGAATAGAACCCCCATTAGATGATTGCGCCCCGCCGAAGGACCAGAAAATCCACAAATGACCCATGGCCGTGCCCAAATACGGCATCCCGAGCACAATAATTAACATACGGCTGTCGGCGGCTTTGAGGTACGATCGCCATCCTGACTCCTTGTTCATCTTTTTGTCTTCGAGCTTAAAACCGGTGCGGGATGGAACTACGTATTGCTCATCGTCTGCATCCGCATCGCTTTCTGCAGCAACACCTTGAATGACGTCTCTCAAGGATTGGCTGTCAAGCTTGGGGTTGTACTCTTCCTCGAACCGGCCGTCTCGTAGCGTGACGACGCGACCGCATTGCCGCAAGACAGCTGGGATGCGTGTTGCTACAATTCGGCACTTACCTGATGCAAGCCCGACCACCGCCCGGTCGAAGATGTCGGCGCTTGCGGGGACACCATCCAGTAAGATGACGGGGGCGTCGGCGTACAAGGCCCGCGCGAGGCCGATCCTTTTCTGATGGTCGCGGGATAGCGCGCAGTCCTCTTCCAGAATCGTCTCGTCTCCATACGGCAGCTGGTCCAGGATTGACGCAATGCCGCAGGCGTGGATGATCTCTGTATAACTGGAAGATGTGATTCTTTAGCACTCGTTGTGAACGGAGGGGCTTGCTGGAGTCATCTACCGCTTCGGCTCGAAGCTCTTCCCGAAGACAATGTTGTCTCTGATGGTTCCCCGTGTTATGTACGGCTTTCTAGGACAGTATGCTGCGGGCCTCGAGCCGTTGACTCTGCCTTCATAGTGACATCGGTTAGACTAACCCTCTCAACAGCCTGCCGAGCGATGCATTACCTCGAGCCATGTGTATCTTTCCCAATACGGCCTGCAGGAATGAGCTTTCGCCAGAACCGGTCACGGCGACTAGTTCTTCGTGACCGATGCCTAGAGATTTGCCATTGAAATCCGACAAGCTGAACCATGTCGCACAGGGCTGTTCCAATGCGGTCAAACCTGGGAGATAGTGGCATTCGGCCGGTTGACCGCTCCGCTCCCGCAGGAGAGTCTTGATTCGGCGACACAAATCCCGCGAATCTAGGATGCTGCGTACGCTCTTTTGCCAATATTGAGCGCACAGTCCCAGCACACGAAACTGCAGCAAGGCGAACACCAAGGTTGGCATGTCTAGATCCCGGCTTGCAGGGAGAGAAAACAGAGTGGTCACGGCGGCTACGACGGGCCTGGCCGGCGTTATGATGTGACTTGAAAAGAGACATTAGACTCACCAATGTGCGTGTAGTGTCTGCACTGCGCAGTCAATGATAGCGATCCTCCACACCAGCTGCGTTCGCTCGGCCCGGCACTGCTGCAGGTTCCTGGCCAGCGCCTTCTCCCACGCGAGCCTTTGGATGGGCCCGGCATTTGCGCCTACGGCGCGGACCAGGGCGTTGCGGGCGGCATCTGCTCTTTTAACGCGCTCCCGATCTGCGGTGAAGAGCAGGCGGAAGCCAGCCAGCAACGGCCGACGGGCGAGAAGTACAAAGAGCTGCGTATTCATGTCAGCGTAGGCCTTGGTAGTTTCCGGTTTGGGCAACCGCTTACTCCGATCCAAGCACTCGACCCCAGGTCTGCCAACAACAGTGTAGCCCCGACGGCAAAGATCCATGGCAGAGTGTAGGCGCGAACCTTTTCTGTCGCGCCGGCCGCGATGTATTTGGTCTTGTTGCATTCCGCTCGCCAGTCGACCGATGTCTTGCATCTCGTCATTCAGCATGTCTTCGCAGCCCTCTGATTCTCTTTCTTGCTTCTTAGACCGTGGGAGCTCACTCACATCTGCTCCCTGGAGGCCAGCCCGCAACAGCAAAACCATGGCCTCCGCTCTCATAGGACCCGCAATCAACGTCGCCTGATGCGCCGCCACCACACCAAACGCCACATGCGCGGTCTGCGCGGCACAGGCGAAGGCCGCAAGCCAGGCAGCTGCTGCCAGCGATGTCGGGCTCGCCAGAAATGGCACGACGAGCCGGTGCTGCTGCCCTGTTGCATGGCGAAGCAGATGCGACAGCACGAGCGGAACCCAAACGCCAGCGAAGTCCGAGCACAGCTGGATGAAGCCGACTCTGCAGAGTTCCGGCTCCGGAGGTGAATCCATTGGCCGAGGCGCTAGTCAGAGGACCTAAGGGAGCAAGGCGTGGAATCAGGGCAACGTAGGGTAGTAGAGTTCGTCGGATACGTTCTAGGCAAACGCACAGCGCGGTCGGCTTACACTATGAAGGAGATGCGTCTTTGCTTGACGTCGAGGATGAAAGAAAGAATACGGGCTTTTTTTCGAGAGCCAAGAACTTTTAACCGAGAGTAAGGTTGTATTGCCGCCTCACTAGCCGTAGTTCTAACTTTAATATGTATATACTTTATACTCGTCATCAGTCGTTTAGAGAGTTTGTTAATTATAGTTTAATCATTCAGCCTACAACTTAAATTTTCTATTCAGCCTTAGTATACCTACTTCTTACACTAAGGTAAAAGTATATACGCGGCTAGTCTACTATTTTTATAGTATACTACTTTTGCTGACTCGGCTTATACGAGATGCATCTTTTTTTTAGGTGGAGACGCTCGTGACCAGACTCTTATAGTTATAGTCTAGGCAGACTTGCGTGTGGAAAAGATTCTAACTGAAGAAGCTTATATACTGCACCGACGAAGGGGTTCGTCATTATCTAAGATGGGTGACGAAATCACGGTACCCGCAAACATGAACGGCAAACCCAAGCCCATGCCACTCGCCATCGTCGGGCTCTCCTGCCGGCTCCCACGTGGCATCCACACGCCGGAGGCCTTCTGGGATTTCCTGACGGCGGCTGGTAGCGGGCGGCGCGGGATGCCGAAGGAGCGATTCGATGCCGATGCCTTCTACCACCCGAACCCAGAGCGGGCCGGCACGATGAACGTCAAACACGGCTATTTCCTGGATGACGACCTTCGTTCCTTCGACGCTGCATTTTTCAACGTCGCGGAAGAAGAAGCAAAGGCAATGGTGGGTGCTGCAATGACGCAACATGTTGATACTTCGCTGACGGGCTGCAGGACCCACAACAATTGATGCTGCTCGAGTGCACGTACGAAGCACTCGAGGATGCTGGCATGCCCAAGGAAAAAGTGGCGGGCGCCAACGTTGGTACGTTTATGGCGAGTAGCTTGAGTGACTACAACATAGAACAGATGCGGGATACAGCGTCAGAGCCGGTATACGCGGCCATCGGCGGGCATATGTGTATGCTGAGCAATCGGATCTCGCATCATTTCGACCTGTGGGGGGTGAGTCTTTCTTTTTTTTTCTACAGCCTTGGGCGTTTCATTTTTTTCTTTTCTTATTTTAACCATGTGGGCAGCCCAGCTACACGGTCGACACGGCCTGCTCGTCCAGCCTGCACGCGCTACACCTGGCAGCGCAAAGCCTGCAGCACGGCGAGTGCGAGGTTGCCATCATCGGGGCATGTTGCTTGAATCTTAGTCCCACGCGCTGGATCCAGCTGTCAAAACTGGGGTGCGTATAACCCCACCAGATAAAAGCTGCACTAACATGGGCAGGCTGATTAATCCGGACGGGCGTACCTTGGCTTTCGACCATCGCGTCAGCTCGGGCTACGCACGCGGAGAGGGTGCGGCATGCGCGATCCTGAAGCCGCTCGACCGGGCGCTGGCCGACGACGACCGCATCTACGCGACGGTGCTCGGGACGGGCATCGGACACGGCGGGCGCGGGCCGAGCATCACCTACCCCGGTTCGGCGGCGCAGATGCGGCTGATCCGCGAGGTGTACGCCCGCGCCGGCCTCGACCCGCGAGACGTGGCTTTCGTCGAAGCGCACGCTGCGGGCACGGCCGTCGGGGATCCAATCGAGGCCAGTGCCATCGGCGGCGTCTTTGGGGCGAGGGACGGACCGCCGCTGTACATAGGGTCGGTCAAGTCGAATGTCGGGCACTTGGAGGCCGCCAGCGGGATGGTGTCGCTGCTCAAGGCGGTCCTGATGCTGGACAGACGCTTGATTGTGCCCAATGCCGACTTTGAGAAGCCAGCCGACAATATCGACACGTGCCGGTGGAACATGGAGGTGCGCACCCCGACCGCAGTGGGGAGACGACGCTGACAGTTCAAAGGTGCCCGTGGTGACGACGCCGTGGCCCGAAGGGCGGCACTACGTCAGTGTCAACAACTTCGGCTACGGTGGGTCCAACAGCCATTGCGTGCTGGGCCGGCCGCCGCAGGAAGCAAACGGGGCTGCAGACGAGAGCGGCAGCCAGAGGAGGCTTTTCGTCCTGTCGGCAGGCGACGCAGCCGCCGCGAGCGCCGCCCGCGACCGCTTCTGCGCGTACCTGGAAGCGCGGCCGGGCGTGCGCATGCAGGACCTGGCATACACGCTCGGCGAGCGCCGCTCGCGCCTGCGATATAGGCTCGCCGCCACAGCATCAACGGCCGACGAACTGAGGCGTGCGCTTGGCGGAGCCCTCTGCCGCCGCGCGCCCGCGCGAGCGCCCAGGCTGGCCTTCGTCTTCACGGGCCAGGGCGCGCAATGGGCGGGCATGGGGCGGGCGCTCATGGACGTCTATCCCGTCTTCGCGTCGGCAATGCACGCCGCCAGCGCCTGTCTGGACGCATTGGGCGCGCCCTTCGCGCTGCTCGACGAGCTGCGTAAGCCCGAATCTTGCTCGCGCATCCACAACGCCGCCGTTGCGCAGCCGGCCGTCACGGCGCTGCAGATGGCGCTGGTGGAGCTGCTGCGCTCGTGGGGAGTGCGGCCGGTCGCCGTCGTGGGCCACTCGAGCGGCGAGATGGCGGCCGCCTTCGCCGCCGGCATGCTCTCGCTGGACGCGGCCATGCGGGCTGCCTACCAGCGCGGGCAGGCCGTGGCCGGGCTGAAGCGCCGCGGCGCCATGGTGGCCGTCGCGGCGGGCGCCGCGCAGGTGCAGCCGCTGCTGGACGACGTCTCTGGCTGCGCCGTCGTCGCGTGCGAGAACTCGCCCAAGTCGGCCACCGTGTCGGGCGACGAGCGGGCAGTGGACGACTTCGTCGCCGCGGCCGAGGCGAGGGGCATGCAGGTCCGCCGGCTGCGTGTCGGCGTCGCGTACCACTCTCCCCACATGCATGCCGTCGCGGAGCAGTACGCGGCGGCCATTGACGGCATCGAAGCGGCGGCGCCCGGGGTCGACTTCTTCTCGTCGGTGCTCGGCGGTGCGGGCGGACCCGACTGCGGGCGGGCGCCGTACTGGGTGCAGAACTTCACGCAGCGGGTGAGATTCACCGAGGCGCTGGAGGCGCTGTACGCCGCCGGGAAGCCGGACGTGGTCGTCGAGATCGGCCCGCACTCGGCACTGCGCCGCCCGATCGCCGAGACGCTGCCAAGGGACGTTGCGTACCTCGCGCCGCTCGTGCGGGGCGTCGACGGCGAAGCGTCGTGCCTGCAGCTGGCCGGCCGCCTGTTTGAGCTCGGCGTGCCTGTCGACCTGGCGCGCGTGAACACGGCAACGAACGGCAAGCTGGTGACGGACCTGCCCCGCTACCCGTGGACGCGCCGGCCCTGCGCCGTCGAGTCGCGCGTCGTGAGCCACCATCTGCGGCCGCCGCTGCCGCGGCACGACCTGCTGGGCGTGCTGACGCCCTGCTCCGACCGCCGCACCCTCACGTGGCGCAACGTCTTCTCCCTGTCCGACTTCTCCTGGCTGCACGACCACCGCCTGCACGGCGCACCGACGTTTCCGCTCGCCGGTTTCGCCACCATGGCCGTCGAGGCCGCGGCTCAGCATGCCGCGCTGCGCAGCATCGACGACTTCGCCGGCGTTGGCGTGCGCAGCCTCCGCGTGCTTGCGCCGCTGACGGTGCAAGAAAGCGCCGTGCACGAAATGGTGACGCGCCTACGCCCGCGGTCCACGCTGTGGAGCGAGTTTGAGGTGTCGTCCTGGTGCGCCGCCGCCCGCGAGTGGCAGTACCACTGCGTCGGCCTGGTGGCCACGACCCGGCGTTCCTCGGTCGGCCCGCACTCCGGCGCCGCCGACCCGGACACCCGGCCCGTGGAACTGGGCGCCTTCTACGACGCCCTGCGGCCCGCCCGCGGCCCTGCCTTCAGGAACATCCGTGAGCTCCACGCGAGCCCGGCGACCGCCGACGCCGTCGTCGAGATGCCCATGCAGTACGACGCCCGCCTCATCGTCCACCCAACGCTTCTCGACACGCTCATCCAGGTCGCCGAGCCCCTGCGCGCCGGAGCGGCCGCCGTCGCCGTGGATTCGTTGCACGTGTCTCGCAGCCTTCTGGACGTCGCCCCGCACGCTCTTCTCCGCGCACGCGCCTGGGTCGATGACGACGGCGCAACCTGCTCGGCGCAGGCCAGTTCTGGCAGCACTGTTCTCCTCCAGCTTCGCCGCCTGGCGCTTGCTGCGATCCCGCCCGCCGCCAGCTCTGCCCGCTGCTACCGCATGACCTGGCAACCGGTTCCAGAAACCGCTGCCGATTCCTCGCCGCCGCCGCCGCCCGTCACAATCGTCCACGGCGACGCCTCCAGCCTCGCCTTCGCTCACGCGGTCCAGGCTGCTCTCCTGCAGTTGCCCAACCCGCCTCCGTCGGTGACGTGCACCTCCTTCGCGGCGTTGGGCGACCCGTCCCGCCAGTTCTGCGTCGTCGTCTGCGACGCAGCCTCAGCCCCGCCCCTGCTGGCCAGCATCCCCGACGATGACGCGCTGGCGCAGGTGCGCTGCCTCTTGCTCGACGCTGCCGCCGTGCTGTGGGTGTCGAGCGCTGCGGCGCCCGAGAGCGGGCTGGTGACGGGGCTGGCGCGCACGCTGCGCTTCGAGGCGGCGGCGTGCGTCGCCACGCTGCACCTCGCCGCCGCCCAGGACATGGCGCCGGCGGCCGTGCGCGTGGCCGACGTCGTTGGCATCATGGTGGCGGGGACGGCCGAGCGCGAGTTCGCCGACGCGGGCGGCCGCTTGTCTGTGCCGCGCGTGCTGGCCGACAAGCGCGTCAGCGCCATCGTGGCGGGCAGGCGGCCGGCACTGAGAGACGTGTGCATCACCGAATCCAGCCGCCTGAAAGCAGCCGGCCGAGACGACGACGAGGAGCCGGCGTGGTGGTTCGAGGAAGACGGCGCCGTGGGCGCCCTCGCCGATGGCGACATGGAGATCCGCGTGGCCGCCGCAACCCTGGAAGCCGGCCTCGAGATGACGGCGTGCAGCGGAGTCGTGGTACGCCTGGGCGCTGCCGCCGCCGCCGGGCCCTTCGCCGTTGGAGACCGCGTGTGTGCCATTGCGCGCGGGCCGCTCCGCACACGCGCCAGGTGCTGCTGCTCCGTTGCCGCAAAGCTGTCGCCAGACGTGCCCTTTTCCCTCGCCGCTACCATCCCGTCGGCGTACTTGGCCGCCTACTTCGCGCTCAAAGACGTGGCGAGCCTGCGGCCGGCCGAGCGCGTCCTCGTGTTGGCGGCCACGGATGCCGACGGCGAAACAGCCGTGGGCATTGCAAAGATGCTTGGAGCCGACGTCATCCGCGCATCGGGCAGCAGCGTCGAGGTCGAGGACGGCGTGCTGGAAGCCAGCCTGGCGCTGCATGGTGGCAGCGTGGACGTGGTGCTCAACATGTGCCCTGGCGCCGAGGTGCTGCGGCTGGCCGTCGAGGTGCTCGCCCCAGGTGGTCGGCTGGTGGATCTGGGCCGGCACGGCGCATCACCTCAGACGGCGCTGCTGGACTTCGCCGAGCTCGGCCGCCGCGCTGTGACTATTGCTACTGTGGACCGCGTGCGTCTGCCTGCGCGCATCCGGCCCGTCCTTGGTGCCGTCGTTGAACTGTTCAACACCGGCCGCATCCGACGACCGGTGCAGCCAGCCGTTGTGCCGTTTTCGCAGCTAGCAAGCATCCTTTCTTCAGGCCAACTGACAGTGGTAGAGCTTGAGGATGGAGCCAAGGTGAAGGTAAGTCGCCCCCTTTTTGTCGCTTTACCCGGCAGGCCGTCCTTCAAACCAAGACACTTCGACTGATGGTACATTGAAGTTTGAGCCGGGACCCGCCGCCCGTCGGCTTCGCCCAGACGGGTCCTACATCATCGTTGGTGGGACCGGCGGGCTCGGCCGCACAATCGCGGCGTGGATGGTCCGCCAGGGGGCGCGCCGCATCGTGCTGCTGTCACGCAGCGGGCGCGTCGATTCCAAGGTGCGGGACCTATTGGAGTCCGCGAAGCCGGCGAGCATATCTGTCGAAGCCTGCGATGTGTGTGATGAAGACCAGTTGGTCCGCGTCCTGCGAGCAGCGGCGCCGGTTTACGGAGTCGTTCATTCTGCCATGGCACTGCGGGTAAGTAAAATGGAGAGCACATGGAGCCGTCCATGGCACACGAGACGTGATTGCTCCAAGTGTCATCTTTCAATATGCCCTGTCTGTCCCGTTCCTTTTGGCTGATCAAAGGTTCCATAGGACACTCTCTTCGAAAATATGACCTTGTCTGACTACACCTCTGTCCTCCATCCCAAAGTCGCCGGCGCCTGGGCCCTCCACCGCGCGCTTTCAACCGCCTCTCCCAACCCGCTGGATTTCTTCATCCTGCTCTCCTCGGCCTCGGGCATCGTTGGCGTGCGCGGCCAAGCTGCCTATGCCGCCGCAAGCACTTTCCTCGACGCATTTGCCCGCCATCTGCGGGCAGTGCACGGCGTGCCCGCCACCTCGCTCGACCTCGCTGCCGTCCGCGGCGTCGGCTACATTGCCGAGAATGCAGACACCATTCGCACCCAAGACATCCTGCGCAACATCGGCCATGCCGGCGAAAGCTTGGACGAGGCCGACGTGCTGGCCCTGGTTGCCGCCGCCGTTGCCGGCGCCATGGACGTCGATCTGCAGTGCATCACCGGCCTGGGCAGCGGCGACGTCATGGACCCTAAGTTCGCCATGCTGCCACGCCGCCCTGTCCAGCCCGAGCCGTCATCGGGTTTGCCTTCGCTCGCCGTAGTGCTGCGCCGGGCGCGCTCCGTGGAAGAGGTACGGAGCGCCGTTGCAGACGCCATTAGAGCCAAGGTCGCTGACATCTGCCGCGCCGATGTAATACTTAGAGCTGATGACGACATTACAGATGTGGTTCTCGACAGCCTAACTATTATAGAGCTACGTAGTTGGCTAAAGCGAGAGCTACAAATAAGTGTAAAAATATTATCGATTAAAAATATTTTAAAGCTAGTAATATAGTAGTGTTACGGAATCAGGATGCGGATTAAGCGGCGCAGCAGAACTCATGGGCGGACCGGATTATCTCATACCAAAGCCCCGGACGCACCTAACCCACTTCAATAGCCAACAAGTGTTACGGAATCAGGATGCGGGTCAAGCGGCGCAGCAGAACTCATAGGCGGACCGGATCATTCCATGCCGAAACACCGGACGCACCTAACCTACTTGGATAGCCAACAGCCTGACCCCACGAAGCTGATCTTCCTTAGCCACTAGCCACCCCACTGTCCACACCAACACCACAGTCTGGCCAACCAGCGGCCAATCATAATATATAGAGCACACTCATTCACAGTAGATAGGATCTTTGTAGTTAATTCCAATCATTGCCTTACACCCCTCTTGTTACCTTTCCTATCTAACTACGGCTGCTATCCTCTATACCCAGTATTTAGTAACATTCTAGATAGCGGTAGTGAACCCTTAACGTTGCGTACCTCCCCAACGCTCCTACCTTAAAACCCCCTTCCCGAGTCCCAGCGTAACACTTTAACTACCACCCTATAGACACCGAAGGTAAGTAAAAAACCCATCGAACTAACTATAACGACCTAGACCGAAATCCGCGCCGCGCTCCCTAATACGGAAGAGCAACTACACAATATTTACCCAGTAATTTCTAGAGAACCCGATACAGAAACCCGTATGCTTATATTAGAAGCCTACGCCGCTAAAATCGCTTTCTTAACCCGTAACGTCAGCAGGCCCCGTCTACCCCCCAACGCTTCCGAAGATTACTTCTTAGTCCTACTAGACTACTTTATTAGAGGATAGGCCTTCTCGGTCAATCGCACCATAAGACTACGGGGGTAACCTTCCGCCGCGGAAGCTACTCCTATATTACCCGCTCTAATACAGGTGCAGAACCTAAAGTTTAAGGTTAAAGAACTAGACACATTTAACGAAACCAGGGGGAAGTTAGACGAATTTCTACGATAACTATAAACCTACTTCCACCTATTCGGAACGGCCTTCTAAGATAAATCTTAAAAAATCTTCTTTACTAGGTTATACCTCCGTAGCAACGCTGCCCGTTGGTTTAAACCCTATTAAGAAGACTTTAGTAAACTAAACCAACACGAGAAAACTACAGAGCTATTCTACAACTTCGATAACTTTACTAAGGCACTCCGAGAAACCTTCGAAGATAAGAACTAATATTAAGATATAGCCTACAGAATCTAGACTCTTAAATAAACTGGCTCCGCCGCAACCTATACTACCCAGTTTAGACTCCATACCTCCCGACTCCAATAGCCCGACAACGTCCTTAAAATGTTATATTACGAGGGACTAAAGAACCACATTAAGGATAAGTTCGCTAGAACCAAGCTACCTAATTTATACTAGGAGGTAGTCCGCATCGCCATCTAACTCGATACTCGGCTATACGACCGTCGTAGAGAAGCGATCCGGTCGAACCGCCCTATAGCCAACTCTAGTCAATCTAGAAACACAACGAGCCCTAGCGAACCTATAAACCTCAATAGCGTCAGACGCAACGGGCCTCTATTCTAAGAAGAAAAAGACTGACGCCGTAAGAAAGACCTATACCTCCGCTACGGTAAGAAGGGATACTATACCCGCTAATATAAGGGCGGTAATAAGATAATACGCCAAACCTTAGCTACACAAGTAATAGAAGTAGAGGACTCCTACGATAAGTAGTATTGGGCCGATTATACTAACGACGAATGCGAAAGCCACCGTAAACTAAAGAAGACCTATAGATACTAGCCGGAGGTAAAAAACTAAAAAAGTCTCTAACCCAGGGGCGGGTGGAGGCGTAGCCCCCAGCGCCCCTTTAGGTAACCGTAACAACGACCGGCAATACTAAAGAAAAACTCTCTTATATATATATCACAGACAACGACGAACCCCTAGTAGAGTATACCGAGCACCTTATTATTAACATGCTCGCTAATAGACGCCGAGCCCGCGTTCTAATCGACTTAGCTGACGGAGGTAATTACATTAACCCCTACTTCGTAAAAAAACACAACATTAAGTTCCGAGAAAAGAAGCATCCCTACAAACTTATTACCGTAGATAGTTTACCTAGTATATATAGAGGAGGATTAATACTTATAGAAATCTAAGAACTCGTACTAGCTAGAGAAAAATACCGAGAAAGAATATACTTAGATATTATAAAAACCCCCGGGTATAATATTATTCTAGGACGTCTCTAGCTCCGAAAATAGAAACTATACATCGACTAGAAGTTCGAAGAAGTAAAGTTTAGGTCTAGAGAAAAGAACGAGGCGCGGTAGCTGTTTAGTATTACAGCGGCGTTAATATAACTCTAAGTAACCTAGAGCGAGCTAATACGAATTAGTAAGATCTCTAAGAAAGCCCTTAGAAAAGAAGTTAAAAACGGTACCCCTACTAGAATCTTCTAGGTGCGCGCTACCCCCTAGAGAATTAAGATCGAGACCTAATAACCTTTAGAGGTCCAGCAAGCCTGTAGAATCGCTTGCCTCCCTAGAAAACGAACTATTAGTCTCTAGAAACCCCGAGACTCCCGAGAGCGTATAAAATACGACCTTTAGTAAATCAGCGCTATTAACATTAAGAACCCCCTAGACTAAGTACTCCTACGATACCGCGAGTTCGACCTCTTTAGAGAAAAAATAAGCGAAGCCGCCCTACCCGAATACTAACTATAGAATTACGAGATACCTCTAATACTAGAAATCACGCCTAAGTTCGGGCCCTTATACTCTATATCTAAGAAAGAACTTTAGATACTTAAGAAATACATCAAAACCTATCTAAGAAAAGGCTATATACGACTATCTTAGTCCTCGGCGGCCTCCCCTATCCTATTCGTACTAAAACCAGACGGAAAATTACGGCTATACGTAGACTACCGAGCTCTAAACGATATAACTATTAAAGACCGGTACCCCCTACCCCATATCGACGAACTACGCGACCAACTATAAAAGACTAAATACTTCATCAAGCTAGACCTTAGAGACGGCTATCACCTAATTCGAATTAAAAAGAGGGAAGAATGAAAAACGGCGTAGCGAAGCCGATTCGGACTGTTTAAGTACTTAGTTATACCCTTTAGACTTACTAACGCCCCTACTACCTTCTAAGCCATAATCAACGACATCCTCCGAGAATATCTAGACGTCTTCTATACGGCCTATCTCGACGACATCCTTATCTACTCCGAAACCCTAAAAGAATACTAGAAACACGTAAAAAAAGTACTTAGAAAGCTATAGGAGAGGAAGCTATAAGTTAAACCCGAAAAATGCGCGTTCTACGTCTAAGAAGTAGAGTTTCTAGAATTTATCATCCGACCCGGCGAGGTCATAATAGACCCTAAGAAAGTAGAATCTATTCTTAGCTAGCCCGTACCTAAGAACCTTCGAGAAGTCTAATTCTTCTTAGACTTCGCTAACTTCTACCGCCGATTTATTAAGGACTACGCCAAGCTAGCTGAACCCCTGACCCGCCTTACCCGAAAGAATACCCGCTTTAATTGGTAAAAAACATAATAGAAAGCCTTTAAACTACTTAAAAGAGCGTTTACGGAAGTACCAGTCCTCGCCCTTTTCGATCTAGACAAGCCTATCTATCTAGAAACCGATATATTCGACTACGCCATCGGGGCCTATCTTAGCCAGCTAGACGACTAAGAACGGCTCTACCCCGTAGCTTTTTACTCTAGAAAAATGTTCCCGGTCGAACTTAATTACGATATCCACGATAAAAAGCTTCTCGCCATCGTTATCGCCTTTAAGAAATAAAGATACTACCTCGAAGGAACAAATTTCGAAATAACGGTATACTCGGACCACTAAAACCTAGGCGCCTTTATAACTACAAAAATTCTTAATCGAAGACAGGTTAGATGGGCGGAATAACTCGCCTTCTTTAACTTTAAAATTGTCTACCGAAAAGGAACCGAGAATAGAAAAGCCGACGCCCTTAGTCGGCGATGCGACTATATTCTTAACCGACTAGAACTGTTCCCGGCGCTTTTAAAATAAAATAAGAAAGAAAATATTAAACTTAACCGACTCTAATTAAAACTTGCGATAATTCGCCTTCTAGCCCCGGTTACCCGAAGCTAAGCGAGAAACCTCTAATTCTAGAAAGAACCTTCTAGGCTTTAAAGACCCCTAGAAACTACGGACCCCTAGAAACTAGTTTCTAGAAGTATAACACTTCTAGAACCTAGTTTCTTAGAGGCGCCGAGCGCCTAAAAGTCGGCCTTTTCTAGAAGTATAAACCTAGAAAGACAACCCTTCTAGAAAGAGCCTTTAAAGACAAATACTCTAGGAGTACAATTAACCCGGGAAGAAAACTCTAGAAACCAAGTCCCGGGAAACTATAGCTCCTAGAAGGCCCCCTCCGAAAACCTAGGCGCATAAGAAAATAAGGGCCCTTAAGAAAACGACCCCTTACTTTTAATATAGGAAGAGTATATTCGGGTAGCCTACGAAAACGATACCATAGTACAGCAACTATAGAAATAAATTTACGACTATCTAGAAGAAGACTCCAACCTTATACTAAGCCCGGAAGGGATAATCCTCTTTAAAGGACTAGTCTACGTCCCTTAACGACTTCGACGATAACTTATTAAGAAAATCTACGCTACTCCAGCACACGGCTATAGAGGTACTAACCCTATAATAGAAAGAATCGAAAGAGTATTCTATATGCCGCATCTTAGAAAGCGAGTGCGATAGTACCTCGTAGACTACGAAGATTGCGCCCGAAATAAAGTAGTATAACACGCCCCCTACGGGAAGCTATAGCTAATTATACCTCCCGACCGACCGTAGAAATCTATCTCTTTGGACTTTATTACCAAGCTACTAAAATTTAAAGAACTACTTACCGGAGTACGCTACAACGCAATCCTAGTTATCACCAATAGACTATCTAAATAGAGGTATTTTATTTCCTATAAGAAAGCCTTAGGAGTTCCCGAGCTAGTCTATATCTTTCTAAGATACATCTTCGTAAACTACGAAATACTAGAAATAATTATCTCCGACCGCGATACCCGCTTCCGCGCTCGATTCTAGTAAACCTTAATAAATAAATTAGAAACGACGCATAAGCTGTCTACTACCTTTTATTCCTAGATAGACGGTTAGACGGAACGACTTAACTAAACCTTAAAGAAATACCTGCGAAGCTACGTAAACTACTAATAAAATAACTAGGTAGAACTCCTGCTTCTAGCATAATTCGCCTGCAACAGCACACTAGCGAAGACTATCTAGAAAACGCCGTTCTACGTTAACTTTGGATTCGAGTCCCGAGCCTACGGAGAACCGATTCTATAAGAAAACATCGTATAAAAAGAGATACTCTAGGTAGAACAGCTAAAAGAACTATACTAAAGCCTAGCCCGAGATATTAAATTTATTAACTACCGCATGGCTATATATTATAACCGCAGACGCTAGGAGCCGCCGCCTCTAGAAGAGGAAGATAAAGTCTAGCTCCTTACCAGAAACCTTAAAACTAAACGACTAAGCCCTAAATTAGATTATAAAAAAATCGGTCCCTTCGAAATTAAATAAAAACTTTCTTCTATTATCTATAAACTTAAATTGCTAAAAAATATACGCCGAAGCCCCGTCTTCTATGTAGTACTCCTTAAACCAGTACTATAAAACGCC
The DNA here is from genome assembly GCF_012971845.1 of Lasiodiplodia theobromae. NCBI lineage: Eukaryota > Fungi > Ascomycota > Dothideomycetes > Botryosphaeriales > Botryosphaeriaceae > Lasiodiplodia > Lasiodiplodia theobromae. The sequence goes on along the minus strand of NW_023336517.1, from coordinate 20,111 downwards.
TAAACACTAGAATATCTCGAGGGAAAAATCTAGCCCGAAGATGTATAAGAATGAAACGTCGAAAAAATCCTAGATAGTAAATGGGACCCTAACGGTTAGCTTAAGTACCTCGTTAAGTAGAAAAATTACGACGACTTAGAAAACACCTAGAAACCCTTACTAAACCTTAACTGCCTAGAACTTCTCGAGGACTTTCACCGATAAAACCCGGACTATCTAAACCTAGAGCATTCTTTTATAACGTAAAACCCGGAGAAGGAGTTAGTAACACCTAAAATTAATTAATAAAAGCCTGTTAAGGAACCACGCTATTATCGGCTGCTACGTTACCGCTAGACCCGCCAAGTAAGTGCGGTATAGCCCCCTTATCCGAAGCCTCGGAAACATTCTAAGGAAAACGACCCTCCCGAATAGTAGTCTCCCGTTCTGCCTGCTCCTCCTACTTTAGCTACCGCATCTTACGAAAGAATAGGTCTATATTACGCTGCTCTACGAACCGGAGTAATAAACGTAACCGACGCTTCTTCTATTAACGAACCCGTAACCGCTTCGCCACGCGACTGGCGTGCTAGACTGCTACTAACGCCGCCTAAGCCGCCGCGTTAGCAGCAGCTACAGTAGTATTAGCGGCCTTCTTATCGTAATTAATCTCTATAGCTATCTCTTTAAGCTGACGCTCTAACTTCTTACAAGCCCGATCTAAGCGCCGAACTAGTAATAACGATTAGCCATTATAAAAAGAAAGAAGAAAGCCCCTACTTATACTTAGTATTAACCGAAGAAGCTATCGCCTCGCACGATACTAGACCTCCCCTAGTATATCTAGAATAAGCTGGATAGAAGGAAGTAGCGTGATAAACTAAATCTAGACGAACGCAGCGGGCATAGAAGGAAGCCGCGGGGACTCTACGATAACGGACTACGATACGCTGGAATAAAGTAATACGACGCTAGGTACGAGCCGAAACTATAATAAGAAAATTAGCACTTTTGATAATAAAACCTAGGAGAATATACATACTTATAAGAAAGCTTTCGGGTCGAAAGCTATCTAAAGAGGAGATAGTATTACAGAATTAGAATGCGGGTTAAGCGGCGCAGTAGAACTTATGGGCGGACCGAATCATCCCATACCGAAACACCGGACGCACCTAACCTACTTGGGTAGCTAATAGTCTGACCCCACGAAGCTAATCTTTCTTGGCTACTAGCCACCCCACTATCCACACTAACACTATAGTCTGGCCAACCAGCAGCCAATTATAGTATATAGAGCACACTTATTTACAGTAGATAGAACCTTCGTGGTTAATTCTAATTATTACCTTGTACCCCTCTTATTATCTTTCCTACCTAACTACGGCTGCTATTCTCTGCATCTAGTATTTAGTAACATTCTAGATAGCGGTAGTAAATCCTTAACGTTGCGTACCTCTCCGACGCTTCTACCTTAAAACCCTCTTTCCGAGTCCTAGCGTAATAATAAGCCTAATCTTATAAAGCAGATCTCCCTTAGCTACTAGCCATCCTACTGTCCACACTAACACCACAGACTAGCCAACCAGCGGCTAATTATAGTATATAGACTATACTCGTTTATAGTAGATAGAGCCTTCGTAATTAATTTTAATTATTACTCTATACCTCTCTTATTATCTTTTCTATCTAACTACTACTACTATTCTCTATATACCGTATCTAGTAACATTTTAGATAGCGGTAGTAAACTATTAACGCTACACGCCTTTCTAATACTTCTACCTTATTTCTCTTTTAGAGTTCCAGCGTAATAATTTTAAAGTAGTCTAGTAATATTAGATAGATAATTAATAGATAGTAGAAAGTACTAGACGTAATACCGGGTTTATAAGTATTATAATAGATAATAAAAATAAATAATATTATCTAAACTAGATAAGTAGTATAAGGACTAAGTAGATAGTTAACCGCTTGCTATGCGCGCTACTGCTGCTAACCCGTACGCAAACTAGTACCTATTAAATCTACGACGCCTCCAACTTTAATCGTCGATACTATCACTACGATTACGTGGTTCCGGTCCATTTAAATCTGCTGTAGAGTACCCGGACGCGCGCTTAAAGTCACGTGCGGTCGAGCCCCAGATTTCTACCCGGAAACCCCGATAATTTCGATCCTTCTCTACTAATAATTTCGACCCCAAAATCGTTGCTCATTTATAGTTGGGGGACTGTGAGGTTGATGAAAGAAGAAAGCGAACGTAGTTATAAATAACTAGTAAGTTTGCAGGCTAAACTACATCGATAAAGTATATAGAGTTAAGTATGTAGAGTTAGAGGCGAGACAACACCTTAGCTAAATATATCTAGCGCTTTAAAACCTTCCGCCAAGTACTTTACCCTTGATAAGCACTAATAATTGTATCAAGAGCTCTAATACTCAACGGTTTTACGAAGAACTCATCTACTCCTGCTTCCATACATTTTAATCTATCCTTCCAAGAATCCTGCCCGGTTACTTTATGGAATCTTGTTAGTTCAATTAGAATTAAAGAACGGATGCATGCAAAACTCACCAATGAAAATAACCGCTCGGGAGAGAGATAGATTCTTTTCGGTTTCTCGGATTTGCTTTGTAAGCTCTACACCGTCGCATTTTGGCATCTGAAGGTCGGTGAGGATGAGGTCGAATGGCTGCTTATGTAGCCGCTCGCGATACAGTGCTCCCGCTTCATGCCCATCCACGGCCGTCGAATAAGGAATGGATCTTTTCTCACAATAGAGCTTAAGTATCCGCAGATTGATGGCATTATCATCGACCAGGAGAGCGTTGACGGAGCGTAGATCGCACGAGGACATTTGGTTGGATCTCCTCCTCAAACGCTGGTTACAAGGCCCTGGTGAACCTTGGAGAAGTCTTTCTGACCATGGCTTCAGGTTCTCGTAAACTCCATTCAACTCTTCCAGAATGCCCCTTAGCCGAGCAGAGAAAAAAGGACCTTCGAAGAACAAGACATTGCAGTTGGGTGATCGCTCGCTCACTAATAGCCTCGTCGTGAGAGAGGGAACAAGGCAGACTGATACAGTAGACGGGTCAAGCTTCTCGAGGCTCTGATGGAAATGCTTCTCGTCGCTGGTAAAGCTGACGATGTTGAGCGATCCGCGTGAGGTATGCGATCTACTGAAGCCTTGATTCTCGATGCATTTCGTGAAATGCTGAACCAGATCGGAAGGCCCTCCTTTGTTAGGCACCTCATAGTATTTGCGGGGTATGTCCTTGAACATGGTTTGGGCAGAGGGGCGTGGGCCAAACTGACAACCAAATCCTGGGTCATCGAACTCAACGCGAAAGTGCGTGCCATGGCCAACCTCCGATGAGATCAGGCGGACGGTACCGTTCATCAATCTTGCGATCTTGGAAGCTACGGTGAGACCAAGGCCAGCACCACGGGTGTGTGGATCGCCCTTCTCGAATGCTTCGAATATGCGTCGTTGGGTAGCAGTGCTCATGCCACAGCCATTATCGATAATGTCGAATCTGAGCTTCGAGAATCCCTTAGCTGCGGAGATGCTCACTACCACGCTGCCGTTTTGGACTGACTGGACGGCATTCAAGACCAGCGACTGCAGGCATTCCTTCAGCAAGTCGGCATCGATCGTAAAGAAACTTACGTCGACAGGAAGTCTGTTATCGAAGAATACGGATTTCGAAACCAATTCGTACTCAGGAAGCACCTGGGAGATGCCTCGTACGATCTCCTCCTCGAGTTGGTCCAGCTCATGAAGTGATACCAGTCTCAATGGCCTTCTTTGCTCTGTCCAGCGATTGAGCATGATGATATTGTTCACGGTAGACATCAATTCGCTGCCAGAGTTGGTAATTGCTTCCAGATACGCTCTAATACTTCGAGCGGTGGCAGGATCCCAGAGTTTATGCCGTCCATCGTCGTTGGAAGAGAGGGCGCGTGCACGGCCTAGAAACAGCTCCTCAGTAAGAAGCTCAGTTGAGGTCAGGATTCCATGGATTGGAGTTCGAAGCTGGTGCGTGATCCCTTGGAGAAAGATGTTTCTCGCCTCTAGCGCTTTCGCAACGCGACGTTCTTGATCTGCGTTGAGCAGAATAGTAGCGCATGACTCCACAAACCAAGAGTCGACATCGTCAAAAACTGAATGAACATCCTTGGATGCAACCAGCAAGAATTGAGGTACCAGCTGCTTGCGACAAGGCGCGATGATTGCCCGGATTGTCTGCGATGAGGTGAGATAGGAGTGATTTTTCGTGAGAATCAGGGATTCCAGCAACTCCAAATCTTCCCAAAGTCCATTTTGAGCACTAGATGCCAGGATGGGCGGTCTGTTCTCTAACTGAACCATGCCAGTCTTGGACTCCTGCAAGGCGATATAGGCACGTGGGTAGATCTTCCGGAGCACCGTTTCGATGAGACGCTCTGCATTCTCTGGAGTCGATTGCTTCCTGGTTTTAGCAAGTATATCGGCCATGATCTGGCGCTGGCGTTGGCGGCGGTTTCTTGATCTGTTGACAATCTCGGCGCTTATGAGCTCGGCGAACTTGATGAGGACTTCTTGCTGTCCTCGGTCCAACCTGGCTGCCTCGGAATGTGTGGCCGCGAATAGCGAACCCAACGCAAAGCATTGTCCATCATCCGTTTCGCAGCGGATCTGTGCGCCAACATAGCTGCGCATTCTATTATCGCAAGCGAAAGGTAACCGACGAAAGCGTCGGTCTGCAGATATATTAGGCACCTCAAAGACCTGGTTTGGGTTAGTGACACTACGTGGAAGGAGACAGTCATCTTACCGGATACGCTTGACTGATTGTGTGTGCACAAATTGTTTCACGCCGGGGTATGACAGCCAGAGACATCCCATGCGTGGCTACTATTGTGCAGGCATTCTCGGCAACGAGGGTCAAAGACACCATTTCTCGGCCAAGAAATGTGTGTACCAATCCGATGATGTCCTGTAGTCTCTGAAGCAGCTCGGCGTCATCCATTACCTCCTTTGTCAGATACCATAGCATGGTAAGGCGCTGGCGCTCATTACGCGCCAAAGTAGGCGGAAGGTAGGAGGAAATTTTCAGTTCCGATTCTGAATGGTTGGTTGCGGGGTTCGTGTAATGGTTCTTGTGAGCAACCTCATCAAATTGCTTGAGTGGCTCGCCTGCATGATCAGTATCAGAGACTGGTGATACTATGGCCGGCCGATACGGAAGTCGTGTTGTTTCGGGGTGAGTTCGTTTGACATGTAGTCGCGCGTTTGGGAATAAGGACCCACGTCGTCCATCTTGAGCGCTTGACATGGCAGCGAACTTGAACAAATATACTGGAATGTGAAGCAGTGAGGAGAAAGGTCTGTGTCCATCGAGCTCACAGGAGGGAGGCATGCAGAATCTCACAGGAAGCTTTTTATAGACTCCATCGTAACGACGTCACCCAGTACATAGACCCAAGTATGGAAAAGAGCTCAGGGATGACTGGAATTAGTTTTGCGGGAACGGAAGGGCGCACAAGCTTAGTGCCTTAGTTGTGGCCGCAGCCCTGAGCCACGCCCTCGGTGCGCTTTCATCATGGTCCAATATCTAGTCGAGTAGTTTACGCAAGCAGCATGTTTAGATGGTAGGGATTTTATCCGTTTTCACGGCGGTAGCATTATTAGACTGATTGAACTGAATACCCTGTGGGACTTTGGGTGCCGGACATGGTGATGATTGGCGTTGTAGTCCTTTGGTACGTTTAGATGAAAGAAGCACAACATTCCCCAACGGAAACTGTAGCTTTGTGCTGATAGGAGGCAGGTCTAACAACATCTCATCTCATACAACGCAGCTCCACCATAACGTAACATCTACTCTCTGCTAAAACATCTCTTAGTTTTTCTAAGGCCGCTATCCGTGAGCGGCGTTAGGCGTGTAAGAGATTTAATATTTTAATAAAAGGCCCATAAGACACATATTACGAGAACGATTACTGCCTACAGTTCCGTTTCCGGGCAGCCTACATCATTCTGCTTTCGAAATGAAAGCACTCGTGCCGGTAACGAAAGCAGCAACATCCATAAAGCTAGACTCGGAAAGTACATTTGTCTCTTTTCTTTTTTATTGCGTGAAGATAACTTCAGATTTATACGAAAAGCAGATAATAAATTATATTTGGTTGAAGGCCTAATATTAAAAGCTATAATCGTTCTTTAGTAAATAAAGATAATTACTTCTAATGTATTTAGAGTTGTAGGGGGTTTCTTCTCAGACGTAGAGTAGATAAAGCTAAGTCTATCGATTTTGTACAAAACACGTAGAATAGTAATTGATTGGTAGCCGCGCCGTTCATCGGCCGAGGACTGCGTTTACTAGTCTTTTGGTCATATTATAAGCGATGAATGAAACTATTTTCAAAAGAATACAAAGATAGATAACAGCCGATGAGTATGTGTTTAAGGCAACGGCTTCTTGTATAGAACATACTCACTAATGTCTGCTCTTTCGAAAAATCTCCAACAAATTAGAAAAGACTTCGTGCAATTAGTATATCCCTCTTGACTTGGCGTAGAGAGTATGACACATCAAGCACGAGCTAGTCTCAGGGTCTTCAAGGGGCGTTACCGTGAACAACATGGTTTTTGATGCTAACAGCTTTCGAATGTAGATTATTGCCTGTTTCGGCCTTCCTCCGCCATTGAATGGGCGTGCGTATTGCCTCTTCCATGATCACTTCCGCGGTATTTCCATGTCGTTCTATGTCATTCTGAATGTATCTGTCTCAATCCGATCAGCGTGACATCGAAATCGACCTTGAGATCGACGATTTAATCCGTGTCGGCCAAGCTCATAGTGATCGTAGCTTTGCCCGACCCTTACCTACCAACCGTCGATATGGAAACTTTGCAGAGTTTTGTACAAATCTTCCGCTCTGACAGTCGCCCTACCTTTCTCATAGACGCCTCTGAGGTCGACACCAAGGATCTCGTACGCTACTGCAATCCGGCATGCAGAAAGATTTTGGAAGCGGGTATCGGTACTGCACGCGTATGCGATGACCTGTTAGAGACCATTCGGCGGTTCATTAATCCTTGCATTCCTATTGAGGCTACATACTGCAGTATACTGGGGCTACGATGGAAAGGGATCACGTTGCACGAGGGATTGCTGTTGATCCAATTAGCAGAGGGCCAAGATATCTTCCAACCGACAAAAGAATCGTCAATCATTACGACAAAGCTACCGCGTAATCGACACGGGAAGGAAATTCTTGAACCTCCATCATCCTTGAAGGCGACTCTATCGCAACTGATGCATTTTCCAGCGGATAATACACCAAATATGGATGCACTTACTCTCGACGACCTGATGGATCCGTTTCCAATGGGTTACGCAGAGTTCAGATTCGATGGATCCTTTGTAGTTGCCAACGAAGCCTATCTCAGGCTTGTCGGATCGACAAACATCGATTTCCAACACGGTGTCCTAGGGGAAACAGCCGTGACAGGTGGAAAAGACCTGCTTAAGAAACAGTTGGCAGCATTTGCTGCTCGGAAGCGCACCGAACCGTTCGATATCCAGGTGAAACAGCCATGGCTGGACCATGCGCCACACACATCGCTATCGGTTAGCTGCGGTTTCAGAGTGGGAGCAGGCAACAAAGCGACTGGACTCGTTGTTTGTGTAACAGACATAACCGATCGAAAGTCCTGGAAAGATAAGGATGACCAGCCGTCGACAGAAGCGTACACCAGCGATAGCCAGACCGACATGTCAAAGGACCTGGTGTTACATGAATTGAAAAATCCACTTTCGGCAATCCTACAATCTGCAGACTCGATTTTGAGTTCAGTCAGGCATGAGCCTGATCCAAACAAGGTCAGTCGATTAGGTCAGATGCTCACGATCCTATTCTCACTGATTGTCAGATGCATGAGGAAATCGATGACGCAGCGAGCACTATCAAGCTGTGCGCGGAGCACCAAGCTCGGATAATGGCCGATGCGCTCACGCTCGCCCGGCTCGAGTCCCAGAAGCTTGAGCTTCATTTCGACAAAGAAAAGCCAACCGACCTTTTGAAAAAGGCAACCAAGTTTTTCAAAGCCGAGGCAGAGGCAGCCGATGTCAAGCTATGCACTCGCGTGCAGCGCTTGCCTGGGTGTCTTGACATTGCAAACGCATCAGTGCTGGTTGATTCTGGACGCATGCTCCAGATACTCATCAATCTGGTTGCCAACGCTATCAAATTCACCCGTAACTGTACAGAACGCTCTATTACCATCTCATTGGACGTATCAGACTCTCGCCCACAGGGAACCCACAAATATCTACCGCGCATCCATCAAAGCCAGTATCGCAAACCTGCAGCAAAAATGGGGAAGCCAGTCTATCTCCAGTTTTGCGTCAGCGATACTGGACCGGGCCTGAAGTCCGAAGAGACAGCCAAGCTCTTCAATCGCTTCGCTCAAGCGTCATCTCACGTCTTTAGTAAGCACGGTGGGTACGGGCTTGGCCTTTACACTTCTCGTTGCCTTGCCGAGCTCTTGAACGGACAAATTTGCGTTTCATCGGAGCCCGGCCAAGGAAGTACCTTCGCGTTTTACGTCGAAGGGTACTTGCAGAAACAAGATCTGCATCAACACCTGCAGGCATCTACTGACCCGGAGTCAGACATCCGGTCACCCGCCCCGAACAGCGAGTTGACCTTGTTCTCACCAGGTTGTACTATACACTGCTTGGTTGTGGATGATAACCGCACTGTCAGAAACGTCTTAACAAAAAGGCTACTAAAGCTTGGCATCTTGGTGTCGGTCGCCGACAATGGTGCAGATGCTTTGGTGCTGATCGAAAGCACAATCCACCAGCGTGACACCACGCCCATTTCTGTCGTTTTCATGGATCTCCACATGCCAGTCATGGATGGCTTTGTATGCGCCGAGCGGATCCGCAGCATGGAACAGGCAGGGCAGCTTGAGGGGCGCATGAGCGTGATCGGTATTTCCGGCAGCGCCCTCAAGGATCAACTAGCGTATGCTGTCAAGCAGGGAATGGTATTAACTGAACCAAAATGTTCCGTCGTTGCAGCTAATGAAATTTTCTGTAGGATGCCGTTATCCAGAAACCTTTTCCCATATCCAGTGTCTTGAAATATCTCGCAAAATGAGCTCTCTATGGAGTTTGTCTGTTTGTAGCTAGTGTTAGTTTGGTGCGCTTCTGAGATTAATCTGGGTTTTCATTGCTTTGCGATTGATCTAAATTAGCAGCAGTCCTTTGGGTTTTTGGGCGTTTATGTGTCACCGTTCGCGACCTTGGCGCTGTACCCCTCACTTTCTTCCTTTCCTTGATGCCGCGACCAGCTGCCAGCAGTAAGACATGCAGTACGAAAAGAAATTCTGAGAAAATGTGCAATACGAGCCGCGTGCTAGCGCCCAGCCGCCGTCGGGATTGGCCCTTGAATTCCGTTTGCATGAGCCACGAGGAATCGCATGCATCGCTGCAAGCCTCCACCCGCAGAATCAGGCCATGACATGCGCCTGTATTGCAGAGGCTTAATCATTCACTCAGCGATCGAACCATAATGCAGTGGCTAAATTTGCCACTCAGACATGGGGAAAAGAGCATACCAGTCTAGAACATCTTCTACTCAGCTCGATCCGGCTGATGTTTCGCTCAGCATCAAGCAGACCCCACTGGCTACAGGTTGCGTGGCGCGCACTATTGAGTAAATGGCGCCCAGCCATCCCATCTTTATCTTGATGCTTTAGCGGAAGCAAGGGAGGTATGATCTCTTTGGGCCTCTTTTCTCTGCAGTCTTGACGAGCCCGGCGCTTGCCGCTTCGCCGCAAGTCTTTCAAGAAATCGCACAGGATGGGTCATTCTCTGAATCTGTGTTACGCACCGGCAAAACCCTTGGCTCTTCACGCACGGCGCTAAGTTATGCATACAACAGGCTAGTGTTGCTGGGTTTCGGGCTGCAACAGTGATTGATTTGAAGCGTCCACCCTGAAACAAGCTGCCTATGGGGACTCCGGCGAATTCATAGCGGCAAGGCTGGCGGGTGGACTCATCTGACGTGGTGCATATTGTTGCGCGCCGACTTTGTAAAGCTTGCAGGAGCTTAAATGACACTGCCATGCACACCCGAGGCAGTGCTCCCGATTAGAAGATGTTTTAGGTGAGAAATCGGCTGGAAATTATGAAGGACATGTAGTTCAATTATGGTTTCTGAGCCGAAAGCCATTAGCGCATAAGCGCGCATGCGGTGTCTCGGTATATGCGCGCATGCCAAGACAACGCGTGCGCGCATATCTCCGATTCCAGATCCGGTCTAGCCAAAAAGCCCAAAGCCAACGGCGCATATGCGCGCATGCACCTCGAGATGGCATCCTTTCTACTTATCAGCGAAGATAGTCATCTATGAGTATGTGCATCAGCTCCGCTTAACCCAGGCAGCAAAGTTTGGTCGACATTTTCACTCAGATGCTCGACATATCGTTAGAGAAGAGTATAGATTGAATATTTAAAGATGTTTAAAGGAGTGAATGTTCGTCAGAAAGAAAATAGATAGCAAAAAAATTTCCCCGGGGATGAACATGCGGTAGAGACAGATGTTGTAGAGTATTCAGAGCTTGAGTTCCTCCCCAGCCACAGCAACTGCAAACACGCCTCGAGGAGATAGCGTAGACGGCAAATTCCACGTTGTCGCTTCGAAAGAATGCTTCCACTTGGGACAGGGATTGTGAGCAGGTCGTTCAGAGAACGTCGGTGCAAGACAGATCGACATTGACCAGGCCCTTCAGACGTCAGTCAGCATAGTCCAGTCTATGATGGTGGCTTGGGTATGTTCCTCACAGTCTGTTTGTTGCCATTGCAACACTTGACCGTGTTGGTGTTGCCACAGACGGCGGTAGCTCCGTTGCCGCTAAGAATAGCCACTTTTCGTTTATCACAATAGCTTTTAGTAACAAGAATACATAGTGTGCGCAACAGATGATAGTTCAATAAATGAAACCACTTACAAACTGTAGCACTAACGCCAGTGCATCCATTGCCAAGGATGGGTCCAACGATCGCAGAAAGCAATCCAGCACTGCTCTGGGTGCTGGAAGGGTTGCAGCAGGCGACGACCTGATTGGCATTGCATGACTTTGCAGCATCGTCGATCGACTTGTCGGTACGAGTAGAGAGCGCTGGAGAGGCGGAGCCGGCAACAGCCAGCGACAAAAGAGAGGCAGCGATGAAAGAAACCTTCATTGTGTGGTTGGGAGAGTTTTCTCTGCTTAGAAGCTGAAGTGAGTGATTGGGATGTAGAGATAGAAGCTGCTGATGGTGCTCGAAATTGATGCGAGGAGACGCCGGCTTTTATATCCTGGTCCCGGCCTCATGAACCATCTCTGAGTAAAAGATGCCCATCACCAATTCGTATAGGCGTATCCAATGTCTTACTTTTCTCTCTGTCCTTTTCTTTCTTTTGTTGGGCTTGCAGGTCGAGTGTGCAGCGCCAGCGTGTTCGCGGCAGCTGAGATGACGCCAAGGTCGGTCGGGGCGCTTAATGTGGCGTGCGCCTAGACATAATCGACCGCCGCAGGATTCACCCTCGCCTGCGCTAGAGTTCGCAAAGCGACCAGCTCCGGTGCTGCCGCGTTCAGCCTGTTTGTTTCACTGTCCTATGCAACGGCCAAACCCTTGAGCGAGGCGAGCATGTTTTCTCCACCACGCATCGCGGTACTCAGCCGCTCGGAGAACACAGCAGCCACATTATCCACGCCATACCTGTGAGCGGGGTCTTTATATCAGAAATACAATCGATCTGGAGAAACTTCCCTGCTTTGTCCAGCACCTGCGTCAGGCCAGATCCGCAAAGGGAGTTAGCCCCGCCCATGACAGCGGCCCTTGGCTTTTCAACGAGAATCGATGACCAAATTCATTGGATGGCAAATAGCAAGCTAGCGTGTGTGGTATCTATGGAGTAGCCGATACGTCTCGGCAGACCACAGTAGATTACAGTAATGCCCATATAACCGTTCGCGTTTAGAAAGTTTGGAAGTGACAATAGTTATCCGAATTAACTCTTGTAGATAAAATTTCACCAGACCTAGACAGTATCTTAGTATCAATATACGCACGTTTAAGCGCCTTCCATATATTCTCGAGTTTATGCGCTTCCGTAAATCCAACCTCTCAGCCTTCTTAGGCATGACATCCACACTTCAACCTACCCCATAGGAAAAAAAACAAGACAATTGAGGATCGACTTTCTCTAGCGCGTCAAGGCGTAGCCGCATGACGTTCCGTTTTTAGAACAGCCACGGTAGCTGATTATAGCCAAGCATGAGGCATCGTTACAGATTTCCGACGTACAGCGAGAATCGTATCAGTGGCGTTATATGCGTTACGGTGCAAATCCCGCGCTGCAATGCCCGCGGGCCACGCGGCAGGCCATTCTCACCACCGCAACATCAGAGTTAATCTTCACCCTATATTGGCCGCAAAGACCCAGAGTTGCTGGGTGGCATTCGCTCGCGCATTATTTTCTTGAGATGCTTTCCAAAGCTATCTAATTGAGTGGGCATACAGAGCTTTATAAAAGCTAATTTACCGCTGGAGATACCTCAGATATTTCTATTTTCGTACGTGTGGTGAATTCTTTTTCCACTATCATAAGAACAACAATCTATATAATTATATTACAGAAAAGCAAAACAAAAAGCAATGATTGGCACTTGTAATACCTTGGCGGCAGTTGTACAACATTTCTTGCACATCAGCAGGACCTAAGCTTTTCCTACATCACTCTAGCTCGAGAATGGGAGGTTGTAGACTGACTAGTCCTACTGCTAGCCATCAATCCGCCACACTTTACTAGCAATTCTACACGGCCAGTTTTAGTCGAATAGAAGCACCCATTGGAATCCCTTCCCTCCTTTACCATCATGGGCGAATAGAACATTGAAGGCCATCAATAGCAACAACTAATGCACACATCTTGCGAGTCGATTGGCGCACGTACGCTGGCTCCGCCAAGCGTCGTGATTACATGTGTCTCACTTGTGCTTTTCAACGTGTCAGCTGGACGGACAAAGATCGTGGCGGATCCCAAGAGCTTCTTGGAGTAGAAGTGAGGGAACCCCTTGCCAACGCATTCCACACGGATTTAGCGGCCTTCCGACAAGATTATTCCTGCAGCCAGCTGTAGGGGGGTGTTCCCCTTCAGACAGAAATGCAAGCACAGCTTCAGCAGGTAGGTCTCTAGCAACTCGCGGCGGCTGATCAAATCGCCAGTGCAACTCGGGGACCCCCATCAGTTCTAGGCTGAAATAACTTTCCCGTCGAATTGTATGTTATTGTCATCGAGGTCGGCAGCGAACAGCCAGAATCACCCAGGGCGTACGCCCCATGACATGGCGCCGGGGTCTGGGAAGATAGGGACTACTATGGCCATGGTAGTGGAAGCCGTGTCTACCCCGGATGTTATCTAGCCAAAAGAAACGTGATTCCTTCCATCGCAAAGCTGATCTTGGCGGTTGGGTTCGAGCTCTGGGCGACTTCAGATGGTAGACTTGTCACGGTAAACCTAGACCAAGTGACGGAATACCCCGATGGGGTCCCATACTGTGCTAAAGATAATAACCGCAATACTATAGTCCGATCCGAAAACATTAGACATGTAATCTTTCGTGAGTAGAACAAAGTTATCTAGACTTTTGTGAGGCGTAGGTGCGCTGAGGCTGAACAGGGAGTTCACTGCCGATGGAAACAAAGGGACTGGATTGCTATCGAGACGAATCCTTAGGGGATTCGTTAGGCTACTGGCGAGGAGCAAGAAGAGACTCGTGTGCCGAAGGAACGTGACCCGCGTGGGCTTGGCAGGAGGGTCGCATGCTCCTCGCAGGGGCCGGGCCGCTGAAAACCCACGGAAAAAAACCTCTTCGTGGAGGAAAAAGGTGTAGTGGGAAAGTCTTTGCCCGTATGAGCGCATGGTATGCGTCTCGCGCGCTTTGGGCGTGCGAGTGCCCTGCGAGGCGCGCGCTTTGGGCGTGCGAGTGCCCTGCGAGGCGCGCGCTTTTCGCGTGCGCCTTTGCTTGCGCAGGGCTTGTTATGTTTTTCTGGTTGCCCCAGCGGGTTTCTCAGCTGGGCTCGCTGCGCGAAGCCCCGGCCAGGCCGCTAGGCCCTTGTAGTGGGTTTTGGGGGGGAGTGTTGTTCCGGCCCACGGCCGCCTTGCTATTGCGTGGCGGCGTTGGGGCGGCCTGGCGCCCTTTTCTTTCTGGGTGCTTTGTTCTACTCCTCTTAAGCATGCTATTTGCATGCGAGTGGGGTGCGGGGGCCCTGCGGTGTGCTGGCCCGCGCCGCTAAGGTATCCCATCAGCGCCGTGGGTTGGCTCCGCCGGTGCCGCGTTCTCAACCACCAAGTGATTGCTCGTGTTGAGTCTTTGTCTTGCCCATAAGAAGGGCGGCCGCGCGCGCTAAGCGTGCTGCGTTCTAATCGTTGGTGACTTTAAAGTGATGGCTTGCTTGGCGGCGTTTGCCTGCCCTGCGGGCGATTCAACACCACACTACCCGCGCTGCGCTGCTGGCTGCGGAGGCCGCCTTTGCAATGTGGTCGCTCCTCAGCGGCTACTACAGCGTTCCTTGGCGATTAGTGATTTCGCCGCTTGTAGCATCCGCTAGCGCGTCAGTACTAATCACAGCCCGGAGCGCCTTTTCGCGACTTGTTGCGCGTGTAGCATGCCTGCCGTACCTGCCTCGCACGTGCTTCGCACGTTGTGCGTAAGGCCGTACGCTAGACCCTGAAGTCGTGAGCTCAAAAGCGCGTCGTAGGGTGCTCTGCGACTATTCTTCTTCACCCTCCAACCTCCTACGAATTTGGTGCTTTTCCACTGCTTTTCGCCAGCTTTAAGCCTGCTTCCTCAAGCCTTCACTACTTCTACCCTTTCATCACCTCACCGCCGTGTTCAAGATGCTGCCTGGCGACATTTCTGGCGAGCCCATCATCGACGCGCGCAAGCTCGCTCCGCACCTTGAGGGCCAGCCTAAGCTCACCAAGCCCTAGTGCCTGCGGTGCGTCAACCACTGGGGCGCGTACAAGCTTACTGCCGCCGGCGAGCTTCCTTTAAATGACGAGCTTTTGGAGCGCCTTAAGGAGGATTGCTCGCGCACGAGCCTGTACCAAAAGTGCTCGAGCTGCAACGACCCCAAGAACGGCCATCTATGCGAGGTGGTGAGTTTTTCAAACCCGCTGTTCGTATTGATGGCTTTGCTGACATTCGCGTTGTAGGTTCCTGCGAACTTCCGCCGCGCCATGAACGTCCTCGTCGAGCTCCGCACCATCGCTCTGCTGCCCAATCAAGCCGACGCCGAGTCGCTTCGCAAGAAGCTTGTACGCGCCTGCTCGTACGCCAAGTCGCTGCGCGCCACCCTCACCGGCTACGCTTCTCGCAAGAAAAATGAGATCAAGAAGGCTGGTGGTGATGACGTCTACGCGCACGCAAGGCGTGAGTCTCTGGCCAACAACCTCAAGCGTCAGGAGCTGGGCATGCAGGGCGTAGGGCTGATGGAGCCGATGAACATTGTTGTGGATGCTGAGCTGGAGGAGTGGCTGGTCGAGTACATTGAGCAGAACTACAAGAGGGCTGAGAAGGCGAACCAGGAATTGAGGAGGGTTTGGTTTGGCGTGACGGCCACTTAGGTATGGGGTGGGTATTGGGCTTTGACATGGTTTGGGTGCTTTTTACGGCGTTCATAGTGTGCGGGCGGCATGCTTGAGGCATGCGAGGCGGGTGCGGATACCCACGATTCCCTTTTCTCATCACTTCATAATATTAATGCCATAACAGTCTTCACGCCGACTTTTGAAGCATGTTTGTGACTGTTTTATTGTGGCTTTTTCCATGCCGGCTGCGCGCTTGTGGTTGTCAACCACTAGCGTTTTCTCGCGCTCTGGTCATGTTGCCTAGCTGCCCATCAGGAAGATTGGTTCCCTCATGTATCTCCTTGCCCCCCGAGGCCGTGTTGGTGCAATTTCCGCATGATTTCTTCACAATTTCGGCTTGTTTTTTGATCCTTTTGGGCGCCCTGGACCGCGCTTCCGTTGCGGTGGTGGAGGGCTCGACTCCTCCTGGGCTGCTCCCTTTGTTCCCCGTGTGCGTGGGCCTGCGAGGCGCATGCGTTTCGCCGGCTTTTCGGCCACGTTATACATGCGTCTGTATTCGCGGAGGAGTTCTTGACAGTTCTCCAGCTCAGCTTCGAAGAGCCAGCTGTCGAAGCTGCTGGGCCAGTTGAGCCATTGGACGCGGTACTACACCTTGCCGTGTCTCAGACGGTGCGCCACGATGCGCTCGACTTCCCACTCGTCTGCCAGCTCGACCGCTGGGGGTTTAAAGCCCGGCCTCGCCGTGTAGTCCTCCAGGACCACGACGTTGAACACGGGGTGGAGCCGCTGCATTGATGGCGGCAGCTCCAGTCGATATGCGTGGTTGCCCACGCGCTCGAGGATCTTAAACGGCCCCAGGAACTTGCTGTCCAGCTTCTGATAGGGCCTTGTCGTTTTGATGTTCCTGGCCGACAACAGGACTTCCTCGCCTACCGCAAAGTGTTTGTTTATGCGGTGGCGATTGTAGTATTTGGCCTAAAGCTCCTGCGCGTAGGCGATTGCTTCCGTGGCTCGCGTGTATGCGAGCCGCATGCGGGCCGCATGCTTGGCCGCTGCTTCCCGGAGGGCCGATGGTTCGCGCCCTTCCGTCAGCAGTTTCTCGTGTGCCTCGTCCCCTCCTGCGATCGCCTGTCGGGGGTCCGCGATGCCATCCGGAATCGCCGGTTCAGCGCCGTAGGCCAGCTGTATCGGCGTGACCCCTGTGACGGAGTGGATCTTGCTGTTATACGCGAAGGCCGCTTGATCCAACCATTCCGCCCAGTCGTTCTGTTCGAAGTTTACGTAGATACGCAGGTACGTCTCCAGCTCTTGGTTTTGGCGCTCCGTTTGCCCGTCTGTTTGCGGGTGGAACGCCGTGCTGAAGCGTAGTCGAACACGCAGGATAAAACACACTTCGCTCCAGTATTCACTAGTGAACACTGATCCCCTGTCGGAGACGAGCGAGTATGGTGGTCCCGTTCTGGCAAAGGTCTTGAAGAGCAGGTGGGCTAGGCCCTCCGCATCTATAGACTTGCGCACTGGGAAGTACTGGACCAGCTTGGTGAAGCGGTCCACGAGGACGAGCACCGGATCAAACACAACACCATCGCGAGTCGTGGACTCGGGCAGGTCAGTCACGAAGTCCATGGAAAAGTGTTTCCACGGCTCGACCTCAGGCTCCAGAGGCTGGAGGGTGCCGTATGGTTTGTGCCGGCGGGACTTGTGCCTCTGGCACGCGTCACACGCCTTCAGGTAGGTCTTAAGGTCTTGGGTTAGGTTTTCCCAAACGTATTTGCGCTCGAGGGCCTCTAGCGTACGTCGGTACCCGTAATGACCTCCCACCAGGTCATCATGATTGCGTTTCATGATCTCGTCCTTCAGTGGTGCACAGTTTGGCACCCACACCTTGTGGTGTTGGCGCAGAAGACCGTCCCTGTCGAATGCGTATCCGGCCGAGGCCTGTTCCTCCAGAGATTGGCGGGCGAGGGAGCGTACAAGAGGGTCCTGCTCCTGGACCGCCCTTATGAAGTCCGCCAGACTCTGGGGGGGTGAGTCCTCAAAGGCCGTTTCGCCGGTGGCAGCTACTACTGCCTCGCGGCGTGGCACGCAGCTTTGCGCATAGCTTGTGCCAGCGATCCGCTGGGCCCACGCATGCTTCTCGCATGCGGGGTCCGGCGTCGCGTTGTTGCGTTTGGTAGCCTGGATGGCGCCGACATCCGCTTCTGGGAGTAGAGGGTGGCGGCGCGCGGTGGCGGCGCGCGGGTCGCTCGCATGCGTCTCGCATGCTTCGCGCGTAGGGGGCGTAGTAGCGCCCGAGAGAGCTCCTGTCAGATCCCTCACTCGCAACTTCTGCGGCAACGTAGGCAGCATACTCTCAAGGTAGGTTCGTTTTGCGTCCAGCTTGAATCCGCGTTCGAAGTCCGGTCGTCTTAAGAGGGGGTCAGCCGGGTTGCCGGAGCCCGGCTTATACTCAATCTCGAAGTCGTACTGTGCAAGGTCCTCGGCATATCGAGCCTGCCTGGGGGACAGTGACTTGGCAGTCATGAAATACTCGAGATTCTTGTGGTCCGAGAGGACTCTGGTGGCCACTGGAGCGTAGGCGAGGTAGTGGCGCCAGGTGCGGAAGCTTTCTACAATGGCCAGCAGCTCTTTGTCGTGCGTTGGGTAGTTGACCTCTGGGCCGACGAGCTTGCGGCTGTGGTACGCCACAGGCAGCCAGTGTTGTTGAGTACCTTCGGTGCTCCAGGGCTGAAGGAGGATTCCTCCAATTGCGAAATCCAACGCGTCGGTAACAAGCATCAGCGGGCGGGTCGGATCGAAGTGGCGCAGGACGGGGGCCTGCGAGAAGGCTACGCGGAGCTTGCGAAACGCATGCTCGACGTCAGCGGACCATTGAAAGGCCATATACCATTTGGTGGGACCTTTCCTCGTCTGTTTCCTTTTGTCTTTGCTTTTACTAACCGCCGGATCTCTCGCCGCGCTGCGGAGTAGGTCGTTCAGGGGTCGGGCAATCTCTGAGTAGTTCCAGATGAAGCGCCTGTAGAAGTTGGCGAAGCCCAGGAAGACCTGAACGTCGCGGTACGACTCAGGCGTCGGCCACTCCTGGATTGCCTTCACCCGTTCGGGGTCCATGACGATGCCCTCAGGTGTCACTACAAACCCTAGAAACTCGACCGTCTTAGTGTGGAAAACACACTTGGAAAGCTTGGCGTAAAGGCCCCATTCGCCGAGGCGCTGGAGGACGCTGTTGACATGCTGGACGTGATCCTTCTCATTTTCAGAGTAGATCAGAATGTCGTCCAGGTACACAACGCAGATGTGGTCCAGCAGCCCGCCCATGGCGCGGTGAATGTAGCTCTGAAAGGTAGCCGGCGCGTTGGCCAGGCCAAACGGCATGACGAGGTATTCGAAATGGCCGTAGCGCGTCTTAAACGCAGTTTTCCACTCGTCTTCTGACCGTATCCTGAGCCGGTGGTACGCATCGCGGAGGTCCAGTTTGGTGAACACTCTCGCGCGGCCCAGGCGATCGAACATCTCGCTTACGAGGGGGATAGGGTAGCGGTTTTTATGGTGACCTTGTTCAGGCCCCGGTAATCGACACACAATCGCATTGTCCCGTCAGGCTTCGGCACGAAGAGGATGGGCGCTCCAGCAGGCGACTTGCTGGGCCTGATCCAGCCTTTTTACAGGGCACTATCGAGGTATTCTCGTAGTATTTGTAGCTCCTGCTGGGACAGATTGTATATTGGCAGCTGGGGAGGTTGCTTGCCCTCGACCAGATCGATTGCGTGGTCGTATTCTGAGTTGGGAGTAATGATGCCCGCGAGACGGTCTAAAAAGACGCGCTCGTGGCGTGCATAGCACGCGGGCAGCTCCGGCTCGCCGAGCTGTGCGGCGGCTATGGTGGCGTAGGCGCCCGGGAGCTAGCTGAGCTCCGGGTGCGCCTCGCATGCCTCTCGCATGCTTGCGGAGGCCGTTAGCATGGCGACCTGAGCCGGGGCGGCCCAGTAGTTGTCTGGGTTACGGTCGCCGCCACCTTGGGAGGAGGGCTTCTACTACTACTTATAGCGGCCGGTAGTAGGCGATTGCGCCCTGCTGCGGCCTAGAGGGGCCTTAAGCGGGCTGTTATCCTGGTGGTATAGTTCGTATATAATATCGTCGTCTAAGAGTGTTACGCTGGGACTCGGGAGGGGGTGAGGTAAGAACGTCGGGGAGGTTCTCAGCGTCAAGGGTTTACTACCGCTATCTGGGATGTTACTGGTCGCCTATACGCAGAGGATAGCAGCCGTAGTCAGGTAGGAAAGGCAACAAGAGGGGTGTAAGGCAACGATTGGAATTAACCACGAAGGTCCTATCTACTGTAACGAGTGTGATCTATATACATGGAGTGATTAGTGTAATTAGTGTTGGTCACTGGTGGTGATTAAGGTGACCAGAGTGATCAGGTTGCCGAAAAGGGTTAGGGTTAGGGTTAGGGTTAGGGTTAGGGTTAGGGTTAGGGTTAGGGTTA